>NC_073303.1:44684955-44984955 GCF_027595985.1 Sorex araneus | reverse complement strand
TTACATGGAGCTAGTCCTTTCTCCAAACAAGGTATATTATAAGTCAACTATCTACAACTATCTACAAATTCTCTACAAATTCTCTCTGTAGAGAATTTCCACTCATTTTTCTTTTAGGATCACTCTTACTAAGATGTTGTGCAGATGCAGTTTGTTTTCTGTTAGAATTCAGAAAAAAATCCCTCATGAATCTAATTCTTTCTCCTCAGCCTATTGATTAAGGTTCCTCTCATGTATTCATTGTGTGTGCTGAGAACTGTGGGTGTGTGATGACTTATGATTTAGAAATCCAAATAAAATACCCAAATACTTTACTCTAGTTCTTTCACCCTTCTTTGCCAATTCCAGAAACACTATATTGATCTGAGAATAGAGTAGACAGTTTCTTAAAAAACTTGGACCTAGTGACTATGACAAATCCAAGCTCATGGCAGGCAATCCAATCATATGACAGGACTACTATCTCTACCAGACACGTGGCATCTCAGGAGCAAGATTTTTAATGATAAGGAATAATCTGTCATAGAAGATATGGCCTTTGCTTAGATCCTAGGGCAGCTCTGCTGTGATTGTTTTGTTGTCACCTGTCATCAACCAAAGATGCCTTTCCCCATGATATACACATCTATGGGGTTTCATGGCACCAGCAACAGACCATCTGCACTTCATTCTAGCACTGCTACAGAAAGCGTTTCAGCCTAAAGCTGGCAGCCCTCTAGTAAATAGGTCATAAATTCAGTGTGCTTCTCCCAAAATTCCTTGAGGGTACCAGGCATTGTATTAATTTCTCAGTGTTGTGGATTTGAAGAATCAATAATCAGCCTACTTTAAAGAAATGCCCTATCTGAAATAGAATATTTCATGGGTGTTCTGGGCTCTAAATTTTCACTGTTAGAAAATAGTCCAGTTCTCTAGAGTATTTGACCTTCTAAGATTTCCTACCTTCATAGCCTGTGTCTTAGGTTCTGAAGTTGAGCTTCTGAAGTTCATAGCTGGTGTCAATCTGTTTGAATGGGCGTTTCTCTCTTAGCTGTGATACCTAGTTTCAAAACTGAATTCACAGAAGCTTCATATGACAGATGAAGGAACTAGGAAAGAGAATAAGGACTGATTGTATCTTTCCACTGACCATGGTCTTCTTGTTTTTGTTTTTTAGACGATAATGAAATGGGAACAATATTATGGAAACATATTGATGTTCTTTTCTGTTTGCATCTGCTTGCACTGACCTTGACTTCACTCTGCAGAGACACCCATTTACTGCAGAGAACTTGCCACTATACAGAAAGGAATAGTGATTCAATATATACCTTGCAGCCAGAAATGGATTTTCAGATCAGCAGCAAGGCAATCACTTTACAAGCCAAGGGTTTTCCTGTTTTGTTTTGAGGTTGGTTTTCATTAAGAGTCAGGTCTGGGCAATGTGACTTTCAGGTTAAGTTTTAGATGTGTCTGGGGGAAGAATATGATTGAAATATGTGTTTTTATTATCATTAAAACATAGACATGAAACAAGCAAAGAAAACATTACCTTTTATTCCTTTCTAGGTGTTTGGGAATCTGGGGAGGTGGGGGGAGGGGGCAGGGCATGATAGTAGGTGTTGTAAGAGGAAACTTAAAACAAGGAAGCAAATTAGTCAGAGTCCCAGGTTCTGGTCATTCCCCTGTATGCTAGAACAGAAAATCAAACTGTCCTCTCCTGGAAGAGGATTTGGGGTAGGTGGATGAACTTAAAGTGGTGTTTCTTCCACCTTGTTGCGTTGCTAAGAGGCCTAGAGATTCTCACATGTACGTCAGAGGGAGAAAATAGAGAAGCCAGCTCAGGGAACCCACAGGCTTGAACCCAAAGACAGCCGGCAACGTTCAAAGGTCCCAGGACCATGGGAATCTAATCTGCCATCAACAGAAATAGAGTAAAGCCCTTCAGGGGGAAGTACGGACACAGTCTCCAGGAAATTAAATGGGTCTAGGGTTTGTGCACAAGTCACAGAATGAAGAAGAAAAAAAGATGGCACTTCAAGGACATGAGAACTGAAGTCCTCTCTAGCCTGACACAAGGCCTCCAACCCAGGGCCTCACTGTTCTGTTCCAGGGCAGAGAGAAAAGCAGGAAGTGAAACTCTTCCTCGCAGGAGCACTGTGATCAGATCAACAACACTGAAATCTGAAGAGACTGTGAGATTTTATTTTTTTCTAAATTTGAATTGAGTTTCTTTGGCTTACGATAATATTAATAATGGTTTCTCAAGCACACAATTCTAACACCATCCCCACCACCACCCCCCTGTCCCAAGGACCCAAACTGCCCTCCCTCTCACCTCCCCAATGCAGTTGTGTGGATCAATTCTCCCTTTCTGTTGCCTTTGACCCCTTGCTGCTCCCTTGCTGGGTACGAGAGGGATCTTTCGGCATCTTTCCCTTTCCTCCTGACTGACTTCACTCAGCGCAACATGCTCTGGTTCCATCCCTGTACTACGTATTCTTTCTTAGAGACAGTGAGGTTTAAACCTTTGTGCCAGAAGGCAACCCACAAAGCTCAAACTCCGCTGGCTTCCCTGCTTCCCCGCAGGCTAGCTGTGCTCTCCAGACACTTCCTCGGAGCACAGTTCACTGTGAGCACAAAGGAAGCCAGTGGGAGGTGTGAGGAAACCCACAGCATAGGAACAACCTTTAGCAAAGGCTGTTGGGAGGCAGCACCTTCATGTCCCAGCTTCTTACCCCTAGTGGGGAGTTTTTAGCAAGCACTGGACTCTGCTTCCCCGAATTCTCAGTGAGTCTAAGTTCCCGAATCCAGGAAGCTGAACACACCTAGAACACACGTTTCAATGGTCCCTTCTCTTCCCAGCTCTTAAGGGTTACTTTGTTTCTAAAACTTCTTATACTTAAGTCCTTGTTTCTGAGTTCTCTTCTGGAAGAACCCAAAGCTAAGATAAATATAATAAAGAACACCATTTCCCCTTTTCCTCGTGAAATAAGAGTCCTTGAGAATCATTGACCTGCTTTTAGGAGAGTTTTTTAACTTTGCACATTCAAGTTAAGGAGTATGTTTGCCTGGAACTTCACAGTGGTGCTACTTCAAGCAGCTTTCACACTCTAAATTTTAAGAGCAGAAAATATTGATTTGATTTAAACTAGGTGCAAAATGTTCTACAATTCGCAGAGTTCTGTAGTAATGAGAGCTTGACCAATAATCTTGTGAACTCATTAGGACAGCTGTGCTGTTCTCATCCTCATCCCTATTCTGATCAGTTTGGGCTCGTTTTCTTTTGCTTTTCCTGTTTATCTTAGTGAAGATGCCAACAATGTGCTCAATTTAAACTATGAACATGAAGAAAATAAAAGTAAGGATAATTTAAGATCATAGTAATACATCCATATAGTGTACAATCATGCAACCAAAGATCTAAGGGGATAAATTCTCAGCACCATGAGTGAATGACACGGTGTTCCTCCTCCAAGCTTTCATCTTAAACATCGCCTGTAAATTTTATGCAGCAAGAGAAATACTTTGATGGGTGACCTACCCCTGGGAATTTAAAGGATTTTTAAAGAAGATGATATATCAGTAAACTGTATCCACAGTGACACTGTAAAATCTCATCCCAACCCAGCATTTATTTTTCTTACTTACAACTCAGTAGGGCTGGAGCGATAGCATAGTGGTAGAGCGTTTGCCTTTCACGCGGCTGACCCATGTTCGATTCCTCCTCCCCTCTCAGAGAGCCCGGCAAGCTACCAAGAGTATCTCGCCCACACAGCAGAGCCTGGCAAGCTACCCGTGGCGTATTAGATATGCCAAAAATAGGAACAATAAGTCTCACAATGAGAGACATTACTGGTGCCCGCTTGAACAAATCAATGAGCAATGGAATGACAGCGACAGTGACAGTGACAAGTCAGTAGAGTATGGTTTGCTGGCCTTAACTGGAGATTCTTTGGTGTCCAGCTCTGTGCCTCATGGTCTTTGAATTAGTAACTTAATGAGATATTGACTCAGTGTGAAAAGGTGATACTCTCCATGCTCTGCAGTTCAAGCTCAAATGCGGTGCCTCATCATCTCTACCCATGTCTCTGTGGCCATGGACAAGGGTGTCAATATTAAGAGCTTGACAACAGAGTATGAACTCCTCATCCGGGGGTGCAGAGAGAGCAATGAGTAATATGTTATCCAGTATCTGTAAGAATCCCAGTCTTCTTAGAGCGTCAAAGGGTTCCTTGAAGATCATAGCAGAAGAATGTGGCCCATCACCGAAGTCCTGTTAAAGTGACAAGGGATATTTACCTATCCACACCTTAAAAAATCACGGATTTCCATTGAAACTACTGACAGACTCCTAAGAGCATTTTTGTTCCTGCTACCTGGCACATGGCTCCACACAACCCTGCCTACAAAACTCCTCTGAACTTTTGTTTGCTAATGACATGGTGAGGGTGTTTCTGGGGAACTCCAGTGTGGGGGTTGGTAACCAGAAAGATCAAGAACATGATTAGAGCTGAGGTCATGCCCTGCTTCCAGGGAAGAGAGAGAAGAAAGAAAGAAGAGCTGGAGAGAGGTGATCCTACATGGACAGTGACGTGGCCATCAAGCCCATGTCATAGAACTTCCAGGTTTTCATTACTTCCAAGTCAGGAGCCTCAGGGAGACTCTGGGCTGGGGGCATGTCCGGAGAGGATGAGGAGCCCCTCATGCCTGCTCACCCTTCTCCCATGGAGCTTTCCCAAGGGTGCTTCTTGAGCAGCGTCACCTACGATATACCACTAACAGGGAGTAGATCATTTCCCAAGTCCTGTGGGGGTACTCTAGCAAATTATCAAAGAGAGGAGGGTGAGAACCCACAATGTACAGCTAGTCAGCGAGTCCAAAGGGTAGCTTGGAACTTGGGACTGACATCTGAAGTGAAATCAAGGCCCTACCCTGAAGATCTGGGCCAATTCTAGATGTTTTTCATCAGAACCAATGAAGCGGGCAGGAACAATAGTACAGCACTTGCCTTGCACTCGGTCAACTCAGGTTCAATCCCTGCACCCCATATGGTCCCCTGAGCTCCATCAAAGTGATCCCTGTGCACAGAGCCAGGAGTAAGCCCTGAGTACAGCTGAGTGTGGCCAAAAGATAAAACCCAAAAATAAACAAATAAATAATTTTGGGTTTGTTTTACTTGTTTTGGGGGGGTCACACCTGGTGATACTCAGGAGTGACTCCTGACTCTGCACTTAGAAATTACTCCTGAGAGAGAACAAAAGGGAATGCCCTGCCGCAGAGGCAGGGTGGGATGGTGGGGGATGGGGTGGGGGTGGTGAGAGGGATACTGGGATGAATGGTGGAGGTGAATGGGCACTGGTGGAGGGATGGGTAAACGACCACTGCATGAGTGAAATGCAAACACAAAAGTTTGTAAGTTTGTAACTGTACATCACAGTGATTCTCTAATAAATTTTTTAAATATAAAATATAAAAAAGAAGTAACTTTAAAATTGAAAAAAAAATATAAAATGCTGGGAAAAAATACGAAATTACTCCTGACAGTGTTCAGGGGGCCAAATAGGTTGCCGGGGTCGACTGAATGCGAGGCAAATGCCTACCCACTGTACTATCTCTTGACTTCAATAAATAATTGATTAAGTAGTGGAACACTGTGGAGTCTGCAGAAAACTGGAGCATGGTTTGGTGTGAAGAAAGTAAACCCATTCAGCATCTGACGTCTGTAAGTAAGAGTAAGAGCAGCTGGGAGTCATTTTATAAGGGTAGAAACTCCTATGAAGGATCACAAGAAGTGCATGTGAGCCCCATGAGCTCAGAGCAGATCTTGATTCCTTCCCAAGCAGTGCCATGTGCTAAGCACTGCAGAGTCCCATAGTGGCCCATAATCACTACAAAGCAAGTCTATGGGCTTGAGAGCTACTGACAGCAAATCCATCACCACTGAGTGGAGGAAAGGAAGAAATTACATCTTCCCAGAGACTTAGGCTTCAGACTGCCCAGAGATAGATATTAACAAGAGCGAGTCCCCTTACTCCAGGATGGATTGCTACTTCTGTGGAATTGAATCGAACCACTTTGTCCAGTAGAGAAAAATTTACATTAAATGAATCACTAAAGGGGCGCAGCCTCTCCGCAGCTGCACGAGCATGACTCCAAAGGCCAGCTAAACTACTTTTGGTATGGGCAGCTCCTTGCAGAATGTCTCCAGACTGAGAACTAAGCCACAGCCCCATGCCTGCCCAGGAGGGGAAAGGTATTTCTCTCTCTCACCTTTTTCCTTGCCAGGGGTAAAGGGCGTGGCGACCTCCATATTATAATTACCACAGATGAGAGTTACAAGCTTGCAATGATGCAATATCTGGAAGAAATCTCCCTGGACTTAGTTGATAAAGTACAGAAATCCAAAACCACGCAGCCGCTACTGTGGCCATGTGACCTCATATCTCTTCACAACAGGTTTGACTCTAGTGGGGAACTCCTAACAATAATAGTGAGGTTTTTGTTGAAATATTTAATGTAACCAAAGTAAAGAGAAAGTAAAGTGAAATTTATCAGTTACGGGAGGGTGGGGCGGGATGGGAGGTGTACTGGGTTTTGTTTTTGTTTTTTTTTTTTTGGTGGTGAAATATGGGCACTGGTGAAGGGATGGTTGTTTCAGCATTGTATAACTGAGACTTAAGCCTGAAAGTATTGTAATTTTACACATGGTGATTCAATAAAATAAAATTTTTATTAAAAAATAATAAAAAAATGAATCACTAAAATAATGAAGCATTTGTTTTTAGTGGGCATGTGATAATTCCTAATATCCAGACTGGGCCAGAAAAGTTATAGTTAGGGATTTGAGAGACAGAGCTCTCATGTGTGAAATCCTGAGTATAATCTTTGCTACTACAAAGAAAAATTTGGAAAGAAAAGGGGGGAAAAACACTCTGCTCTCCTCTGTTCCCCACCATAATTATTTTTTAAATGATTAATTTGCTTGTTTTTTGACAATACCCAGTACTGCCCAGACTCTGTGACCCCTGGCTCTGTGCTCAGAGATCACTCCTGGCAGGGTTCCAGGGACCACATGAGCCAGGTAGAGAACCAGGTGCACGGCAAGCACTTGAACACTGTACTATCTCTCCAGGCCCAAGATGAATATTTTGAACTTATTACAATCATGATCTATGAGGCAGGAACCATTCTAGGTTTAAGGAATGGCAAATAAAAAGACAGCAATCGACAGGACTTGAGGTTGGATAGACTTCAGTTTTTGCAGCTGCCCTATTGTGTCCTTCCTCATCTTTTCATAGCTGCAGCTCTGATATATAGCAGAAAGTGAAGGTTTTCTTCTCTTTGTGGCCAAGTCAAAAACTACCTGAGCCAACTCTTCTCCCTGTACCAAATTTCATTCCCTACGCTAAGGATGTTTTTTAGAATTGCCTTAGAGCCTGGCATTCATCTTTCTGAACCCTCACCCCGTGGCCCATATATCCTCAAACTGATGGAGGAGGGAGAAGAACCCAAGTGCTGAGCTAAAGGTTGGAGGGGTAGGTATGCAGTATCACATTGGCTCACTGATCAGAATGGAATGACCTGCACATTCCACCCTTTCTGCACCTGCAACTCGGCGTTAGATTTACACCCTCTCACCTGTGTTTTAGTAGCTGAAACCTTTACACTGGAAACAATTTCCTGGAGGACACCGAACCAGAATTAGCTTCTTTCATTGGAAGAGAATTTGGGGAGTGTTGGAGATCTAACAGGATGAGGTCTAACAGTAGGATGAGTATGGAATTCCAAGGATCTCCAGACAGGACTATGAATGTGACATGGACAGAGACATCATTATTTCAGCCCTTTCCACACTCAATTCAGTCATAGGTCTAGTTACCATGTGAAAGGCTGGGTGTAGGCAGAAGTGAACCTCCCATGTAGGGGGTATTCCTGTATTTGAACCCTGGCCACAGACTGTGATATTAACTAACCTTGCATCAAAATAATGCTGCGGTTCTTCTAAAGATACAGTTCCCCCTGCAGTCTTATGTAAGCCCCTTGAACCATGAGGCTTAAGTTAGTCTATTATGATAAATTAGTAAGTCTATTATGTTAGTTAGTCTATTATGATATTAAAATCAAATTTGCCAAACATAAACTTATTACTTCATTTCAGTTTACCATTTGTTTTTAGACTTATTTTTATTGGGGGAGTGGCTTTGAGACCACATCTGGCAATGCTCCAGTAGTACTCCTGGATCTGTGCTCAGCAATTATTTCTGGCAGTGCTCAGGACTTTATGTGGTGTCAGGGGATCAAACCCAGGTTCACTGTATGCAAAGTCAGAGCCCTGCCAGCTATACTATCTCTCTGGACCCAGAAAACCATTTAATATAAAATTTGGAATAAATTCTAATAGTAATAATACTGCTACTTGTAGTTCCTAGGGCTGGAGCAATAGCACAGCGGTAGAGCGTTCACCTTTCACGCAGCCGACCCATGTTTGATTCCTCCGCCCCTCTCAGAGAGTCCGGCAAGCTACCGAGAGTATCTCGCCCGCACGACAGAGCCTGGCAAGGTACCCGTGGCGTATTGGGTATGCCAAAAACAGTAGCAATAAGTCTCACAATGAGAGACATTACTGGTGCCCACTCGAACAAATCAATGAGCAATGGGATGACAGTGACAGTGACTTGTAGTTCTTAGGTTACCGCAGCAGTTCCAAGGTTATTGAGGACATACTACATACTTGAGTATGAGCTTGTCATCAACTTAAATCCTCACTCTCACAAAAATCCATTCTGCTCACCTATTACTAACCTGAGCATACAAATCAAGCAGCTCTCTGTATTGTATTCATAATTACAGAGCAGAACAACTTGAAATGGTTCTTTAGATTCAAAAGTGCAAGCAACCTTCAAGATTCAAAGAACAAAGTAATTTGAACAGAGCACGTGCTGTTCACATCTGCAGGGGGCATGGCCAGGCTTAAGTTCCCGGGAAGGCCTCCTGGAGTGATGTATGAACCAGGCAGGTAGCAAAGCTCTGAGCAAACAGGATTAACTCTCTTCCCAGTGTGGTTCCTTTGAGGAGGGTAGGGAGGCAAAGTGAAACATATCTTACTGTCTCTGTGGACCATCAGTGTCCTAGCTTCACTGCTTACCTCTAAAGAAGTCTCACGAATAGAACTGGGTGTCCTGTTTCAAATAATACCCCAGAGAGAGGATTGTGAGTTTCAGAAAGTTTCCAGAGATACCTAAACTACATTGACAATAGATGAAGTAAGGTGATATCTCAGAGTTAAGGGGCACAAGCCTTCATGTGTAAGGGCCCAGTTGAATGCACAATGCTACATAATCCCTCAACACTGCATGACATAGTCCTGGAGCACCTTCCTGCACCCCCACACTGAAGATCTGATCTCTGAGCTTTTTTGGATTGACAGACTATTTGGAAACAGTGGATCACTACCTTTTGTTTCACCTAATATTCGTCTTATGACCTGACTTTCATAGTCTCAGAAATGCTATAATAAACTTGTTATGGGGCAGGATCAATAGCATAGAAGGCAGGGCACTTTGTCTTGCACGTGACCAATCCAGGTTCTATCCTGGCACCCATACGGTCCCTGAGCTCACCACGAATGAACCCTGAATGCAGAGCCAGGAGTATGCCTTAAGCACTGCTGGTGTTGCCCCACAACCAATAAATAAAAAGAAAATAAGAAACCTTGTTTAACCTTGAGTTTTTCAAATGTTTTCAAAAATTAGGGAATTTAACCTGCTCCATTTAATGAAATACATAGTTTGCTTCTCAGGAAGGTCACAGTCAAACAGGCTGTGAGCTTCCTGACCCTGTGTAGCTAAGCAGCAGCCTCCAAGCCAGCCCTGTGGGCCTTGCTGACAGACTTGTGTCACCTGTGTCACCACAAACTCAGTCCTTTGTCTTATCCCGAACATGCCATGAGCACTCTGGGGCCCTGGTGTCCAGGGCAGCTGGGCCAGGGGGTAAAGGATCTTTGGCCCATCCTTCCTTGAGTTTAGGGCTTCTGACAGAGGATACAGGCTCTCTCCCTCGTGTCCCTTAGACCAGTCCAGTGTTTTCTTCTCAACTCTTTACAGAATGAAAACTCCAAACATATTAGATTACCAGAACTAACTGGCTTCTAGTTTGTACATTTTCCCTTGACGCCACTTCCTGAATCCTCATTCCTGGTCTTATATTCCACAATTCCATCCACAAATCCAGCCCGTCTCGTTCTATGCACTTCTGAGCTTCCCTGTGCTGTTTACTGGGAGCCTGTGTGTGGAGACCACTCTGCATGTTTGCTCAGGGTGCTTCCTCCAGCACAGCGCCCTGTGAAGATAGCCCACCCCTCTCAGAACAGGAAACCCATCTTTTAGTTGGGGTACTTGAGTGTGTGCTGCTCGTGCTAATGATCAAATCTCATGCCTCAAGTTTTGGTAATGCTGATGTGTAATAATCATCAACCAAATGCCGTGACAGAAGACAAGCTAGTCTATGCCTACAGCTGAACTCTAACACAGAGAGCAGATCCATGCCTGGAAGGTGGGGGCCAATGCGTGACAGAGTGTTGCTGCAAAACCAAACGTTGGTTTTGGGTATGAATGGGTAGTAGCTGTGAGGTCAGTTCAATTTCTATTTATATCTAAAATTTTCCAGAAAATATCAGGGATCTTTTAAGCTAATCTAATTTATCAATGGCACACAGCTCTTGCTGCTCGCCAAGACAGGAGTTTCACCCCCAGCTAGAGTAGGGAGGGGTCTTGGAGTAGGGATGGGCCTTATCAGTGTCTTTTGGTGTTTACTGGACTTAGGCCATGCTGGCTGCTCAGTCTTATACTTCCAGCTGGTTTCCCTAAATCCTTTTGCTGCCTCCCACTCTGAACTTAGTCTTTCAACTCTCTTGGATCATCCACCAAGTCCCAAAGGGGGGGAAGCCAAGGGCTGTTGCTTCCTGGGACCACTTCCAAATCTGTTTCCCATCTGTCTGCCCCTGGAAGAGGCAAAGTAAAGTCAATATGATGTCTCCAAGGAAAGGCTGCTGCCTGTGCAGTGGACTTGATAGGAACACAAATCATGCCCAACTTCAGACTGAATTAATAATGGTATGCTAGGAAAATGTGCATCAAATTGATCTTGAGAGTTGTTTAAGCAGTTCATTCTGCTAGTCCTTCTACACGAAGAGGATGAGGGGGTGGTGACTGGGTGTAGAGGGTGTAGGCTGGCAGTAACAGAACATGGGATTCTGCCATTCTCAAAGAAGCATCCTCTGTTCCATGAAGCTCTAAGGGGATCCAAGGATGGTAAGAGCAGCTGTGATCCAGAAACTAATAACTTCAGAGTGAAGTGCTCCAGTAATGATTCCAAAGTCAAGGGGTTACATCTATTTTTCAATGTAAATAAATGAAAGATCTTAAATGCCATCCTCACACCCCTGGGTGTAAAGTAACTTCCAGCTGAAGGAGAAATGGTCAAAATAGCACAAAGTTCACTGGAAATGGGGAACAGGACAGTGATCATAGGGCTGGAGTCTATTTGGCCTTGACTCTCCAACCATTTGTGTTAAAGTAATCAATATTCAGCTATAGAAGACAAGGGGAAATCACTGAGTATATTAAAGTTGTGAATCATGGTGCTTTTAGAATGTGGAAAGAGAGAACTTTCATTTAAAGATGACAGAACCTCCAGCTCTCCATGACCCAGAAGGATCGGGGTGGGGGATTGCTGCAGAGTTTGTACCCCAGCCTTGCTGGTGAACTCTGACCACAGGAGTCATGCCATCTGGCTTGGATATGCCTTGTCCAGGGACAAATGGGAGGAACAGAAAACCAGTAACCAGTGTGGGAAGAGCCAGCAGGGCCCCTTCTCCAAAGGGATCAGAGGACAAATGCCCTGTAAAGGAGAGAGGGAGGGACAGGCAGCAGAAAGAAACCACAACAGCTGCTTAATAGCATCCGCTTTGGGTCAGCAGGAAGTGAAGAAATAGCTTCTAGATTCTCCAAGGTCCACTTCTAGCAGTCTGGAAAGTTTCTTTCTTTGCCATTGCCATGTGGAATGTGGTAGCGTTGTTCATCATGTTAAGCCACCCTTCCACCCCACAGTGGGAATTAGAGATGGCCATCACTTCAGCATTCTGTGAGAATAAAATACAAATGAGCAGCCTGAACCCAGCAGCATGAACCCAGGTAGGGGTTCGTGGAAGGTAGAAACCAGAATTTGAAGCACAAACCTACTGGACTCATGTCACAAACAGAGGTTCCGAGGGAAAGGGTGGTAACCCTTGTGCATTATTCTCAAAAGTGAGAGCCATTCACCCTGGGTGTGTCGATAGAGGTCAGTCTCAGCAGGGCAGCTTAACATAGAATCTGTAGAGACTAGAGAGATAAAACAGAACAGTGGGTAGGGCACTTGCCTTTCACAGGGCTGACCCAAGTAAGCTATATGGTTTTCTGAGCCCCACCAGAAGGGATCCCTGAGCACAAAGCCAGGAGTAAACCCTGAGTACTGCCTGGGTTGGCCCAACAACAACAGCAGAAATGTAGCATCCATATCTTGTGTAATGCATTGGGAAACTGATGCTTACTTGCACATTCAGTTTCTACTTTGAGAATTGAGCTTTTCACCAAATTATCCCAAGACCCCGGGACTCAGAAATTGTTGCCATAATTTTTCACACCACCCCAGCCTTTCTGAAAAACCATGGGGAATATGGAGCCATGATCAAATAAGATCAGATTGGAAATGTAGTAATAGATGCTCAATAATTAATGCCAAAGGTTAGTGTCTTGACTAAGTGATTCTTCACTTTGATGCTGGGGGCAGACCTGTAATTGCTGCCACTTAATTTTTATTTTTATTTTTTATTTTTGTATTGGAGCCACACCTGTTGGTGCTCAGGGCTTACTCCTAGTTCTGTGCTCAAGAATCACTCCTAGCTGGCTCAGGGGACCGTATGTGGTGTAGGGGTTGAACTTGGGGTAGCCACATGCACTGTTTCTTGTCTGCGGCATTGTCTTTCTGGCCCAAGTGCTGCCACTTTGTAAAGGAGGAAGCAAAATCATGCAGATGAATTTCTTCAAAATAAGGCCATTGCAAAGTTCACTCGCAGGCAGGCAGGCTCGTAAGCAGATCTCCATCCCCAGCTCATCCATGATGAGTACCCAGATTCCAAATACTATGAGGGTTTCTGGGATGTGCTCGGATCCAGATTCCAAAGAATATGAGGTTCTCTGGGATGTGTTTCTCACCCTGAAACCAAAAATGTCTCTCAAGGAAGCCCAATCTGATACCTTCTGACTATGTTGTACCTGCATGCTTCTTTGAAGTAAATTAATGTTATTTTGTAATTTTATAGCAGCTGGTGTATTTTTGACATTTCTTAAAAGCCATCTTCAAGGAAGCAGTCCTTCCCAGAATAGCTTATTCAAGGAAATATCAAAATCACAGCTCTGTCACTAATTGGCAGCATGTCTGTGGGCAAACTGCTTAAGTTTGTTTTCTTTTTTCTTTTTTTTTTAGTATTAAGGTTCTGACATTATGTGTATGTAATTTCTATGATATAAAAAAGGAATCAACTCTGTCCATTTTATAAAGTATATAAATCCCACACACCAAAATATTTTTAAACATGAAGCATAAATTTAGATTTTCTTTGATATACAAAAACATAAGCATCCCACCAGTGAAAGGAGGAAGAATTATGCAGTCCATTAAACAGTAATCTTTTAAAAAATTTTATTGAATCACCATGAGATATAGTTACAAGCTTTCATGTTTGAGTTACAATCATACAACGATCAAACACCCTTCCCTCCACCAGTGCACATTCCCCACCACCAATCTCCCCAGTATATCCCCTTTCCCACCCTCCCTCTGCCTCCATGGTAGACAATTTCCCCCATACTGTCTCTACTTTGGCCATTATAGTTTGCAATATAGATACTGAGAGGTTAGCATGTTTGGTCCTTTATCTACTTTCAGCACACATCTCCCATCCCAATCTATCCCTCCAACCATCATTGTCTTAGTGATCCCTTCTCTATTCCAGTTGCCTTATCCCCCAGCTCATGAGGCAGGCTTCCAACTATGGAACAATCTTCCTGGCCCTTGTGTCTACTGTCCTTGGGTGTCAGTCTCATGTTATGTTATTTTATATTCCACAAATGAGTGCAGTTCTTCTATGTCTGTCCCTCTCTGATTCATTTCACTTAGCATGATACTCTCCATGTCTCTCCACTTATAAGCAAATTTGATGACTTCATCTCTCCTAACAGCTGCATAGTATTCCATTGTGTAGATGTACCAAAGTTTCTTTAACCAGTCATCTGCTCTCAGGCACTCAGGTTGTAAAACAGTAATCTTTGACAATAAATAATGTCTTATGAGAAGTACAAGATAAGAAATGTGTTCAGATAGTATCAAAATCAATAAATAAAATAGCATACTGTTATGGAAAATTTGGGGGGCATGGTTTATACTGAATTCTAATTTTAAAATGGGTGAATTATGACTAATTATTTTTCCTTAAAATAATAACAAAAATCAGCTGAAAGTAGCAGTATGTCCATTCATATCACAAATATATTTTAAGTTTCAGGTACTGTTGTTTCAGGATACATCAATGAGCAAAACACACATGTCTGCTATGTGGAGAGGACATTCTAGTTATGAGGAAGTCTAGGAGAATGGATGATACACAATCAACATAATAAATTAGTAAACTGTTATACCAGCTATCTATGACTGCAAAGCAAACCTCCCGGACTTGGTGGCTCTAAATAAGGTATATTCAGTGACATCAGTGATGGGTAGAGCCATAAATCCAAAACACAGACTTGACAAACTGAAAACATAAGCTCTCAGCTGCAACCACTGAAACTTTGTAATGTGCCTGTCAAGTTGACATGCAGGATAAGTTAGAGGTTGGGGTGGGGAGGGAATCTGGGAATGCCGGTGGAGGGAATTTGACACTGGTGGTGAGGTTGGTGTTGAAACATTATATGCCTAAAACTCAGCTATCAATAACTTTGTAAATCATAGTTCTTTAATTTAATCACTGTATCACAGTGTCATCCCATTATTCATTGATTTGCTCGAGCAGGCGCCAGTAACGTCTCCATTCATTCCAGCCCTGAGATGTTAGCCTCTCCTTACCCGTCCTTCCAAACAGCGCCATATTGGAGGCTCTTTCTGGGTCAGGGGAATGAGACCCGTTATTGTTACTGTGTTTTGCAAATCGAATATGCCACGGGGAGCTTGCCAGGCTCTGTGAGGCTCTAGGGAGCATAATTCAATTCAATTTACATTATACCTATAAAACTATAAAATCTTAGAAACATTACAAAGAAAAAACGATAATACAGTTTTGGGTTTTTGTTTTGTTTTGTTGCCACACTCAGTGATGCTCAGGGCTTACTCCTGGTTTTGTTCTCAGGGATCATCACACTTTTGGGATCACGGGACCATATGATCTGCTGGAGATCAAACTCAGGGTGGCCGCGTGCAAGGCAAGCACTCTCTGCTGTGCAATGGTTCCGGCCCCAAACTACAATCTTAAAATGTTAATCTTTAAGCTGCTTTTGAAAACTAATATTGAGATGACAGTTTTAGAGTATTAATACTAGCACAAATGCAGAAACAATTATGTGTGTGTGTGTATGTGTGTGTGGGAAGCAAGATAGTTTCTATTGAAGTTTACGCAGAAAGATGTGAGAGGAGAGAGAGGGAAGTGCATGTTCGAGAGAGAACACTCGCTTCTCCAGAGAGGAACAAAGCAAGCAAAGAAACATAGAGACAAGCCAGCAAGGTTTGTGTTCAAAGGAGAGGATGGGCTTAAAGAGCAAGCCTCGATGACGGCTTTAATATTCGACCCACTTACAACTAGAGAAACTGGGATTTATCAATGAAGGGAATGATACAGTGATCTCACTTGCTCTATGAAAATCATGCTACACATTAGTATATTCATACCACACCACCCATTTAGCTGGACCTAAATCTAAAGATAAGATGATATCTCTAGATTTTTTCTCTAAGATTTGAAAAAAGTTTTGGTCAAAGGAGGAATTCTTAATAGCAGTTTCTGAAACTCCATATATTCATGCAGTTCTTTAAATTATTTTTCTGTTCCATGTAAATTTTTCAATCTTGCTTCACACACGACCTGCAAAGTCGTGTTTGTTTTGTGGTACTAGGAATCAATCCTAGAATCTCATATATGTGAGAAAAGTGGCTCTAACTTGATGTCATATCCTGGATGCCACAGTTATCTTTGGAAATATTAAAACTAAAATCCAGGGAGGTGTGAGGCCCTGGGTTCAATCACCAAAACTTCAGGAAGGAAAAATCTAAAGGCACTTTCATGTTTTGCTCCTTTGGGGCGACACTCATCATTGCGTGGAGGTCACTCCTTTCGATGCTTGGGGGACCATTAAGCACCAGAGTACAATATAAAGCTCCTGTATTCAAAGCACGGGCTCCAGTTCTTTGAGCTATAGTCTCAGCCCAGTGGTGTCATCTTTAAGTTATATGAATTCACACAAATTATTTATAATCTTTGAAACTTATTTTTCTTATTTGAAAATTATGGAAAGCACAATATGCTTCATAGGGTTTAATAAAATGGCACAAGAAGTGCATGAGTAGCTAAGGAATCTAGAAACTGCCTAAATCTGATGAATCTGGTGATATCATGATGCATTTTTGCTAGAACTCTTCGACCTGTACTTTTAAGCCCAAAGGAAGTTTTTCTGTACCTTAATCCTACATGAGATCAGTCACATATATTTAAAAGCATGATTAATTTGTAGAAATAGTGATAGTATACTACATGTTTATTAAGCACAAGATATATTTTATGCCAAGACTGCCATGACTATCACATAAAGTAATAATACATCCTCTCAATCTGCTGAAAGGCAACGTGTGATGAATTTAAGAAATTTAGTCAATGGGAAAAACCACTGAAACATTCATAAATTCTTCGAAAACTGTCACCCACTAGGACATTGTAAATGATAGCATTTGTAGCTTAAAAATCTATTCTTGGTTCTTTAAAAATTCTGAGGTTCTGAGATGCTTTAGCATTTAGTTTGAGATGCTTTAGCTTTGTGCTGCCTCCTTGCTTTAAAATATGCCCATAAGACCAGAGAGATAGTACAGGGGTTCTGTGTTTATACTTGCATGCCACTGATCCTGGTGCAATATTCCCAGCACCACTGAGTGACCCCTGAACAAAGAGCTGGGAGTAGGGTACAAGCACTGTCAGGTGTAACTCCAAGCTCCAAATAATAAATAATTGCATACATGGGCACATAAATCAGCTTTAATTTTAAAGGTATTAAAAAATTAATCAAGTACATAAAACTCCTGACTCACATTCTCCTGGACTCAACTGAACTAGTTGTTCCTTTGCTCCACTGACCATCGGTGACACTGTGAGGGGCTCCCAGGGGTTGGGCATCCAGGCAGGGCCATCACGTGCCACCTGTACGGAGCTCAGCTGGAGCTGTGGAATGGGTACATGCATGTGGCTTTGCATGAGACCAGAACCCGCTATAGAGAATGGCTGGGTTCCAGTCAAGAGTATGCCTCAAGCAAGTCGCTACCTGTCCCCTTCAAGAAGCAGCCTGATCTGGGGCCGGAACTACGGGACAAAGTGTAGAGCATTTGCTCTACACGTGGCTGCCCTGGGTTTGATACCTGGCTCCCCATATAGTCCCCTGAGCACCGCCGAGGGTCACCCCTGAGAGCAGAGCCAGGAGGAAGCCCTGAGCACCACTGGGCATGGCCCCCAGACAAAATCAAACCAACAACAAGGAAAAGCCAAAATGAAGAAGTAACCCTCTCCTCAGTAGGATGCAAAGCACGGAAGGAGAGGATGGGACTGGCAGCACGAGGAGGGGGAGGCTGAGACAGAGGCAGGAGACGTCACTCTGTGGGAAGGCGTCAGGCACGACACCCTCTCAGTCACAGGACTGTGAGCTGGAGTGTCTGACATTGTTAGGAAGAGAAAGTGCCTGTCATGAAGACAGGCAGGGTTTGCAGGGTTTGAGGAAGGAAAGCTGAGGATACTGATGGAAGGAAGTTGGCAATGGAGATAGAATTGGTGTTGAGACATTGTCTGGCTGAAACTTAATCATAAGTAACCATAAATTACGTTGCCTTAAAAATAATAATGGGGTGGCTGGAGCGAGAGTACAGCTAGTACAGTGCGTGTAGCACCCATGTTGTACCCAAAGTACTCCAGAAATGATTCCTGAGCACAGAACCAGGAGTAAGGCCTGAGCACTGCTGGATGTGATCCCAAAGAAAGAAAAGAACTAGTCTGAGTTAACATGCATCACTTCTGCCATACTTATTGACTAAAGGACCATGGATCCGACCTAGATTCAGGAGGAAGGTGGGGAGCATGACCAGGGTATAGAAAGGTGATGGAGTAGTGAAGGAAAGTCAAAGCAAAGTATCGTCAGGGGACTCCGGGCGGGGTCACCTTAGGTAGGTTGTCAAGGAGGCAGTGTCTGTGCAAAGATGAACAGTGGCCACCTAGGGACCCCGGCACACCTGTGTCAGGGTTCTCAGACAGAGAGGAGAGTCAGGATGGCAGGGCCCCCGGTGGCAGAGCGGGTGCCAGAGTGGGTGAGAGTGACCCGCTCCACAGTTGGGATGTGGAGCAGATTTGCAGGTTTTGTTGAAACACAGAACTCAGGGGAAGAAGACGCTGTTGTCAGGTTTTGAGTGAATTGCAGAAATGTGGAGACAGAGGACAGTGGCTACAGTGTTTGCAGAGAGAGCCGCAAAGATTTTCCAGGTAGAAGTTGGGAGAGAGGATAAGGAGCCATCAAGGAGGGAGTAAGCTGTAGTACACAACTAACCACAAGTGTGTGTGGCGGGGTGGGGGGGGGGGTTGGGGGGGCTGGGGCTGTGGGCAGGTAATATAGGGAAGAGACCAGTATGACAATAATAGCTGGGAATGACCACGCTGGACAAGATCTGATGGCAGAGACAGAAACAGAGACAGAGAGAGACAGAGAAGAAAAGCGCCTGTCATAGATGCAGGCAGGGGGTGGGGGGTTGGGGGTGATGGGAGGGAACCTGGGGACACTGGTGCTGGGAACTGTACACTGGCAGAGGGTGGGTGTTGGAACACTGTCAGACTGAAATCCAGTCATGAGCAGCTTCCTAAAGGTCTCACAGTGATTCAATTAAAAAAGCTAAAAAAGAAAAAAGAAAAGAAAAAGAGTGAGCAGGTGAACAGTGCAGCCACAGGCCTGGTGTTCAGCCCGTCCTGCCAAACATCAGAACAAGATGCCCAGAGGCAGTTCTATAAGACCAGAATCTAGAGGCTTGAGTTATAGACAGGGCCTTTAAATCCTGAAACTGGGGCGCTCACTAAGGAAATATGGGGGCTGAAGAGATAATACAAGAGTTAAGGCACTTGCCTTGCATGTGGCCAACCCCAGTGCCATCTCTGGCACCACCAGGAGGGATTACCTGAGTGTGGAGCCAGGAGTAAGCCCTGAGCACAGCTAGATGTGGCTCCACCCCACCCCCGCCCCCAGATGAAAGAGGAAAGTTCGGTTGTAGGGCTGGCGGGAAAGCACAGCGGGGAGGATGTTTGCCTTGCACGCGGCCGGACCCGGGTTCGATTCCCAGCATCCCATATGGTCCCCCAGCACCACCAGGAGTAATTCCTGAGTGCAGAGCCAGGAGTAACCCCTGTGCATCGCCGGGTGCGACCCAAAAAGCAAAAAAAAGTTGAGTTGTACACCCTGCTCTCTGAGAAGGGCCCAGTCAAAGGGAGAGAAGAAGGGAGTGTTCTGTCTGTCAGCCAGGGCCAGTCCCTTCTAGCCCACGCCCTGGACCAGTCCCTGATCCACAGGCTGTTTCAAGTTCCCTGCTTCCTGCCTCGCAGGCCCACTTGCCTTTCCCATCTCTGCTCATCGCTGCAGGATGCAGTGCCCCCGCCTTCTCTCACTCTCCTCAGAAGGAGTCGTGTCCTTTCAAGCAGGCACTGAGTTTTGACTTTTTCTAGTGTCACAGATAAAAGCAAGGTCTTTGGGCATGTGCTGTGGGCTTAGTACCACGGCCGAGGAAACTCCCAGCAAACTATCCCGTCTCTTTCCCACCCAGGCCTCCGCTGCACCCTTAGGCCCGCGGCTCCTGTCATCTCCTAGTTCCCTGCAAATGACTCAACCCTCCCAGAATACAGAATTGTTATCTTTAGGTTGGGATATTGTGTTTCAAGTATATAGATTCGCTACCTAATTGCTTTTCAATGTTTCCTGGCCTACTATAAGTGTGTGACGTTTTTACATTTGCAAAGTAAAAATATTTTAGCAACACTTAGAGCCTGAATAACCCCTTGTCAAGGACAGCAGAGCACAGACATAGAAACCCTGAGTTATGGCTCCGAGAAAGATCTGGTGGGACGGTCTTGGCTTCAGAATGGTAGAAATAGCACCAAATGCTGCTGTTTTCCTACTAGAATGTTCCCCCCTTGACTTAAACATAGTGATGAGCAGGACCAAATAAGGCTTTTGTTCACCAGAAGTTTCTCCCAAAATAGAAACTGCCCACAATACTTTTCTGGAGAAGTACATTTGTACGGCAATGATCACCATTGACATTTTTGAGCTCATACACTCAATTATGCAAAGTTGAGCAGGCAAAGTCAGTTCTATTTAACCACTCTGCATTTTTGTTACCCAACGCTGCCAACTGGGGTAAGCCTACATTAATTCATCAAATGCACTCCACACTTGCACCCCCTGGCTAGCGCATTCCTGGAATGCCAGCAGTTCAGGCGCTGCCTGGTTGGTTTGGCATGTGGCTCTCAAAGCTTGGACAAGTGGCCTGGATTCTTTTCTTATCCTTCTCTCTGATACTTGAGGCCACAGCACAAGGAAAATTATGACAGTGTTCTTTGGGGGAAAGATAAGGTTTCAAATGCCCCCATCTCTCTAGAGGGATACCACCTCGTAAAGAAAAAACAGTCAGCCCCCCATTAAGCAGCTGTGCCCCCACCTCGCCCACCCCAGTTAGCCCAGCCTCTGGGGCCTGGGCCTTAAAACACAGCACCTGTCGCAAAGCAGCAGGTGTGCTAGGCCTGCAGCTGTGGTGCTGTGATACTGCCTGCCTGTCCTGGGAGAAACACAGGGTCCTTGTCAGTTTGACACAGGAAGACAGGGTGATAAATACATTTTGTTTCAGTCCTGGTCTCCCAGCAGAAAGAAACCTGGCACAATTGAAGAGAATTTCTGCAGGAACTTAGAAAAAGAGCATTCATTGGCCGGGTTGGCAGGCTCCTGGTGGCTCTCCGCTGTGTTTCTATGGCGATGATATCCACTGAAGACACCACAGAGTTAGCAATTCGGCCCAGGACCACACCCCGTCAGATGCTGCAAGCCCATCCTTTCCTCTGTCTCCCGGCATCAGTGGCCACAAGAGACAGAAGCCCTGGAATGAAATAGCTCATTAGGCACTTGGCACTCCCAACCCTTCCCCTGAGGAGTACGCAGGCCAGTAACGGGGTAAAGGGGAGCAGTATTTAGTTTGTGACCCAAATCAGTGGTGTTACCCAGATGGTCCTCTAGAAGACATTCTTGAATCAAACTTTTTCTTTTGCAAAGCGGACATCTAGAGTAGTTATTTTCACTGCTTCCACCATAGGGTTTGGGTTAGCTGCTTTACAATGGAAAAGGTGTAATTCAAGAGTGTCTTCTAGAAGAGAAGCTTGGAGTTGCTTCTCTACCTCTGTGTTGCAAATTATCAAATTCTGTGGGCCAGAGTGATAGTGGGTAGGGCAATTGCCTTGTAGGAAGCTGACCCAGGTTGCATCTCTAGGAGTAACTCCTGAGCATCACCAGGCGTGGCCCCCAAATAAAATAAAATGAAGCAGCAGCCTTGGAACTCTGTGAAGGATACAAGAGGGTGTGACCAGGACCTGGTCTATTTTGCTGATGTTTGTTTGTTGCGGGGGTGGGGGTCACACCCAGCTGTGTTCAGGGCTTACTCCTGGCTCTGAGTTCAGAGATCACTCCTGGCAAGGAATTGAACCCACTTGTTCTCCCATTGTCCTCTCTCTCTCTGGCTCCTCTTATCTGACTTTTGAACGCAGGCACAGAAACCCTGAAAGTGGCCTCGGGGTCTGAAATCAGTTTGCAGGATTCTGCAAGAAACAGTGTAGACAGCTCTGCAGCTTTATGAGGAATGCAAAATGCGAATGTTACTGCGCATCGATGTGGGGGGTGCCAGGGGCAGGTGTTTGCTCTTTTGGCTTCACTGTTGACATGTGTCACTGGATCAAGGGACACGTCAACCTGTCCGTTACTACAGACCTCTCTTCACTTTCTACTATTGCTTTGCTAGCGAGACAAGGGCCCCTGCCTTGGTAAGCTGCTCTCTCTTGTCTGTGTATCCTTGGTTCCGCATGGGAGAATGAGGCCTTTTATTTTGATTTAAAGCCTCTGGTCTAGTTGACTTTGGCAAAACCAAGCTCAGGCAAGGCTCACTGGGGCTCTACATCAGCACCGTGAGAGTGACATAACCGGGGATTGCACCCTGCCCCCTCTGACCAAAACTGCTGCTGGCCAGGCGCTGGTGGAAGCTAGAGCTGTGACAAGCAGGAGGATGACGAGATGAAGGGTGTGTTTGGTCCAACCTCTGAGGCTCGAAGGTCAGACTGTGTGCGCAGGAGGAGGCAGAGGTCAAGATGACGTTTCTCGGGCTTTTCTCTCTGGTGCTGGGCAGTCCAGTTCCAGGAAACGCGGTTGTTGTTTTGGCCAGTGACTGTTTACTGTGATGCAAGGTGGTGGTGGAGGGGTGGGGGTGGGTAGGGAGTGGTCAGGGCTTCCCTGCGCTGGGAGCCTTTGAAGTTCCTGAGTTCCTGATATTGACACAAACAGGTCTTTCACGGTTGACTAAGGTGGGTTGTGGGAAAGTGAATTCCAGCCAGGTGCGGCTGAAAAACACAAATAGCATTTATGGGACAAAATCTGAGAGACAAAAATTGGGAACTCTCTGCTTTGTGATAATGCTTTGGATTCATGCATAGAAATTCTTCTCTACATTTTTCTGCTCATGCAAACTACTTATAAAGTTCCTGAAGTCAGAACATTCTGTCAAAATGCTCACAGAAAACCTCTAAGATCAAATATACTTTAAAGGTTCTGATACTTCCCATAACCATGAATCAAGCAAAACACTGCTTTCCCCTCCCTGCAAGAGACAAATGATGAACAGCCTTTCATCCTTCATGACTTTCACAGAAAGATCTTATGTAAAACAATTCAAGAAGACAATCTAAGGCCAACCTCCAGAACAGGACTGTATCAAAACCAGGTCCTTTCTTTTGCTTTTTAAAATCAAACCAAGCCAAACAAAAATGCAGCCAAGATGATGGTGAAATAGTAGAAAGCTATTCAGCTTCAGAGCTGTAGACACCATAAATCAGCTAAAAACCAGAATTCAAAGAAGTGCACTTGTAAATCTCTGCAGCCTATTAAAACAAGCACTTCACTTAGCTTCTAAAACACAGAGCACAGCACTAGATCGCCAGACGAGGCACCCTGAGACGAGGGGACAGAAACCTCACGGGCACAGGGAGGAAGAGGAAGCTCCAAGCCAAGTTTGCATGTGGCGGGAGACAGATCCAGGGCCTTGGTGGTGCTGAATGCAAGGCCCTGCTGTAACCACTGACCCCCAAACTGAGCCAACCTCAGGGCAGGGTGGAGTCCAGGCACTGTACCGCCCCCTCCCCCACCGTGGGCCTTGGGACATACTTTCCTCTTGCCCCTTTGACTGGTCGGGACTCCTGGCCCTCCTCAATCATGTTCCTCTCCCCGGGCCTGAGAGCAGGAATGTTCTCTCCTCCTAGCTCTGCTGGCCCCGCCTGGAAAGTGAAAGTTCACTTCCGAGAAGGGCACTGCCCTGCAGGAAGGAGCCTTTTACAGGAAAGCGGCCACAGAGGGCTGAGCAGCACAGGGCAGAGACCTGTGTGGGGAGGGGAGAACAGGAAGACGGTGTCCTGCGAGGAGCCGCAGCCCTGGCTCCGGCCACGCTCGGGTGCAGAGTCGGAGAGGTCTGTGCCCAGCGCCCCTCTGGGCGGGGCGGCCCCATGCTCATCCCCATCGGCTTTGCCTGGCCAGAACCGGGTCTGCAGGGAAGCTGGCAGGCGAGACCCGAGTTCACTCCCCCTGAGAAGCACTGACTGGCTTGCCACAACAGCACGACGGCAGCAGCATGACAGCCGGACTCTGGAAGTCAGCGCTGAGAACTCTGACTTACTCCTTACAAGCTCCCGCCGACCTTGCTCAGACTCCCGGCTCAGCAAAAGCAGCTCTCTCCAGGCCGGCAAACCGCAGAGCTCCTGGGTGAGCTGGCGCTGCTGCAGCTTCCCAAGTCAGACAGATCAAAATGAGATAGTAATATTTACAGTGCACATGAGTGTATGTGTACAAATTTATATACAAATCTATATAGACAATGCATATATTTAGCTTTCTATTGTTAAATACGCCACAAGTACAGAAAGCTGTATAAAGCAAACACAAAGCTTAATGAAGCTTCTTAAGGTAAACACATGACCCATGATGGAACTTTGCCGTGGCCCCACAAGCTCACCCCAAAGCCGCACTTGCCCTCCCCTCTGAAGGAAATACAGCTGCTAGATGCGTCTGTTTTCTCTACAGGGTTATTATCATGCTCAACCCTACACAGTTCAATTTAGTTTTGCTCGTTTAAGAGCTGTGCCGGAAGTAGAAAAACTGGATGATATCTCTTATATGTGGCATATAGAGTAACTGGATGAGGCAGCGCGGTGGGTTAGAGGGGGATGCCTAGATCACGTTTGGCCCCAGAGTATAGGGAAAAGGAAGGAAATGGAGTGAAGGAAATAGAGGGAAGCCATGGGAGCAGGGGTCAAGGGGACTCAGACATACCGAGGGTAGATAGAGCTAAGTATCCAAACCACAGACTCAGCAAGACTGAAATTGTGAGACCCAAACTTTAACAACCAACCTTAAAATGTTCCCGTCACGACGGCGGGCCAGGGCTGGGGCAGGAGGGGTGCTCGGAGAGGGAACCTGGGAACACTGGTGGCAGGGTCAGTGATGGAACATTATATGTCAAAAGCCCAACTATGAGTAATTCTGTAGCTCATGGCACTTTAATCAAATAAAATTTGGGAGGAAAGTTGTGCCTTGTCCATCCTTCACTTGAGTCTGAACTCCTAGGGTACGGGCTGCCTTGGATGCGTGCATTCAGCATGGACTGCAGGGTAAAATAGATTTTTGAGATCAGCCTTCAGAAATATTCATATCAAAGTGTGATTCCTGAAACTCATGGCCAAATCTTTAAAGACATGTAAGCTAAGCTGATAATGGATTTACCAGTCCCCTAGCTGAAAATTCTGGGGTGCACTCGGGCGAGGGGCAGACTGAGTCCTGCTGAAGCCCTGGCAGTCACAACCACAACCAACAGCTGCCGCGACACCTTTGGCCCAGTTCTATTACGCCATAAATAGTCTCTGCAGAGACACCAAATAACAAAAATTCCAGGCACGTACCCACTTTCAGGCAGAGAGCTCTGGGATCTTTTCAGAAAGGGGGAGGGCTCTATACTTCCAGAACCCACCTCTATACTTCCAGAACCCCCAGCAGCCATGCCCACATCCCCTTGTCAGTTCATGGCTCGGTTCTAAAGACCCTGAAGCTCTGGCACACAAAGCCTCGCAGCATCTCCAAATCCCACAACACCGACATCCCAGTAGGAGCACACCAAATTAGATGAAAAGGTGGCTCAGAAGGCAACTGAACCCAACAAACGAAAAACAATAACACAGAAGGCTCAGCTAATAACAAACAGCTTAGTTAAACATTAGACAGGGCTTAATGACCCCATGGTGAGATAGAGCAATTTACACAAATTTTCTTTTACTGAAGTATTTTGATAATTTCATTAGTCATTTAGTTGTAACGAGTAATATAAAATAAATTATTGTGTGCTTGCTAAAGGGGCAGGCTTGCAGGTGGCTGGCAGACTGGGGAGGGAAGATCACTCGTGTGGTGGGATTGTTATTTAAATATTGGAGGCCCATAACAACTGTATTATGAACACTTTTGTAAACCACAGTTTTAAACCACGGTGTTTAAATTTTTTTTTAAAGTTGTTTCTTACAAGCCCCACACACCAGATACAAATATGCTCATTCAAGTGCGTTAATGTGCTTAGGAAAAATTTTATTCTTTTCCTGCCCATTCTGCCAGTGCACTTCACCTCTTAACACTATTCATGGCAAACAGCCAACATGTGCCGTACCCACATCCCACCACCGCCCCACGTCAGCTCATCTACAAGCCCTGCTCCAGAGACTCTTAAATGAATCTCAAAAGAGATCGACGAGCTGCAAAATTTTCTTGGATACCCAGTCCAGCTGAGGCCTCTGGGGCAAACTTAGGGGGTGGGTGGGCCCATTTTCCACCCTGCTAAGCCCTGGCAGACACAGTCACACATCACACCCCAGCAGCTGCCCCACGTCAGACTCCACCAACTCACAACTGAGCTTCACAGAGATGCTAGCCGGCCCCCAAACCCAGGTATATGGGGGTTTTGCTGAAAATGTATGGCCTTCTCAGAGTCAGGATGGACGGCCTCTGTCCACATCCAGAAGCCCCAGCAAGCACAACCACGTCCCACCACCACCGCCTAATAAGCTCACTTACCAGCCCTGATTCAGACTCATAAATAAATCTTGAGAGAGAGAAAACATAGCAATGGCATGTATTCATTCATACTGTAGTTTTAGAAAATAAATTTGCACAAGAACCTCAAATATGAGCCCCTGAGATAGATTGTACTGATAAATATCAAGTTATTCACAGGGATCTTGAGACATCACCAGTCTAACTCTCCAAACACCCTTTCAAATCATGGCTTGCATATTTCACCTGTGCACCCCAGAGAAATAGCCCCCACCTTCTACCAAAATCACATTTTCTTTCGGAAAGAGGCCAGCATCAACAGGACCAGCTTGTATCCGCTTGTTGGAGCTGATTGCCAAATGTTTACGAATTTGAGAAGCAGTTAGTAGACTTGGGCATCATTAAAAACTAAAATATGTGCTCTGACAATTAAATACATAAAATGAGAGTCCAAGGTAATACAAACTTGCATCTTGTCACCTCCTATTTCACCACCAGATGCTATTAACTAAGTTCTGTCCTGGGTAGTTTTTGTCTGTTGTATCAAGTGGAAACATTTCTGATGGTGAAGACCACACATCTCGTCCCAACTCTGTTTGTTGACATCACGTTGGTTGTTGGAAGTCAGCCACGGTAAAGAATTTCTATCACAGAAACTGGAAATGCTGCAAACTAGGGGTGTGTCCCCAACCTGCCCAAGATATACTCAGTGCCAGGCACACCCTTGTGCCACTGGGCCATCCCCCCATCATTCTGAAGATTAAAAACTGGGAACATAGTATCTTTCAAGATGATGCTACCAACTTTAAATCTTGGGTGGTCTCCCCAAGTTACTTATCTCCATGTTACTCCAGAAAAAAGAACTTTGAGCAATTCTCAACAAGGACCAACGGAAGTCCTGACATGTTTGGATTAGGGCTGGTGGGGAATGAGGTGCCCGTCACAGGTCCTAAGGGGCCTCTGCACACACATATGCTGCTTCAGTATGGCGACTTGAGGTCATCCTGGGCAATCCCTCCCCATGCAACATCTGCTTCCCCGGAAACAAGGGTAGGTGTCCAAGCCAACAAAGCACTAGCCAGACAAGCAGGCCCCCCATCAGGCTCCTCTTCAGGTGTCAAGAGCCATCTAGTTGGTGCCAGGTGAACACACCAGGAAGCTGATCCCAAGGAAAATAAGTGAGGCTGAAGACTGAGGTACTTGGCACGAGCAGTGATTTATTCAATCTATGATGGAACCTCAATAATATTTTTAATCTATAGACCTCAGGGAGTTTTCTAGTAGGTAAAAATACTCAGAGGTCCACAGAAACTCCAGGACACCCACCCCATATCTTGCTCTATGCATCGCTTCCACTTGGCTATTCTCAAGCTCTATCCATTATAATCAAACACCAACAGTAAGTGAAGCACTTCCTTAAGTTCTTGAGGCACATGTGTGCATGTTATTGAACCTGGGATAGGATTTTGGTAGCCTCCAGGTTTGTAACTGGTTGACCAGAAGGACAGATGGACCCAAGACTGTGTCTATGTGAAGTGAAACTTGAGAACTGAGTCTTGAGGGACTGAGCCCTTTGCTCCTAGAATCCGTGCCAACTCTATTAGTGTCAGAATTGGATCCTGTTTTGGACACCCAGTTGATAATGGAAAATTGAGAACTTGTTGTTTGAAAATACGCAGAACAAGTACAAAGTGGTAGAAAACACTGTGTCCCCTTTAATAATATCAATATTCCTGACAGGTCTTAGCTCTTTGTTTAAGGGGGTCCTTAACACCGCCTGCTTGCATTTGGAAGCCAGATCCACCCTACCAATGTCCCTGCCATCCCTCATTACAGAGGGTCGTAGAAAGATCCAGAATGATGCTACCCCCTCTCCAGCTCTCTCCTTCACCTCCCACTTCTCCATGTCCTAGACTTGACTCCCACTTGTACATCTCTATGTCCCATGTATGAAACCTCCAGCTTCCACATATGCCCCATTTGCAGTTCCTCTTTACAGTGCCCGCACTCCTCAGCAGGTCCCGACTATTTTATCCCTAAGAGCAACGTTTTCATCTCCACTGGGAAAATCCCAGCAAGTTCCCTGACTACAGGCCTTGGCAGCACAGGATAGAAGCAAAACCCACAACCTGAAGCCAGTCTTCACAGCAGGGAGGGACAGGGAATTGATTCTAGGCGGTACCATGAGAGAGCTTGGAGAGAGGCTTATCCCACCCCTCTCCCCAGCATTCGTCAGCATTCCTTTGAAGAAGTGTTCGGGAAAGTTCTGTGTGTCTCTCAAGCCTCTTCTTCCCAGCCCTGGTCTGTTTGAAGTGGGTGGGATCATTTGAGTGAAGATTAAATGGAGAAGATTGGGGAGGGGGGGAGATAACAGTAAGACAAAAGCAATACTCTGAGCCAACAACAGAAAGACTGAACAAAGTAGAGATGGAGCTCTTCTTTAACTGGTGTAGACACAGAGGCAAAGACACTCTTTGTTGTGGTTCTAGAATTAGGGGGAGCAGTAACATATATGAAGAAAAGACAGACTGCAAGAGAGAAGGGTTGTCTCAACCCAAGGCCCCAGCCCACAGGGTCCAGCAAGACCCCTTCCCCATATGTGAACCCTGAGCAGCTAGATATTTGAGTGAGAGCAATGGCCCAAGGGAGCTGGGAGAGAAGCTGGAGATAAAACCCAGAAAAACAATGAGAAGAAACAAGTGGAGGAGGGCTGGGGCCCCAGTAAATTCAGTTGTCAGGGATGTACAGACATCAGTCAGAGCAGTGGTACTGAGTAATCCCCCCCATCCCCGGGACACAAGCGTCTCAGGGACCCGAGCATCTGACTGCCTGTGAAATGAGGACAGAACCAGTCTTTAATCTTGCTCTGTGCTTTCATAGGGTTTTTATTTGCACATTTCTAAGTGAATTACAAGAATTTACCAATGGCCTGCAATACTGAAGAAAAAAAGTGAATGAAGCTGTCTAGATTAAGAAAGGTTAAAAATATAAAGCAATTCATCACAAATTAACTCTTATGGATTTACTTTTCTGGTGATTCTTTTTGCCACTCCTTTAAGTTTTATTGGGCCAAGAAATAGGAAATAAATTTGTTTTATGCCTGTCCAGGGGCAGGCTGGGGGGTGGGAGGGAACCTGGGGACAATGGTGACGGAATTGGTGAAAAGCTGTATACCTGAAACAATTCTATTATGAACAGCTTAGTAAATTATGGCATCTCAATAAGCATTCCTGGAAAAACAAGGACACGTAGCCTCATGCTTTCTCTGTCAGCGGGGCCTCACAGCTCGGGGACTTATCTTCAGTCCAGCAAACAAGGACATTCGCAAACAGAAAATACAGCCCAAGAGTCCCTGGAAATCATAATCATGCAGTGCTCGGGTGTTTCCAAAACATGTTGTTCTGTTAGAACTGACATCGCTGACTCTCCAGGCCTGCCACCTGTATGTCCTGTTCCTTCCACTCGGGGAACAAAACAAATGGCGTGACCAACACTAGACAGTTCTGCCAAGCGTTCTTTGTCCTGTCCAAACACAGCAGCCTCACGATGGACCTGAGTTCATCGCGATTGATTCTGGACAGTCGAAAACTGGCCTAAGGGCACGTGGCGTCCAGCAGAGGGACACCACGGCCCAGCAGCCTGCACACGGCGAGCCTTTGCACAGTACATGCTGGACAGGACCCGAGAGACCCCCCGGGTGCTGGAGCCAGAGGAAGGGGCGCTCCTAGGCCAGGCAGAACCCCACTGTCTGCATCAGGCACAGGTAGAAAAGCAAAGGCCAGTTTCATGGCATAGGAGCCACGTTCTCCCTCAACCCCTGAGAGCAAACAGCCTCTGGGGTTAGGGTCCCAGGCATAGTCCTTTGTCAGACCCTGCCACCTGACCTGAGGCTGGTGTCCCTGAACTGGGGTCAACCTCACTGATTTCCTGCCTCCCACACTGGCCAGTCAGCCACATTGTGACTTCTGAGCGCCCACGATGGTCAAAATGAGGGCAGTTGCCTGGACCCTGAAATTCTATTGGTTAGTTTCCTAGGCGCCTGTGATGGCTGGGCGATGTTAGATCAGAGGCCAGCACATTGGAAGTGCTCAGGAGACGCCGCCTTGGTCACTGTGATAAGGCACACTTCTCAGTTCCCGCGGCATCTTTATCCTACTATTTACTCCCACGTTGCTCTTGCTTAGCTTGGTTTGGGGAACACACCTGACAGTATTCAGGGGGTTCAGAGAACTGCACTCTCCTCCCAGTGAGGTGCCAGAGATGGAACCCAGGTCTCCCAAACACGAGGCTTACACCAAAATCATTGCGCTATCTCTGGCTCGTCTCTCCCATCTTGGTTCTTACACTGTAAAATATGGCAATTAGAAATGATGTTGATTTTGTTTCCTTTTGGTTGTACTCTGTGGCACGTGAGTTCAGGCCCTGTGTCCTAGGCCCCTGCACCTCCCCACCCCCAGTCACAGCTCAGTGGTCATGATCCCCACTGCCCTTGGCCCCCAAGGGCTGCATCTGGTGATGCAAGCCAGGGGCTCCTTTCAGCTCTTCAACAGCGCCTGTACTTTCAAACCAGGCTCCTTCAGACTGGCAGGAAAGCTTTGAAAGAAGCGTCAGGGAAGGCCAGGGGCCAGATGGGACTCTCTGAGCAGAGAAGCAGGTGGATGGTGCCGGGAATGATCTGAGATGGGGGTCTCTCTGCTAAGAGCCACGTGCCTAACTGCACCCCACCCCTGGGTCAGGCATAGACTGAAAGCCAACAGCTGTGCCCAGTAGGGAGGGCACCTCTTTCCTGCACAGGGGGCAGGAAGCTTCATGTGCAGCTCCCAGGAAGCAGGGCTAGAGGTCCATGAGGGTCCTGACTTGCAGGTGTGGACAGCAGGCAAACCTGAGACATGAAGGCAGAGTTACAGAGAGGGTGCTGGGCTCTGGCCGAGTCACACCTCACTGATCCCGTACACTCACCTGGCTGATTCCCCAGCTCACCCCGCTGATACTTGACTGATCCACCAGGCTCACCTGACAGATATCCCATGATCACCTGACTGATCCCAGTTCTCACCTGGCTGACCCCCATGCTCACCTCCTAATGCTGCACACTCTCCTGGCTGATCCCCCATGTTCACCTGGCTGATCCCCCATACTCACCTAGCTGATCCCCAATTCTCACCTGGCTGATCCCCAATTCTCACCCAGCTGATCCCCCATACTCACCTGACTGATTCCAAATTCTCACCTGGCTGATCGCCCATACTCACCCGGCTGATCCCCAATTCTCACCTGGCTGATCGCCCGTACTCACCTGGATGATCCCCAATTCTCACCTGGATGATCCCCAGCACTTTCTCGGCTGATACCCCCTTTTCTCCGGGACGACCCTGCACACTCTTGGCTGACCCCACACCATACCCCGGCTGATTCCACATCTCCCCCTTGCCCTCCATTGGCCGGGGAGTCAGCACACCCCACAGGGACCTCACTCCATAGCCTTCCTTGCTCCGCTTTTCCACACCAGCGGCACAGAGGGTCTCCCTACAGTGTACCCCTGTGAAGGCAGCGGGGCCGTGTCCCAACACCCCTTCCCCACAGAACTGCTGCTCCCTGCCTGGCAGGAGCTATTCTTCTCTCTCACAAACAATGGGGGCTCCCCAACTCACCACCAGCCCCCATCCTGAGAACCAAGTAGTGTGTGGCTCCTTTTCCTGCCCCAGCACCGGCCTAAACCTGCGTCTGAATTCAGGAACCTCCCTAAGACCCTCGTATCCCTGAGCTAGCAGGGCTAGCAATGTCAGGGCAGGACCCCAAACCCAAACACAGGGAACAACTAAAGGGAGAGGGGTTGCTGAGACAGGGCACATACCTCACCCCACACATGTGTGCAGTGCACACATCCTCACTGTGGATACCTCCAGGCCCCCGCTTTTGGAGGTTTCCCATCAGCAGAATCCCAAGGTTCTGACAAGAGCAAGCGTCAGATAACAGAAACAACAGCTGGGATTGGCCAGAGGCATGTTAGCAGCCCGGACCCCTGCAAAGGCCTTGCACTGGGGGCAACTGTGCATTTCTGGAGAGCAGTCGCTAACCCTCCCCTCCACATTCCTTGCTAGAAGATACTGGCTGATCACAGGGCCTGGGAGGAAGCCGTGGTCTGCCCTTCTTCAGGCTGGAGGGTGGGGGGAATGAACTTCTTGCTCTTCTTTGTGCTGGAGCTGAGCCACCAAAGCAGCAGAGAAACACAGAATCAGGTTGTGGCCAAGGCACTGCAGCTTTGGGGAGACGAAGGCTGTAGCTTGGCCTCATTCTCTCATGTTCTTTACTCTCCTCCTTTCATCCGGTGACCTGGCCCTTGAACACTTTGGTTTGTCTGCTCAGGGGACAGTCGAGGTCGATGCTCCTCCAATTGACGCCTTTCCGTGTTGTGGCCCCGAGCCTGGGCCTCTTCAGGTTGACCCTAGCCCAACCTTTTTACCAAGAGAACCTTCCCTGCATGCAGCATTGAGCCCCAAAAGTGTGTGACACAAGCTTATTCCATCAGCTGCAGAAAAACAGTGGGCCGGGAGAAAGGCGAGAGAGAGTGGGAGGACCACCTTGCACTGGCTTTCAACGTGGCCAAGAGTAACACTTAGAGAAAACTGCGCCCTTGGATTGCTTTGCCAAGAACAATAACAAAAGTGATTCAAGCTTCTTGTGTTTAAGGTTGGCTGAGCCCGTCCGACAGGCATGCTAATCAGAGGGGGAACGCCTCAACCCAGCTCGGCATTCGACAACATGAGTGGTGGGGACTATCATTACCTGTGCAAACCCAAACAAGCCTGAACCCCATCACCTGGGCAGGCACAAGTGCCCTGAGCAAAGAAGCTGTCAGAATGTGACCTCGTGAGTTCTTACCCTCCAGGGCCCAGACACCCACGAGGGAGGCTGTGGAAGCATCAACAAAGCCTCCTGTGTGGCTGCCTTGTTCCCCGGCTCAGTGAGCAGGAAAGTGCAGGTGTGGAGCAGGCCTGCAAGGGGAAAGCGGGTCCTTGCTCTCTGGACCGCGATTGTAGGCTGTGGGAAAACAATTAGAGTACTCAGGAGCCCGTGCCTCCAATCAGCAGTGGTTTTTAAAAATTGGGGCGGGAGGGGGATGGTACAGAGACAGTACAGGGATTAAGATAATTACCTTGCATGCAGCTGACCTGGGTTCAAACACTGGCGCCCATAATGTCCCCTATGTCCAGCCAGGATTGACCCCTGGGCGTAGAGCCAGGAGTAAGCCCCAAGCACTGCTAGATGTGGCCCCAAAGCAAAGAAATAGGGAGTGAAACATTCTTCATATTATCAAAGGAAATACCAGTGCAGGGATTGGTTGGTTTGGGGGCAGTGCTCATACTTGGAAGTGCTCGGGAACTGACTCCTGTCTCTGTGCTCAGAGACCACTCCTGATGGGGCTTGGGGGATCTTTTGCAGTGCTGGGACCAATGCTGGGTTGTACTGCATAAAGTCAGCACCTTATACACTGTGCTAATCTCTCTGGCTCAGAGTTGGGTTTTCATAAGGTCTGATTGTGTGTCTTGCATCAAACTCCACTTCATTTCACCTTTCAAGTGACAAGCATCCACTCTTTTCTGTATGGCTTCAGATAAAAAGATCCTAACAGGTTGAGCTATTAATTATTGCGGAGGCAAACAGCTGCTTTATAGTTTATTATTTAGTTGCACTACTTCATTCTTCCTTCATGTTATTTTCAGCTCTCACAAGGCATTGCCAACTAGCTCCAGTGGGTAATGGTTTTCTTATTCTCCCACATTTTCTCTATGTCTCCCCCTCCAAATTCTTCCCTCCTAACCCATTTCTACTTTTGACTTCTATTCTGTCCTTGCTTTTCAGTTTCTCTAAGCTCTTAACCCTTTTACCCACCCTATGTATGGTTGCTGCAAGAACTGGCCAGTTCATCATATGCAGAGGAGGAAATTCATGGAAATGTCATTATTTCAGAGCCTATTCTACATGTTCAGCCTTCTGGGTTCATGCAAATGTACGCAATGAAGTGAAAAGACAACCTCCTCCTAGGAAGGCTCAGAGACGTGAGCAGGACCGTGTGAGCGAAAGTGTTAAGGTAAGACTCTCCTGGGGACCCTTCCTTCTATAGAGGAGAGACACCGTGTAGGGCTTAGAAGCACCTGCTCTCAGGAGTGACAATGTGGAGTCCTCCAGGAATGGGGTGCAGGAGAAAGCTTGGGATGGAGCCAGATATTGGCCTGGAGCTCTCATGATTCTAGGGAGAGTCATGGGTTAAAGGACCCGTGGGTGATGGGGACAGTGCAAGAAACCTGAGGGTGGTACAGGAGCAGACACATGAGGCTCCTTGGCATGTCCATGGACTCTGGATTAGTTGACCAGGTTAGTTGCTTGGCCAGAAATATCAGTGCTTGCCCCACGCTAGGGCATGTAGGGCTTCTACTGCCTCTCTTTGGAAGGGAAATTTGGGGGGGGGGGGTAGAGGGCACATTCAGCAATGTTGAGTTTACCTTCTGTTTGGTGCTCAGGGCTCACTCCAGTCTGTGTTCAGAGAATCAGGCGATGCCCAGGATTGAACCCCAGGTACCTGCTGGCAGAGCATGGGCTCCAGGCCACTGAGCTACCCTCCAGCAGGGGCTACAGGCCACTGAGCTACCCTCCAGCATGGGCTCCAGGCCACTGAGCTGCCCTCCAGCATGGGCTCCAGGCCACTGAGCTACCCCCCAGCAGGGGCTCCAGGCCACTGAGCTACCCCCCAGCAGGGGCTCCAGGCCACTGAGCTACCCCCCCAGCAGGGGCTCCAGGCCATTGAGCTACCCTCCAACAGGGGCTCCAGGCCACTGAGCTACCCTCCAGCATGGGCTCCAGGCCACTGAGCTACCCTCCAGCCACCGGCCAGGCATCTCAGTAGCCTTCTCACCAACCAGACCATAGGGGTAGGCTCATAGGACCCTGTACCTGATGGGGATTACACTCTTTGGCAGTTAGCTAACTGAGATTTGCAACTCAGTTTATGTTTATTTGATTTAGAAAAAGGGGGCAGGACTGACTGGAGATATAGGACCAGGATTAAGCTGCTTTCTTTGCATGCTATTGACCTAGGTTCTATCCCAAGCACTGCATATAGTCCTCTGAACCCCTCCAGCAGAGACAAGAGACATCCCTGGACACTGCCAAGAGTTGTCCATCCCCATGAAAAAAGATAAATAATGTGATGTTTCTTATACTTGAGTGTAGTTCAGTGTATCCTCAAGCACAAGTCATCTGACACCTGCATATTTTGGGTCATACCTGGTGGTACCCAGGACTTACCCCTGACTCTGTTCTCAAGGTTCACTCCTGGAGGGGTTTAGGGAACCATATTAATCCTAGATATCAAATGCAGATCAACTTCATGCAAGGCAAGTGTCCTACCCACTGTACTATCTCTCTGACACATTTGACAATATCCTAAATAACACATTAACTAGGGAATAAAAATTGAGAAATGTACTCCCACCTGTTTCCTTGATCAGAGACATTCTCTCAGGTTCAGTCTGAATGAAGGGGAGACGGTGCTGGTAGTCATCTACTATGACAAGCAACAGACTTATTCCTTAAGATATGTCATCTTTACGAAAGGATCGTGAATCCTACTCATTAGTGGAATTTTAGCCATTCTTAATGGACAGTGAATTTTCCTGTAATAACATATACTTACTATATAGTATAGAATACACATATCTTTTCTCTAAGATTTTAAAGGTAAAAGTGCTAGAAGATACTATAATTTTCCACCTTGTTCAATAAACAGTGGTTTGCATACAGAAGTGCAAAAAAACTTCCTACTCGTGTTCAATTTCTCCGTCTTTGGTGAAGTCACTTTCAAACTGCAAGGTACCTCCTGGCACGAGATGACTGCTGGACACAGCTGCAGTGTCTGCCCTCCAGGGAGGAAGAAGGAAAAGGTGAAAGAGCACCAGAGAGTATTCCAGATGCCTTTCCCACCTTTTAGGAACTTTCTGGAAGATCTGGCCAGTGCCCACTGCTGCACACTCAGTGGCCGAAGTTCAGTCACAGCCACCCTTGCAGAGGAGGAAGAGATTTTTGGACTTTATCCTTGGACTTGCTGCTATTTACACTAAAATAAGAGTTCCATAGCTAAGGAAGAAATAAACATGGGTCTTGGATGCAGAGCCTGGCAAGCTACCCATAGCGTATTCGATATGCCAAAAACGGTAACAATAAGTCTCAAAATGGAGACGTTACTGGTGACCGCTCGAGCAAATTGATGAACAATGGGACAACAGTGCTACAGTGCTATAGTAAAATTAATGACTCCTGGCTCTGTGCTCAGGAAACATTCCTGATTGGCTTGGGGGACTATTTGTGGTGTCAGGGATTGAGCCCACATCAGTCACTTGCAAAGCAACGACCCTACCTGCTGTACTATTGCTTTGGCCTCCCAATTTTTATTTTAATAGTATTGTAATTTAGAGTCTATGGCTCAAAATACTATGAGTTATGGTTTCTCATGCACAACATTACAATAAGATAGTGTACCCAGTGTACCCACCTCCCTACCCCATGGACTCTCCCCCAAGACCCTCTCATGATCCCCCAATAGTAACACAGGTTCAAAGGCAACATAATAGGAACAACAGTCCCAATAATTTTTGATTGGTTTATTTGCTAAGTTAAAAAATCCCTGACTTGGTGACTTCATTGCATTCCTTGTATTTTTCATCTCAAAACTCATTAAACCAAGGCAGCATTTCTGAAAAGAATCACAATGTTTACTTAGCTATTGACAGGAAGGATGACAAACTTCCCATCTAAAATATCTCCAGTACTTTGTGTTTTCCTCAGAAAATGAGGAGATCATTTAAGAGCACAGAGCACAGAGTAAGCATCAGAAAGTGACAGCAGGACACTTTTTGTACTAAATGTGCAAAGAAATATGCCTTCTGTCCCTGGAAGTCTTTGTACAGGTGTATTGGTGTACATCAGTCATGGCAAGTGTACCATTTTGAGTCACAAACAGGCCAGTGAATTAAAGAGGGGAGTTTTGTTGAGTTGTTTGAGTAAGATGTCAAAGAATAAACAGGATAGGGGGAACTAGGGAGTTACTTTCCAGGGGAAGTTGGAAAGGGACCATTTCGCTATGAAGGATGATCCAGAGGCATGTCCATGGGGGCGGTGTGGGGGGGAGAGGGGACATTCATCCATCACTAAGCATGATGACATTCATCCATCACTAAGGGTACATTTGCCACCGGAAGTGGTGTGAGCCACCAGGAGCCCTGGCTGCTCTTCCAGGGCAGTGACACGGAAGAAAGGGAAAGTGTCTGTCTCTTCTCACAGGAAAATTTCAGATGTGCTTATATTTGCACAAGTGAGTTTGGTCAACATATGGGCCCCTGGTACCAATATTGAGGCATCTCATGAACCAGTTAGTGCTGCCTTTGAGCTGTTCTATCACCATGTCACCCTGGTGGTGACTTCTCTGTCACTAGAGTCCTAAGAAATGTTTCCTATTTTCCCCCATCACAGTCAGCTCTTCATGTTTTCTGTTTTCCCCTATCACCACCAGATCTTCAGGTACTTGAAAGTCAGTATTTGGTGGGCAAAGGGAAATTTATTCCCACAATAGAAAAAGCAGGGTGGAGACTGGAACACCCTCATCATGGAGATACATTTTCAAGTTTCACCCCATTAGCTGCTTCATGTCAGACTTACCTTAGTTTTGACTTGAAAGTGGAGTTTTCGAAATTTCACTTTGCTATATTATTCTAAGACTTCCTGGAGATGACTATCACTGTATCACTGTCATCCAGTTGCTCATCGATTTGCTCTAGCAGGCACCAGTAACGTCTCCATTGTGAGACTTGTTGTTACTGTTTTTGGCATGTCGAATACGCCATGGGTAGCTTGCCAGGCTCTGCTGTGCAGGCAAGATACTCTCAATAGCTTGCCAGGCTCTCTGAGAGGGATGGAGGAATCAAACCCAGGTCAGCTGTGTGCAAGGCAAACGCCCAACTTGCTGTGCTATTGCTCATATGCTGCAAAAATATATATATATATTTATTTTAAGCAGCTCAAAATAGAAGCACAGATAAAGTGATAATGTCAAGAGGAAACAATTAAAAAAAATGTTCAGGATCAGGAGGGACCAATTTACATTTGGGATCATAGAAAACGTAACAGCGTTTTGGAATTCACTAGTGGACACAAGTCCGAAGGAAGTAACCTACAGTAAAACCACTCCCAAGTTTTTCTGGTTCTGTAACAAAAATGCAAATAGAATCCCAAGTGACATAGGACTAAATATTTCAAAGCTATCAATGAGATTGATAAGATGTTCAATAGAATACGCTCTCATCCTCCGCTTTGACAAATAGGCTCTTATAATGACCCAGAAGACCAGAATGAATCTTCAACTTTCCTTTCCCTTGGAGTTGTCAACACAAGAGAATTCAAATAGAACCCTGAATCCTGTGGCCTTTCCTTTGGTTGTTGTGAGGATCTCTGTGCCCCTGTGGACATACCACCCACATGCTCTGCCCACTCCCTCCCGCACCTTAGTGCCCCACCCCCAACAAGGGAAGCCTAGGGAGCCATCATGTGGGTTGCTTGGTCAGGGAGGATAGACTAAAGGTGATCGGGTCCCTCTGAGTATTTTCTTTGACTACACAAACCTCATCCACAGGGAACCCAGGCCCTAACTAGGCTGGTATCGCACCTGCCTGTAGTATATGTGCATAATAAGATCACTCAGCTCATGTTAATCACCAAGGATTTGAAGGGATCCCAGAAAACTTCCATAACAAAGATTGAGCTCTATCCTAAAGAATGGAGAGATCTGCTGGAATGATTCTTCCAGGCAAAGGAGTATTTCAACAAAGTAACTGAAGTAGGCATGAGAAGATGTAGAATCATAATTTGCATTATAAGATGGGAAATGGCAGTTGGGAAAGGTGGAGGGCAGCCTTAGTGGCTAACCAAGATAGTGTTGGGGCTATCTAACAAGATTCAGGGATATTGCTTTTTTGCAAGATTGGTGAAACAAGAACAGAGACACAACACTCCTCCATCTTATTTTTTCTGTGTATTTTGTCCAATGCTCTCACCTCTCTCTTTTCTGTTCCTCTCTCCCCTCTCTCTTTTTTCTCATTCTCTCTCACAAGTATTTCATACAAAGTCATCTTCTCAGCCACCTATTTTTTATTCATTAATTTATTTTTTTATTAATGAGTCACCATGAGGGTGCAGTTTCATGCCTGTGTTACAGTTATACAATATTTGTTATACAGTTATACAATATTCGAGTACCCATCCCTCCACCAGTATCCATTCTCCTCCACCAATGGCCCAGGGGTCCCTCCCCCCTCCCCAGGCTCTCCCCTCCCCCCGCCCCTGTGACAGGGAATTCCTTATTGTTCTCTCTCTCCTTTTGGGTGTTGTGGTTTGCAATGGAGGTACTGGGTGGCTATTGTGTTCAATCAGCCACCTATTTTTTAAAATTTCCTTTAAAATATTTAAGTGTGTAGGATTCCAGGATTCCTGGGCTTTAGATAATTTTCATTCCACTGTGGGTTGTTCTGTTCTCATCTGTGCATCTTTACAAAATAAATCTGGAATGCAAAAGGCAGGCCAGTTCAAAGTGCTGTCCAAAGAAGAATAAATAGAAAAGCTATGCATTGCCTTGTGTTTAAGCTTGCCTTATTTTATGTAATGTGACAAATTTCAGAGTGCAATTTGGATGATGCTTGACACTTGTAACAGTTGGTTCTGAGTACAGTGAGACTGTGTGGTTTTGATCTCTGCTTTTGGAATCAAAGAGTAAGGCTGTCATTCTCCACTGCCCTATTAGGTTCCTGTCATGTGTCACATCTGAGACTTCAGAAGACTGAAGTAAGCCTGAAATTCGAGCATTTAAACTGCTTCAACAGACTGGTACAGATGATAAAATGCGTCAGGCCATGAGGCAGTTAGGCTTCCCTGCATAGAGCTATTACAATGATGCAAGGTACCAAAGGCAATGGGCTAGAGTGACTCAGAAAAAAATGTTCTGTTTAATCCTGACCTCAGAGACAGCTGACAGGAAAGTGTCTCTGGTTACTTGGGACCCTTCGGGAGAGTGTCAGTTGTTGACTATTCTTGCCAGATAACCCGGAAAGGGCACGATAAAGCCCTCTTGAGCCAAAGATGAGGATGGGGCCATATTTGTAAGAGACTCTTTTTTGTGTGTTTCGTGGTCACACCAGCAGCACACAAAGCTTTCTCCTGGTTCTACACTCAGGGATCACTTCTGGAAAGCTCAGGGAACTATATGGGGTACCGGGGACCAAATGCAAGTCATTTGCTTGCAAGACCAGTGCTTCACCTGCTGTAGTACGTCTCCAGCCTCAAGAGATACCCTGGGAAAGAGCCGTGGCAGGGAGATGATAAGGAACTGGAAAGGTCGTCAACAAAGGTGGTGCTGACACAGGGCGGTGTGGGAAAGGAAAGCCTTAGGTCTTGTATTGCAGCACTCCGAGTGAACTGCAGGTATCTCCCTTCCACTCTGGTCTGCATTTTGAATATCTTTGCCTTGAGTGTCAGAGTGTGCTGCAGTGTTTATGTCACTCATCAGCATTAATTTTACAAGGCTGGACAGCAAGCACAAGACTCAGAGGTTCATGGTTTTCATGCACAAAGACCCCCAGGGATGGCGCAGCCCCTCAGCATTGAGGGTATAAGTCTAGAGATGCCTTGGAATCCAGGGTTCAAGCAACACCACAGTGCCCACAAGTCCTGGCTCTGACCCACTGAGAGTGACCCACCAGCCCTCTGAGTACTACTTGGGAGACCCGCCAAAACTTATTTTCCAAACTCATTCAGATCTAGCTGTGTGCCCACTAGCCAGAGTAAGTTTTGAAAATCAATTTTTTTAAAAATCAGTATTTTCACTTCTTCTTTTATTACTTACACCTTCCCGATGCTCCAAAATTCATTCTTTTAGCTTTTCCCTTTTTGGTTCAAGAACAGCACTGAGCCATCTTTAGGGATAGACCTACCAGAGACAAGTTCTTTCCATTCTCCTTTAGAAGAAACAGTCTATGATTTTGCTTCATTCCTAAAATTAGCTTTACTGGATTGAGACTTAACCATTTACATTCCTTTCTTGTGGCCCTTAAAAAAAAAGTGCCACTTACTCTGGTCTCCAGTTTCTGGAAAGAGGCCTGTGTCATTTTGGTTGAAGTTACTTCCTAGGTAATGTGCTGTTTATCTCTGCTTAAATGTCTTTTCTTTGTGTTTAGATTTCAGAAGCTTAACCATGATGTGTCTTAGTATGAATTTCTTCAAAATTTCTTCTGTTTGGAATTTCTTTAGCATCTTGAGTCTATAAAGCTGTGCCAAACTGTGAGCTTTTTCTTCTACTGTCCCTTTGCATATCCTTTCTACTTCCACATCTCTTTACCTTTTGGGATTCTGACAGAAAGAATGTAAGACCTATATTTGTTGTTCTACAGATGCATGAGTTCTGTTCACATTTTTACAATCTAATTTCTTCTTGTCGTTAAGATGTGGTAAATTCTATTTGCCTGTCTTAAGTCAGTAACCTGGCACGTGGGAAGCTGCTGATGAGAGAGACTAAGCTGAATTGATTTCAGAATTCTGTGCTCATGATTTTGAATGAAACCAGAGAGTCCAGATAAAGGACAATTTTATAGACAAGTTTCTCTTGGAAAGAAGAAACATGGAAAAGGGAAAACACTGAAGTTGATGCAAATGAGAATTTTGACAAATAACTATAATTGGGGACAGGATATCAAGAGGACTTATTCTGGGGTGGGAATGGGGAGTGACAAGTACATTGAATGGATGCTTGTTAGAGTGTTCATCATGTTTCCATAAGGAAGGAAAGACACAAGTGCGTTCGTGTCTTGGGATGCTCTGAGCTGAGGTGTTGGAGATCAGTCCTGGATATGATGAAGGCAGAATGGGAAAGAGGAGAAAGTAACCGGAGATGCTTAAGTGAGAGAAGCGTGATAGACTAGCCACCCAGAAGGTTACCAATACAATTCATTGTCCAAGATCTTAGCATAAAGTTTGGACTGAGATAATATTTTCCAAGGACTTATCTTTTAGTCATCCATCAAGAGGAAACAAAAACCCTTTAACTAACAAAAGCCCACTAAGCCCTTAAGGTGCCATCAGGCTAACATTCAAGACCCCTGCTGAGGCCCCCGTAATAAGATTAGGCAGGAGAATCTTCTGCCTCCTGGTAAAGATATCGAAGTTCAAAGATATCGAAGCATCCCCAAAGTGGTGCTGGGGATATACGAAAATACCAGGTGCCTGTCAAAAGCACAAGCATTATCTCTTTGAAGTAGCTATTACTTCAAATGTAAATTTTCCCTCTGCTAAGAATGTTCCACTTATCAAAAATCATTCCAGTGGCGTAAAAACGGGAGCTGAGGAAACAGCAAAGCTAAGCAGAACTGTTAGCCACTTCCTCTGGGCAGCTCTGAACCTTAAACTCTGGAAAAACCAAGTTCTCTTTTCATCCATTCAGCAACAGCACTTTATTTTAAAGAGTATTGTAAGGGATACATCGTAGGGCAGGCAAGGGAACAGACACAGAGAATAAGGTACTCAGGTTGGGGGCAAAGGGAAACCAGCTTCTCTGTCCTTTCCTCAGAGCCTTCACATGTTCACCAACCCAAAAACTCTCTGAACCCCATTTTGAGATTTTTATGGAGGTTTTATTGAATAGATTTTATTGACAAATTCATTGACCTTTGATAATGAATTCTACCTCATCCCTCTCCTGTCTCTGAAGGGAAGTTTTCAGGTGGCCTGAAAGTTCCACCACTCTAATGTCCACTTGGTCCTCACCCCCATTTTCAAGTAGCTCAGACATAGAGTTGTCTCATTAGCAAACAAAAGATACTAGGTCTTGCTAAAGATTTCAAGGGTTTTGTGAGCTGTTTTTCAGGAACCAGTGTAAACAAGTATAACTTCCTTACTGTGTTCGTTTTTTGTTTGTTTGGTTGGTTTTTTATTGAATCACCAAGTGGAAAGTTACAAAGCTTTCAGGCTTAAGTCTCAGTTACACAATGCTCGAACACCCATCCCTTCACCAGTGCACATATTCCACCACCAAGAACCACAGTAAACCTCCCCCCACCCCCCAGCCCTCCAGCCCCCAACCCCGCCTGTGTAGCTGATAAATTTCACTTTACTTTCTCTTTACTTTAATTACATACAAAGAAAAACTCACTATTATTTGGAGTTTCCCCCCCCAGAGTCGGACCTGCTGGAAAGGAATCATTTGATAATTTGTTTTCCATTGCTTAGAATGAAGAGGTATGAGGTCGTGTGGCCACAAAAGAGGCTGCTAGGTTCTGGATTTCTGTATTTAGTATTTTAGTGACTAAGTCCAGAGGGATATCTGCCAGAAGTTGCATCATTGCAAGCTCGTACCTCTCTGCTACTTTATATTCCACAAATGAGTGCAGTCTTTCTATGTCTGTCTCTTTCTTTCTGACTCATTTCACTCAACATGATACTTTCCATGTTGATCCACTTATATACAAATTTCATGACTTCATGTTTTCTAACAACTGCATAGTATTCCATTGTGTAGATGTACCAAAGTTTCTTTAACCCGTCATCTGTTTTTGGGCACTCCAGTTTTTTCCAGATTGTGGCTATTGTAAACAGTGCTGCAATGAACATAGAAATGCAAATGTTATTTCTACTATACCTTTTTGCCTCTCCGGGGTATATTCCCAGGAGTGGTATTGCTGGGTCAAATGGGAGCTCAATTTCTAATTTTTTGAGAATCTTCCATATTGTTTTCCAAAAGGGCTGAACCAGTCGGCATTCCCACCAGCAGTGAAGAAGAGTCACTTTCTCCCCACATCCACTCCAACACTGGTTACTTTTGTTTTTGTGGATGTGGGCCAGTCTCTGTGGTGTAAAATGGTATCTCATTGTTGTTTTGATCTGCATCTCACTGATGACTAGTGATGTCGAGCATTTTCTCATGTGCCTCTCAGCCATTCAGATTTCTTCTTTGGGGAAGTTTCCATTCATTTCATCACCATGTTTTTTGATCGGGTCGGCAGTTTTCTTCTTGTGGAGTTCAACCAGTGCCTTGTATATCCTTGATATCAACCCCTTATCGAATGGGTATTGGGTAAATATCCTTTCCCATTCTGTAGACTGTCATTGTACTTTGGTCACTGTATCTTTTGAGTTGCAGAAGCTTCTTAGTTTAAGGTAGTCCCATTTATTTATCTCTGTTTTCACTTGCTTGGCCAGTGGTATGTCAGCTTTGAAGATACAGTTGGCTACAATATTGTGAAGGGTTTTGCCGATCTTGTCTCCAGTGTACCTTATGGATTCTGGTCTGATGTTGAGGTCTTTAATCCATTTTGATCTGACTTTTGTTCATGGTGATAGGTGGAAATCTGAGTCCATTTTTTTGCATATAGTTGTCCAGTTTTGCCAGCACAATTTGTTAAACATGCTTCCCTTGCTCCATTTCATATTTCTTGCTTCCTTATCAAAGATTAGATGATCATATATCTGGGGTGGTGTGTCAGAATATTCAACCCTGTTCCATTGGTCTGCAGCTCTGCCTTTGTTCCAGTACCATGCTGTTTTAATTACTACTGCTTTGTAGTAGAGTTTGAAGTTGGGGAGGTTGATTCCTCCCATTTTCTTTTTCCCAATAATTGATTTAGCTATTCGTGGGGGTTTATTATTCCATATGAATTTCAGGTGCACTTGCTCCATTTCTTTTAAGAATGTCAAGGGTATCTTTATAGGGATCGCATTGAATTTGTACAATGCTTTGGGGACTATTGCCATTTTGATAATATTAATTCTTCCAATCCATCAGCAGGGAATATCTTTCCATTTCCTCATGTCCTCTTTTTGTAGTTTTCATTATACAAGTCCTTTACCTCCTTAGTTAAGTTGATTCCGAGGTTTTTGATTGTTTGAGGCATAATTGTGAATGGAATTGTTTTTATCATGTCACTTTCTTCTCTCTCATTATTTGCGAATAGGAAAGCCATGGACTTTTGGGTGTTGATTTTATAGCCTGCAACTTTACTATACAAGTCTATTGTTTCTAAGAGCTTCATGGTAGAGGTTTTAGGGTTCTCTAAGTATATTACCATATGGTCTGCAAATAGTTTGATTTCTTCCTTTCTTACATGAATGCCCTTAATACCTTTTTCTTGCCTAACTGCTATTGCAAGTACTTCCAGTACTATATTGAACAGGAGAGGAGAGAGTGGGCATCCTTGTCTCATCCCTGATCTCAGAGGGAAGGCTCTTAGTTTTTCCCCATTGAGGATGATGCTTGCTGTAGGCTTGTATTAGATGGCTTTGACTATATTGAGGAAAGTCCTTGCTATACCCATTTTGGCCAGAGTTTTCATCATAAATGGGTACTGGATCTTGTCAAATGCTTTCTCTGCATCTATTGATATGCTCATATGGTTCTTAACTTTTCTCTTGTTGATATGATGGATTATGTTGATTGATTTTTGAATGTCAAACCATCCTTTTATCCCCGGGATGAATCCAACTTGGTCGTGGTGTATGATATTTTTTATGAGATGTTGAATTCTGTTTGCTAATATTTTGTTGAGAATCTTTGCATCCGTGTTCATCAGGGATATTGGCCTGTAGTTTCCTTTTTTGTGGTGTTTGTTTGCTTTTGGTATTAGGGAGTTATGAGCCTCGTAGAAACTGTTTGCGAGGGTTTCTGGTTTTTTTTCAATTTCCTGGAAAAGCTTGAGAAGAACTGGCAACAGGTCCTCTTTAAATGTTTGGAAGAATTCGCTAATGAATCCATCTGGACCTGGACTTTTGTTTTTGGAAAGACTTTTGATTACAGTTTCAATTTCCTTGATATGAATAGGACTGATCAGGTATTCCTGGTCTTCTTGGTTCAGTCTTGAGAGATTGTAGGAATACAGGAATTTATCCATTTCTTCTAGGTTCTCTTGTTTCGTGGCATACAGATTTTCAAAGTAGTCTCTGATAATCTTTTGAATTTTTTTGGTTTCTGTTGTGATGTCCCCCTTTTCATTTCTGATTCTGTTTATAAGGGTTCTCTCTCTCTCTTTCTTTGTGAGTTTTGCTAATGGTTTATCAATCTTGTTTACTTTCTCGAAGAACCAGCTCTTGGTTTCATTGATCTTTCAGATTGTTTTTTGGTTTTTCATGTCATTGATTTCTGCCCAAGATTTTATTATCTCTTTTCTTCTGCCTGATTTGGGCTCCTTTTGTTGGTCCTTTTCTAAAATCTTAAGCTGTGAAATCAAGTTATTTATATGGGCCCTTTCTTCCTTCCTAGGAATGCTTGCAGAGCTATAAATTTTCCCCTTAACACGGCTTTAGCTGCGTCCACAGGTTCTGGTAGCTCGTGTCTTCATTCTCATTTGTTTCCAGGTACCTTTTGATTTCTTCCTTGATTTCCTTCCTAACCCAGTCATTGTTCAACATTGAGTTGCTTAATTTCCAGGTGTTTGATTTGTTTTTCTGCATCTGTGTGTGATTAACTTCTATCTTCAGTGCATCATGGTCTGAAAGATACCTGATACAATGTCTATCTTCCTGATTCTGTTGAGGTATGTTGTGTAGCCCAGCACATGGTCTATTCTGGAAAATGTTCCATGTGCACTGGAAAAGAATCTGTATTCCCGGCAGCCATGTGTCCAGACTGTGAACTAAGCTTTTGCCCCACGCCGGCTAATGGAGGACATATCCTTCTTCCTTGGTTTTTCTTCCCTCCAGGAGGAAGAGGTGTGGTGTCTGCCATTTTATGGGACTTTTAAGCAAGTATGAACTTGGTGGCGCGGAAAAAAAAATGTGCTTTGAACTTGAAACAGCGGGACGCCTGGGCAGTCTAGGGCTGGGGCCGATGCCGGCTCGAGCTCCACCGAGATTCGACCGGGTGGCCATGCCTTTGCACAACCGCTTTGCTGCTGAACAAGCAGGATCTAGAGCCAGCTATATGACTTGGAGTTTCAGCGAGTGCTTGCAGCCATGTGTCCAGACTGTGAACTAAGCTTTTGCCCCATGCCGGCTATCATGAGTTGAGTGAAATGAGTCAGAAAGAAAGAGATAGACATAGAAAGATTGCACTCATATGTGGAATATAATATAACTGAGAAGTACAAGTTGACAGTGATGCAATTTCTGGCACATATTTCTCTGGACTTAGTTACTAAAATGCTAAAATACAGAAACCCAAAACTGTGAGGCCACTAAGTGTGGTCACTCGACCTCATACCTCTTCATTCTCAGCAATGGAAAACAAATTATCAAATGCTTCCTTTTCAGCAGGTCCGACTTTAGTGGGGAGACTCTCCAAACAATAATAGTGAGTTTTGTTGAAACATTGAATGCAATCAAAGTGAAAGTAAAGCGAAATTTATCAGTTACACGGGAGGGGGGCTAGGGGCGGTCTAGGGATGTGGGGGGACAGGGTGGAGCTATACTGTGATTCTTGGTGGTGGAATACGTGCACTGGTGAAGGGATGGGTGTTCTAGCATTGTATAACTGAGACTTAAACTTGAAAACTTTGTAACTTTCCACATGGTGGCTCAATAAAAATTTTTTTTAAAAAAAGGTAAATTTGTAAAAACACAATCTAATATATTTTAATTATAACTTTAATAATTTGAAAAATTCCGCCATTCTCATGTTTAAATAAATATATGTGAAGAAAATAAATGCATAGGTATTTATGGGAGGCAACATGGCTAACTTAAAAACAAGAAACTGATTGAAAACAATTACCTTCTTTATATCCTGAATTTATTCACAAACCTCTAATGAATATGTTTAAAGAAATTAAAATTTTTTAAGGTTTTTTTAAAAAAAGAATGTGTATTCCCGTTTTGGGGGTATGAAGCCCTGTATAGATCTATTAGCCCTATCTCTTCTATTTCTTCCTTCAAAGCCAGTATTTCCTTGGTGGGTTTTAATCTTCTTGATCTATACAGGGGTGATATGGCAGTGTTGAAGACTCCAATTACTATTGTGTTACTTGAGATATCCTTCTTAAGGTCTGCTAGCAGTTGTTGTAGGAATTTGGCTGGTTCCTCATTGGGTGCATACACGTTTAGGGGTGTGATTTCTTCCTGGTGTACATATCCCTTGATTAATAAAAAATGGCCTTCCCTATCCTTTCTAATCTTTTTCAACCTGAAATCTGTTGTCCAATACTCATAAGGCCAGCCCAGCTTTTTTGAGAGAGTTGTTTGCTTGCAGAATTGTTTTCCATCCTTTGACTTTGAGTCTGTGTTTGTTCTGGTTATTCAGATGCGTTTCTTGCAGGCAGCAAAATGTTTCTGAATCCATTTTGCCACTCTGTGTCTCTTAACTGGTAATTTAGACCATTGACACTAAGAGAGATTATTGTTATGGGATTTTGCGCCATCTTTGTGTAAGGGTTTGTTGTGCTTGTAGGGGTTCTTCTTGTCTTACAATAGCCCCTTCAGTGCTTCTTTAAGGTTTGGTTTTTAGTCTATGAAATTCCTGAGCTGTTGTTTATCCCCCAAATAGTGTATCAGTCATTCAAGTTTGAATGAGAGTTTAGCTGGATAAAGTATTCTTGGTGAAGCGTTCATTTCATTGAGTTTTTTCACTATATCCCACCATTGCCTTCGGGCTTGGAGGGTTTCCTCTGATAGATCTGCTGTGAATCTAAGGGATGCTCCTTTGTATGCGATTTCCTTCTTCAACCTTGCTGCTTCCAGTATTGTGTCTCTATCCATGATGTCCATCATTGTAACTATAATATGTTTGGGCTTTTTCTGTTAGGGTCTCTTTTAGCTGGCACCCTTTGGGCACCTTGAATCTGGATGCCTGCATTCTCCAGCTCTGGGAACTTTTCAGCAATGATTTGTTTGACTGTGGCTTTTTCGTTTGGGTTGGTTCCCTGTCCTTCTGGTACTCCAATGATTCTAATGTTGTTCCTTTTGAAATCATCCCCTAGGACTCTGAGTCGCCCTAGAGCTATTTTGAGGTCCCTTCCCATTGTTTGTTGTTGCCTGTAGGCTTCTTGCACCTCATCTTTAAGATTACTGATTCTGTCTTCTGCTGCAGTCATTCTATTGTTGAGGGCAGCCACAGAGTTTTTGATTTCATCTACCGAATCCTTCATTTCTTTTTGTAGGTTTTTTAAATTTCTGCTCTCATTTCTTCCGTATTTTCTCGGATGACTATTGTACTGTTTCTGTCAGGTCCTCCTTTAAGTTGTCAATCTTTCCATTGAGTTCATTGAACATCTTGAGGATTTCAACTCTGAATTCTTTATCAAAGAGCTCAAGTTTGCAGGAAACGCCTATTGAGGTTTCTGGACTCCTTTCATCGTCCTCCGCTTGCGGTGGGGATTTGCGCTGTTTCTTCATGTTGTTGCGGTGGTATGGAAGAAGGACCTTGAAGATCAGTATCCCTGTTCCCTCTTGTTGCGAAAAAGGATTCTGAATGGGCTTGGTCAATGGTGGTTGCCCTTTTATTTTCCCCTTCTAGAACACGGCCTCCCACTCAAATGTTCCTTTAATCCTTATGTGAAGTCTTGTGTTTTATTGTCCTACTATTTACAGGTAGCTAGGATGTTACTCTTGGACATGACATAGGTGATGAAGGTTGAGGTGAAACAACATATTGATGGGTTTGAGGAGAATATCTGCGGCCCGAAAAGAGGCCACGCCCACTTTTCTCTAGGCCACGCCCCTTTCCCACAACCCGGTGCTGCAGGCTGGGGTGCTGAAGGTCCGAGGAGCAGGGCGGGTCGAGGGGACGTCACACACCTGTGCCGGAAGACAGAATGGCTGTGGTGCTTGGGGGTGGCGTGCTGGGCGAATGGCCGGCAGTCTAGAGGGGGAGGAGGGCTGAGGTGCTCAGGGTCCGAGGAGCAGGCTGGGACGCTGAAGGGCGGGTCGAGGCTGTGTTCGTTTCTTACAACTTTCCAAACTCTCAGTGCTATTCTGATAACCCTGCTTTTAAAAATTCAGAAAAAAAACTGAAAAATGTGAATAGTTCAGTTTTAGGAAAGCTTTTTAGTTAAGCTCCTCCCTTCTTTGATTTAAAGACCCTCCGTCATTGGTCTCACTTTCAATCACCTCTGAGAAGCACACCAGTGATTATTCTTTAGCTAACAGTGGACAGAAAAAAATTTTTTTTTGCTTTTTGGGTCACACCTGGTGATGCACAGGGGTTACTCCTGGCTGTGCACTCAGGAATTACTCCTGGCGGTGCTCAAAGGACCATATGGGATGCTGGGAATCAAACCCGGGTCGGCCGTGTGCAAGGCAAATGCCCTACCCGCTGTGCTACCGCTCCAGCCCTGGACAGAGAATTTTTTTAAGCTGCCAAACTTTAAAATCCAGAAATCCCGCCTTTCCCACATGGAGAAGCTCGTATTCCCTCTGAAACATTTATTTCCCTCCTCTGCTCTTTCCACTCTGGAGTAGCCCATGTTCTCTCTTGAACACCTATTTTTTTCTTTGCTCTCACATCCTAGTAAATTTCTTTCAATAAAAACTAGTTTGCTTCACTAAAAATAAATGAAATTTTAAAACATTTTCATAATTAAAATATCCAAGCCTATGTTTCCTCTTGGGAGGTTTTATTGCTTGGTAAAATAAGTTGGAATTGTACCAAGTCACATAGACTATGTGCTTTCCAGAGTACCTCTCACTTTCTATACTGGACAGTCTTTGTAATTCATGCTGACTTTCCCTGGAGATAGGTATAGAACCCATCCCAAATAACTTACCATCTTCATTCTGCATTATGCAAATGAGGACACAATCCCTGAAGGTGATTATCACCTTGTATATCTTCTCAATAGCCACCTGGTCTTTCCATACCAAAGAGGTCCAGGCACTGAGCAATACAGCCCCACCCTTACTGTGCAAAGGAGAAGACACCCAGAGGCTCTGTGTCTCTCACGCTTTTATGTCTCCAGGACCCAGTTTGAAAGATCACATGTAGTCCCATAGACTATATGTCGAACTGCCAATGGTTCCCTATTTATCATGCAGTCAAATTACAGTGGGATTCACCGTAATTTTTATCAAATTGCTTGGCTTCATTTATAAAAGCATGTTTATTTACTTATGGGAAGTGGTGAGTCACACCTGGAAATGTACAGGGGCTATTCCTGGCTCGTTGTACAAGAGTCACCTCTGGTAGTGCTCAAGGAACTGTATGTGACAGGGATTCGAACCAAGGTTTCAGATGGTATGGCTACAGGCTAGGCAAATACTTAACCTCCTCTGATCTCTCTGGCCCAGTAGCTCCACTTTCATTTAAATTTAAGAAGGAAGAATATGAATAAACAAAATGTAAACACCCAACACAACTGGATAGCTGCTATGAAAAATGACAATGTGATTTCAAAATATTGGGAACTGTACAAACTCAGACAGGGTATGAAGTGATTATTTCTTTCTGGAGAACTGAAATATTTTTTAAAAAATTCATGAAAAGGGCCATATATTGATGGCAACCTATTTTGCTTCAGTAGCTGCAGCAACAATTCTGTGTGGGAGATGAATAGAGCTATAGTAGACAAATGGCTTGTCAGCTGGGTGAGTGAGGCAGAGATCAGACCACCAGAGATACTGAGTATCACTGCTGAAGAATTTAGATGTTCAGAGCCTGATAGAGTGACCGAATATGTTCTAAGAAGAAAAGCAGCACCATCAGCTCTACCTCTTAGATATTAAAGGGTTCTTACTACAAAAAATAAATAAATAAAAGCAAGAAAGCCAGAAAATATTCTTCTTGGAAAGAGAAAGAAATTATTATAAGAATCTATCCCAGGGCTGGAGAGATAGTGCAGTGGGTAAGATGTTTGCCTTGCACACAGCTGATCCGGGTTCAATCTCTGGCGTGACATAAGATCCCCTGGATCCTGCCAGGAATGATCCCTGAGCTCAGAGCCAGGCAGAAGCCCTGAGCACAGCCTGGTGTGGCTCACCAAATCCCTTCCCACCCCCACCAAAATATAGGATCTATTCCAGAATGTATGCTGTGCTTCCACTCCAAGTAATGGATAAAGATGGACAAAATCACTGGTGTTAATCTCTTCTACCCTAAGGAATATCTCTCGAATCCTGAGACGTGCACAAGAAACTAGACTGGGTGTGTTTGCAGTGATACCATTGTAGTCTGTTTAAAGCCAGGAGATGACAAGTGTCCACTAAATGGGAAGCTGGGGAAAGTCACCATAGTCACACCATGGAGTTGCACTGCGCCAAGTCTGGCTGCAGCATTGGTAAATCTCAGACCCATGCTGGTAAAAATTGAGGGTTGTTAGACGGAGTTGGAAAACAGGAACAAAAGTCATCTTGGGATCACTCTTAGGTGAAGGGCTCAAGAGTAGATGGCCTAAGCTTTCCAGAAGATTCCCAGTGAACTTTTTCTGTTTGATTGGGGGCCATAGCTGGTGATGTTCAGGGCTTACTCCTGGCTCTGCACTCATGGATCACTCCTGGAGGGCTCCAGAGACCATCTTGGGTCCCAGGGGTTAAACCTGGGCCAACTATGTGGGAGGTTTAAGCTCTGTCTGTCATACTATCACTTTGGCCCTCCCAGTGAATTTAAAAAGCAGAAAAATAAGCAGTCTTAGCCTCATTTACAGTGGGAGGGTGGGGTGGGGGGAGATGGGATTGGGGAGGGTAGGAGGGATATTGGATTTACTGATGGTGGAGAATGGGCACTGGTGAAGGGATGGGTTCTCGAACTTTGTATGGGGGAAACATGAGCACAAAAATGTATAAATCTGTAACTGTACCCTCATGGTGATTCACTAATTAAAAATAAATAAATTAATAAAAAATTAAAAATAAAATAAATAACATTTCCAGCCCTAAGTTCTATCCCTGGCACCCCCAGAAGCAAACCTGGATCCCAGAACTGGAAAGTGGGATCTGAGCACCAGGTATGGCCCCCAGAGCAAAACAATTTTCACTCCTTTTATTTAATTGATGTTTCTAGAGTCACTAGAAAAAACTAATACCGATCTAAAAATAAAAGTGAGGTTTGGCAGTTCAACTTTGAAAATAACTGCAATTAATTTAAGCTGTCAAGTAATACGAGTGTGCAATCCTTTTGTGTATGTATATATATATATATATTTAGCAAAAGTTTTTTAAAAATTAATATAGGAGAGTTTCTAAGGTTTAAAGTTACAGTTGTTCTCAACAGCCAACACGCAGAGACTATAAATTAAAGCTCCTGGAAGAGAGCGCCACAGAATCTCTTGAACCCGCTCCAGATGTCTTCACCGAGTCACCCCAAGGTGGGCGGGTTGAGTCTCCCTCTCAGCCCCAAGCAGAGCCCCGGCAGCCGAGAACCTCCAGAACCCAACCGCCATGCTCAAGGCCACTCTCCACAAGCTGAGACGACCTCACCCAAGGGGGGACGAGCCTCACTCAAGAGAATGAACCTCACTGGAGAGCAGACCGGCAGGAAGACCCAGGTACGTGGAAACCGTGACTGAGATCTCCAAGCCCACTCAGATTGGAACTGGGCCTCCTCCTCCCAGCTCCCCAGTTTTCCAGTAGCTTGGTAGTCACACCCACAAACTGCCCCCAGCACCACGTAATCTCATCACTGGCCAAGACTCAGAGACTATAAACTAAAGCTCCTGAGGAGAGCACCACAGAGTCTCCTGACCCCACGCCAGGCTGTCTTCACTGGCTGCATGATCTCTTATACTCGACCTCACTTACTTATCAAAAGTATCACAAATTTGTTCGATTCTAACATACTTGCTAGTATTCTCTTATATTCGGGCTTAAATGGCTCTAGGATGAAATACAACAACCCTCACACACTTCCCTCTTATTGTGGTGGGAAGGTGCTTGGTGGTGGGATTGGTGTTTGAATATTTCTGTAATGAACTATTGTGAACTACTTTATGAAAATAAAATATAAAATAAATAAAAATAAATAACTTTACAGTTGTTTATTTCCCTGATAAATGATGAACAATTGTTCATGTGCCTATTGGCCACTTGACTTCAGAGAAGTGTCTGCGATTTACTCCTCTCCTCATTTTTGGATAGAGTTTTCAGGGATTTTTTGGGGGGGTTGTTGTTAATATCTTGGATATTTAACTTTTATCTGATTGTTGAGTGAAAATATTTTCTCACATTTGGTTGGGTGTCTTTTACTTTTAGCCTGTGTTTCTTTGTCATGCAGAAACTCTTCTATGCAGTCCCATTTGTTTAGTTTTGGTTCTGTTGATTTTGTCATTGGAATCATAATTGAAACCATCATTGAGGGCCAAATCCTAAAGTATTCTCTCCTTATTTTTCTCATTGTACTTTATAGATTCTCATTTGATCTCAAGAGTTTTGGTCCACTTTGAGTTGTCTTTTGCGTAAGATGTGAGACAAGGATCCTGCTGCTTCCCCCCACCCCTTTTGTGTAGTTAGCCATCTTTTCCATTTGTTGAAGAGCCTATCTTTTCCTTTTTGCTTGTTTTGGTTTGGGGACACACCTGGTGATGTTCAAGGGTTATTCCTGGCTCTGCACTCAAGATTTTCTTTTGGCATTGCTCAGGAAACCATGTGGAATGTCGGGGATAGAAACCAGGCCAGCCCTATGTAAAGCACCCTACCTACTGTATTATCTCTAGTCCCTGAAGAGGTTATATTTACTCCATTTTAAGTAGACTGATCCATCTGCAAAAATTTGTTTACTTCAGATGTGGGGAATTTGTTTTGTGGTACTCAAATTTAACCCATTGGTCACAAACTCTGTCTTTATTCCAGTACCATGCTGTTTCGTTTACTATAGTTTTATAGTGGACTGGAGCAATAGCACAGCAGGTAGGGCATTTGCCTTGCATGTGGCTAACCTGGATTCAATTTCTCCGTCCCTCTAGAAAAGCCTGGCAAGCTACCGAGAGTATCCCGCCTGCACAGCAGAGCCTGGCAAGCTACCTGTGGCATATTCAAAAAAACAGGAACAACAAGTCTCACAATTGAGACATTACTGGTGCCCACTCGATCAAATAGATAAACAATGGGACAATAGTGCTACAGTGCTACAGTTGTTGTTGGTATGGTGGAGATAAAAAGCTATTTCAGAGCATCAGAATCTAAAATATTAAGAGCCAGCGAGACAATACAGAGGATGAGGTAACTTGCCTTGCACGTGACTGATCCTGGTTCCATTTCTAGCATCACATATGGTCTTGTGAACAACGCTAAGAGTGAACCCTGAGCATAAAGCCTGGAATAATCCCTGAGCACAGCACAGTGTGACACCCCCAACCAAAAAAAGAAAAAGAAAAAGAAAAGATAAAAATGGAAGAGGAAAGCAAAGCAAGTGGACGGCTTTCAAAGACGGAGTTCATTGGGAAGAGCAGCCCAGCGCATATCAACAGAGGATCTGTGTCCACCATTTGGGGCAGGTGGACTGCCTGTCTTGCTGCAGTGACTGTTGTTTCTATCAGCAGGGAAAGTGACCACTGCAGCCTGCTGCTGAGGGCACCAGGAAAGGAGGGAATTCAGAACTCACTGCAGGGATCTTCTAGGAAAAGTGGTACCCTCTCCGTGCAGACTCTTTTGGCCCAGTATGACTCCAAGGCATCCAAAGGGGGAAACGAAGTTGAAGCTGCCCTGATCTGCCTATGCCATAAAATCACACAATAGAAACTCACAGGAATCCATGGTTTAAATGATTCTTGATGAATTTGATCCCAATCTCAGCTGCTAACCTTGAAATTTAGGCAGAACCTGATATCATAGTTCTCAAAAATATATGCATTTTTGATCATTCATATGAACAAAAAGTACATTTCTCATATATGCACATATATATTGTCTCTGCTTATAATTCCCAGCTCAGTGCCCCAGAAAACCTTGATATTTCCTATGGCCAGAGTGATAAAGGTGTCTCTATTATTTACCAATACTTTGTCCTATTTTTCTTTTTTTTTTTTTTAATTTTATTGAATCACCATGTGGAGGGTTACATAGTTCTCAGGATTATGTCGGTTATACAATTCTCAAACACCCTTCCCTTCACCAGTGCCCATCCTCCATCACCAACCCCCCCAGTATACCTGCCGCCCCCTCCCACCTCCCCAGTCCCCACCCTTGTACTTGATAAGTTTCACTTCGTTTATGCCTTATCTCGATTACATTCCATGTTTCAACACACAACTCACTACCGTTGTTGGGGTTTCCCCCAAAAAAGAAAAGCAGTCCTATTGCCAAGGAGGCATTTGATAGTTCTCCACTGCTAAGAATATAGAGATATTAAGTCCCGCTGTTTGTTACATAACTTTTCTTTTTTCCCCCTTGCCCCGCGCCACCGAGTTCACGCCTGTTTAGTAATCGCCACGCTGCCTGACAAGGGAAAAAAAAAAAACGAAAAAAAACGACGAAAAGGATGGTTATTTCCCGTCATCAGCAGACGTGGGGCTCTGGCTTAGTTGATAGACTAGTAGAGTGTCTGGAAGCAGTTTCTGGAACCGAAGGTCTTGCGCTGGTATCGGCTCCGGCTCGAGATTCCACCTGCGTCCCACTGTTCCATGTACATAATTTTTCCCCTTATATCCCATTCCCACACCACCAGGTCTGTTTGCTTAATGGACATCACACTGTAGTTGACGACACCACGCGTTTCTTCCCGAGAAAGAAGAAAATTTCTTCTCAGCTGGCGTGGGGATATAGCTTAGTTTAGTCTAGAGAGATGGCTACCGTTTTGATTGCCTTCAATATTTCAGCAACAGACTTACTATTCTTGTTAGGATCTCCCACAAAAGTCCGACCCATTAAAAGCGAACCATTACATATTGCTGATGCTAAGATGACATTGGGTTTCTGTATAAAGTCCAGGGAAAGTACAACCAGAAATAACATCACTACAAACTTTTCCCCTTTTATGGTGCTCATAAGATGGAGAAGTCCTGCGCTGTGTTCAGGAGGGAGGAGTTGAGAGAGAGAGACAGGTTAAAAGAATTGGGGGATGCCCGGGTCCCACTGTTTCAGCGCACCGTGGGGTCTCTGGTCCCATGCCGGAATTAGTTCAGTGGGCTGCCTGGAGTCCAAGGGCGCTCCCTTGGGCTCTTCCATCCCGCTCGCTCCGCAGCCGGATCCAAAGGGGCTTTGTCCTATTTTTCTTTCATTAGTTACTGACTTATATCTTTAGTATCCTCTGTAATAAAGTGGTAATCTAGGGGAGACGCATTAAGGTATCTTGCATGTGGTCAGCCCTGGTTCTTGGTCCAGCACCAGGCGGCCCCCAAGCATTACCAGGTGCTGCCCTGGTGGTCCATGACTAGCATCAGCATAGCCCTAGAGGCCTCTGACCACTGCCAGAGAGGCCCTGCCACTGAGCTGCCAAACTGCCAACTCCATTCTCTGAGAACCGCTGGGCCTCCTGAATGCCACTCGGTAGGCTCTGCAAAAGACAAAACAAAAAACTAAGATAAAAAATTGGCAATTAGTGATAAACAGGTTTCCTTAGGGGTGGTGTGTGTGTGTGTGCATGTGTGTGCGTGTGTGTGTGTGTGTGCCATCTTGCAAATGAACTAAACCAGAGGAAGTGGTCATGAGGCCCACGGATTTGTTCAGTGGTTTTCAACCCCTGTCTACGCACTGGTGTTTGCCCGCAGGTGTAGGACGGAGGGAGACCACGAGGAGTCGACTGGTGAAAAGTGCACAGGCAGCCCGAAGCTTAATATCCAAAGTGAGCTCTCGGGAGACTGAGCCCTTCATTGCAGATTCTGATGCGCCCTCACTGTCTTCCCAGAAAGCACAGCAGCAACTGAACAGAGATGAACTGAAGTGGGCATGAGGACAGCTGAGGTGGGGGAGATTGCCTAACCAGCACGGCCGGAAAGTGAGCTTCTGGTTTTGTTCTCAGCAGAGCTTGATGACTTAACTGTATATTCTAGCAGTTCTTCAAGGAAACTGTGTATATTCGTAGCAGAGAAGAGTGAGCTTGAGCAATTGAGAAACACACAAGGAACCAATATCACATGTGCAGAAAACAGCAACGAAGCATCAGCCGTGGTATGCTAGGGTGTTAATAGAGACAAACGTGGCGTTGGATGAAGAGGGTGCCCCTGCACTGCCTCTATAAGCCAGGGACCTGAGGTCTTTATCAGTATAGAAATGTTTTTATGTTTCTATCTTGACCCAACCACAATTCAAAGAATGTAACAACGCAGCTTCTCCATGGAGAGGCTGTAGTACCTCCAAATTATAATGCTTATTTTTCCTCCTAGCCCCAGAGAGTCCTTCTGATTTACCAGGAGAATGGGAAACAGAGAAGAATTGCAAATTCTAAAACAACATGTCATAATAGAGTCGAACTCTCCCACTCTCACTCTCTTAACACCTTGTATAAACTTGGGGGTGTGAGGAAGGTCTACACAGATAATATAGGAGGCTCTAGGGGCCAGAATGCCCAGAAAACTGACCCAGGGACCTGCAAGACCCCCTTCTTGACCCAGCCCGGAGCATCCAGGCCAGAGGGGATCCCCGGCAAGTTTTAGGACTGCATCAGAAGTGGGGCTTTAATCCTGCTCAGGCACCGACGTGGTAAACTCCCCCTCAGGTTCAGCAGCCGCAGTTATTTACCCCTTTTCCAGTGCTTTGGACTCACATCTCAAACTCCACTCCCGAACTCTGAGGAGGACAGCCTGGCTGTCACAAACACATCGCGCCAATAGTCCACAAGCCTATTCCAATCTCAACAAAGTAACAGTGAACATAAGAAACTGAGCAAGCCTAATATAAAAGAATACATCCTCCGAAGCTGCACTAGAGGACTCACATAAGTCACAGAGGAGCACTAAGGAGGAAGTTAGTATTCTAGAAGGGGAGAAAGGTTATCACCATCGACCAAGCTCACCCAGAATCCTTTTTCGCACCAGGAGGGAGACACTAATTGTGAACTGGAGGGTCCCACCTCCATTATACCACAGCAACACGAAGAAACAGTGCAAATCCCCACCACGAGGAGTGGATGAAGAAAAAAGCCCAGAAGCCTCAACAAGGAATACCCACAAATACGATCTCTCCAATAAAGAATTCAGAGATGAAATGTTGAGAATGTTCAATGAACTCAAAGAAACAGTGGAACAAGCATCCAGTAAATTAAAGGGGGACATGAAAGAAACAATGGAATGGACAGCCAATAAAATACAGGAAGAAAAGAGCAGAAATAAGGACACTACAAACAGAAGTGTCACTAATAAAGGATTTGGTAGATGAAATAAAAAACTCAGTGGGTGCTTTCAACAACAACAGCCAAAGACAGAATCAGTGAGCTTGAAGATGAGCTGCAGAAAGCATACAGGGAACAACATACAATGGGAAAAGATCTCAAAAGATCTCTACGACAAATCAGAGACCTAGGGGGATTAACTCAAGAGGAACAATATAAGAATCATCGGAGTACCAGAAGGACAGGGAGGCAACCCCAATGAAATAGCAGCAGTTAAAGATATTGCTGAGTAGTTCCCAGAGCTGGAGAATGCAGGTATCCAGATCCAAGGATCCCGAAGGGTACCAGCTAAAAGAGACCCTAACAAAAAGACTCCAAGACATAATCATAATCAGAATGATGAATACCACAGATAGAGACACAATACTGCAAGAAGCAAGGTCAAAGAAGGAAATCACATTCAAAGGAGCACCCCTTAGATTTACAGCAGATTTATCAGAGGAAACTGTCCAAGCCCGATGACAATGGTGGGATATACTGAAAAAAATCTCAATAAAATGAACCCCTCACCAAGAATACCTTATCTGACTAAACTCACACTCAAACTCAAAGAACGATACACTATTTCAAGGATAAACAACAGCTCAGGAACTTCATAGACTCAAAACTAACCTTACAAGAAGGATTAAAGGGGCTACTATAAGACTAGACACACCCCTACAAGCACAACAAACCTCTACAGAAATATGGCACAACCCCCATGACAATAATCTCTCTCTATGTCAATGGTCTAAATGTACCAACTAAGGGACATAGAGTGGCAAAATGTATTAATATAATCAACCCAACGTTCTGCTGCCTACAAGAAGCACATCTGAACAGTTAGATCAAACACAGACTCAAAGTCAAAGGATAGAAAACAATCCTTCAAGCAAACAAGTCCTTCAAAAGAGCATGCGGGGGGGGGGGGGGGCTGGAGTGATAGCACAGCGGGTAGGGCGTTTGCCCTGCACGGGGCCGACCCGGGTTCGAATCCCAGCATCCCATATGGTCCCCTGAGCACCGCCAAGGGTGGTTCCTGAGTGCATGAGCCAGGAATGACCCCTGTGCATTGCCAGGTGTGACCCAAAAAGCAAAAAAAAAAAACAAAAGAGCATGCGGGAATGGCCATACTAGTATTCGACAACATAGATTTCAGGCTGAAAAAGATTAGAAGGGACAGCGAAGGCATTTTTTAAAAATAATTAAGAGATATTAACAGTAGGAAGAAATCACACTCCTAAACATATACGAACCCAATGAGGGACTAGCAAAATACTTAAAACAACAGCTAATAGATGTCAAGGAGGACATGGGTAGCAACACAATAGTAGTCAGGGACTTCAACACCACCTTTGGCTAGATTAACAAGATTAAAACTCAGCAAGGAAGTACTATCTTTGAAGGAAGAAATGAAAGAGAGAGGGCTGATAGCTGTCTACAGGGCTTTCCATTCCCCCCCCCCCCAAATGAATACACATTCTTTTTCAGTGCACAAGGAACATTTTCCAAGGTAGGCCACGTGCTAGGCCACAAAACATACCTCAACAGAATCAGGAAAATAGAAATTATATTAACTATCTTTTCAGACCACTATGTACTGAAGACAGAAGTTAATCATACACAGACGTGGAGAATCAAATCAAACACCTGGAAATTAAACAACTCAATATTGAATGAGTGGGTCAGGGAGGAAATCAAGGATGACATCGGAGATTCTAGGACACCAACATACAAATGATTGGTAGACCAACAATCCAAACAATCCACCAACAACCCAAACTGATTGGTAGACAAGTCATTGTCTCATCAGACTCTTCAATGGTGTTCCTCCCCAGACTTTCTGCTGCCTTTCACGCATCTGACTGAGGTTAAAGACTTATCTGGCTATTGTAAATAGTGTTGCAATAAACATACAAGTGCGTATGTCATTTCTACTGTATTTTTTTCATCTCTGGGATACATTCCAGTAAGTGGTGTTGCTAGGGCACTGGTGGAGGGATGGGTACTCGGTCATTGTTTGACTGAAATGTAATCATGAAAGTTTGTAAATCTGTAACTGTATCTCATGGGGATTCATTAAAAAAATTAAACAAACAAAAAAGGCTTATCTGATGCTGAGCAGCTCTGGATTCCTATCGCTTATATATGCCATGGACTCATATAAGAGGGCAAACATCCAGGACATAATTCCACATCAAAACTCAATAGATTCCTCCAATTTAGGTGATTCAATATTCAGATGTATTTCTCCATGTCTCTTCATGCCAGTTCTACTGTTCTTTTAATTAACTCAGGCAAGCCATTCATGACAGTAACCATCCATTGAATGCTTGATAGGCAGCAAGCATAGCAGAGCTCGTGAAATGCTCAGAACAATTCTATACCCTGAGCACTGTTAACAGTTTGAAATATTTTCAGACAAAGCACACATGTTGAGTACCATGCTAAAATTCATCCCCATTTTAAATTTGAGTGCCAAGTTTAGAACCCAAGTGAGTCTGGTACTTAGCATTCTTTTGAACACCAGAGAGGAAAATAGGTCAACAGCTGAACTGTAATGCATGTTTCTTTTCATCATTAGAAGTAGTGGGATGCTCCTAGAAGAAAGAGAATAAAGCACAGTTCTGCACTTTCAGGTCAGCAGACTGCTCATGTTGACTGGAAAGAGAATCTATGGATGAAATATGTTGACCAAGATGCCCAAGGAAGAAAATTGCTTATGAAAACAAGTTCCAGTGAGTTATCACCTACATCTGACTACAGACTCAGGTACATTTATTTCACCACCTAGTAACTCCTGTGTTCCTATGTGCACTGATCTATTTTGCTTGTTAGTACCTTAGTGTCTCCCCTTGCAGTTCAAACTTCAGGCAACACTGCACTTGACCCCTACTATCTCGCTTTGCCACTGAGAACTCCACTATCTGAAGGCCTGAAGGTCCAACAGTGTTCCCAGCTTCCAACTACACAATGCCAGATGGGGAGATGCTCTGGGGACATGCACAGAAAATTTCTACACTTCCTTGCAATTTTGTTTTTGGTTTTTGAGTCCCACCTAGCAGTGCCACACTCAGCAGGATCAGGGTTTACTCCTGCTCTACACACAGGGATCACTCCTGGTGATGCTTGGGGGATCATCTGGAATGCCTGGGATATAATCAGATCCAGGTCAGCCACAGCTAAGGCAGGCACCCTACCCACTGTGCTATCACTCCGGTCTTGCGTTTTTTTCTTTTATCTGGGACTGTAGGCTCGAGAGAAGCTTTCTACTCTCCAGAGTGCTTCAACAGATTTACCTTTTCCCTGACTTGTGATTGGTCCACAAGAATATTGGTCCACTACACACCAGTTCATCACTGTAAAAGCATAGTTTATATATTTCACTTTGTAAAGAAAAAAAAAAGGTTAAATCTAGGTAACAACAGTCGTATTTATCTATATTGCAGGCTAGCTCAAGAAAAGCTATTTTCAGTTTGATTTTTTTAAAGGAAGAGAGTAGCTGTTTGTGTTTGGAAAAACTGATGGTGATTTCTCATCCCTAAAAGTAGGTAATTCCTGGAAAATGTCACAAATTGGAAAACTGGAAGAGAAATTGAGAAATGTAATAAAACCTTATATTCAAGATAAGGACATAAAACCCCACATGAGAAGTAAGCATGGTAAGGTTAAGGGTTTCTTAATTTTTATTTTCTAGTTTTTGCCCTCTTTGTTTTAATATAAAATAACATTTACACATGAATGGGCAAAATTTATTATGTAACTTAGAAAACTAGAGGAAACACCAGCATAACGTTTTCGCCCTTCTCAGCTGTTTTCTTCACTCTTGCTGCCAAACAGATGTTTGATGGTCAAGCAAAGGTGTCCTGAGCCCACCAGCCCAATGACTTTTGGAGCCAGAGAAAGCTGGTTTGGACTGGGAGGTGCTAAACGGGCCTGTAGTCTGCAGCTGTTGAACACAAGGGCAGGAGGAGGGTCCATCCAACCCCACAAGAAGCAATTCAAGTTCACTATTGTATGCTGGGCCAACCAAAGCCAGAATACTGGCAAAACATTCACAAGCGAAGAAAGTGAAGAGGAAGGAGACTTCATTCCCTCCACCTCTCCGCTCCTAGCCCCACCCACCCACGGGCCCCCCGTGGCTTAGCTGCAAAATATATCACTGGTCAATCTACTCTTCCCCAACCCCAATACTGCTGCCCATGGTCTTAATTCCTTTTATTTCACACCTAACTCACTGTAGTAGCCTCCTCAGTGGCCTCTCTGCTCCTCTTCCTGGTCCCCGCCAAGTTCTTTTCCAGTGGCTGTATAACAGGTCATCTCACCTAGCTGCCAAGACACACCCCAGTGTTCGCCTCGCCAGGTTTTCCTTTGCACGTAGAATGCTTCTAGACTCTTACTCCGCTTTTGTTCTCATCTCCTTCTGCTCACAGTGGGCCTGTGCCCCCCCCCCCGCACCCCACACTCTTTGCTCCTCCTTGTGCCTACCAAGGTGTCAGACGGGGGTGGGATGTGGGGATGGAGGGTGAGGGCAGTGTGGGTGTGTTGGTGCTGGGATTGGTGTTGGAATATTGTGTGCTGAGGCTTCAACTATCAATGACTTAGTAGATCATTGCCTTTTAGTCATGTTTTTAAATGTTAAAGAGAAGATGTTTCTCCCATTTAAAAGACCTTTTTACAAAGATCTTTATCCCAAAGAAGAAAATAAAGAATAAAGAATAAAGAAGATAAGATAAAGATAAAGAAGATCTTTATCCCAAACATTAGTTTCAGAATTTCTTCCACAGCCTTCTCAATTTCATTTGCTCACTCTGCTTTCTGAGCCTCGTGATGGCAGCTTCACATTGATGCCCTTTTGTTTAACCAGACCCACTAGATTATCTGGCATCTATTAGACATTTAGTAAAGGAACACTTGTATGGGTCAATTATGACTTGGACACATAGTAAATATTCTCCATTTCTAGATATGAGTGACCTTTTAAAGATTCGAGAATTATTTAAAAGTCTTCAATAAATAATCAAAGCCCATCTATAGATGAGCAGATGAAGAAAATGTGCTGTACGCACAATAGTGATTTATTTAGCCTTTAAAATTAAGTGCAAGGATCAAGGAGATGGTGTAAGTGTGAGGATATATGTTCTGCATCTGCCCAACTCAAATTCAATCTGGCACCTTATGGTTTCCCAGGAGTGAGTGAGTATAGCCTGAGCACCACAATATTCTTAGGCACTAGCATGGAACTGCCCTTCTGGTTAACTGAATACCACTGAAGGGTGGTCCCAAAGATGTCCCCTTTGAACATCTCTTCAAAGCACCCCAATAAAGAAAAGGAATGTTACAGCAGCAAAAACAAACCTGAAGGAAATTACGATAAATTACATAAGCTGACTGGCAAAAAAAGACATTGTGGTTTCATTTATGTGATGTACAGAGAGAAGTAGAATAGTGGTACCTAGAGAAATCAAATAGAGACATGAAGTAGAATAGTGGTTCTGAGGGAAGTCAAAGCATAGACGCAAGAAGTTCAAGGTGGTTGCAAAGAGTGGTGGGAGGAGGAACGGGACCAAGTCCTAGTTAGGGAAGATAAAAAGTCAGGGGATGGGGGGCTGGAGCGATAGCACAGCGGGGAGGGCGTTTGCCTTGCACGCGGCCGACCCAGGTTCAATCCCCGGCATCCCATATGGTCCCCTGAGCACCGCCAGGAGTAACTCCTGAATGCAGAGCCAGGAGTAACCCCTGTGCATCGCCAGGTGTGACCCAAAGAAAAAAAAATAAAATAAAATAAACATTTAAAAAAAAAAGTCAGGGGATGGTGGTATTGATATTTGCATACGAATATGATTAATACCCCTGAACTAGACATTTAGACAAGGCAAAGATCAAGCTGGAGAGACCACACAAAAGACTAAGATCATGCTTAGCATGCAAGAGGCCTGGATTTGAGAATAGTCCCCAGAGCACTGCTGAGAATAACCCTGAGTACCCAGCCATAGCACCGAGCACCGGCAGAAGTGGCTTGAATCTCAAATCCCCCCACCAGTCCAGCTATGACTGGACTCCTCACCAGGCTGTTCTATCTGGGCCAACCCTGAAGGGGGCGGGTGAGTCCCACCACCTGCCCCCAAAGAGCCCCCAAACCTCCAGAACTCAACTGCTGCCATGCTCACAGCTGATTTCCACAGGCTTAGATGAGCCTCATCCATGAGTGAAACTGCTGAAAAACCCAGGTATGTGGGACTTGTGATTGAAATCTCCAGGCTCACATGGAATAGGAAATGGGTTAAAAATTTAACCCTAGCTGTATCACTCTATAAAATCTTAGAATTCCAGGAGTGCGGCCACATTTGCAGCTGTACAACATCTCATAGTCTATACAAGGGCTTACTGGCTCCAGGGTGATTGTGTATCAGATCTTTACAGACTTTCCTCTAAGGAAACTTTTTGGGTCATCTTTAACAGGTTATTCATAACAAGCAATACAAAATGAACTATTTAGATTCTGATTTGGGGTAGGCTTTTGGAATCGGGATGAAATAATTCGAAATATGGTGGTGGGAAGGTGTAATAGTGGTAGGATTTGTGTTGGAATATTCAATGTAATAAATTACTGTGAACAACTTTATAAAAATAAAATTAAATTAAATTAATTTAAATTTTTAATCCATAAAATAAAAGTGGCTATGATGGAAAATTTAATATTTTGTGTATCTTACAATTGAACACAGGAAATGAGTACCAAGAAGCATAGAGGAATACTCATGACACTTATCTACAAATACAGGGATTTCTTTCTTGAAAAAGTAAGGTTGTAGATAAGAGGAATTCTCCCATTTTTTCTTTATATTATTGAACTTATTACAGCTTCTTCACATTATTTTTGTAGTAAGGAACACTTGTAGAACTTTAAAAGGAAGAAGTAAAGTTGAGTGACTCCTGTGGTAAGTCCCGTGAAGGAGAGCAGTGAGTTGGGGCAGGACTCCCATGGAAGACTTGATTTCTCTTCAGCAGCTTTCTTATTCTTTCCTTTTTGTTTCAGCCAGCAGTGCTCAGGGAGCACTCCTGCAGTGGTGGGGATCAAACCTAGGTAAGTCACTTGCAAGACAAGAACCTTCCCACCTGTGCTGTCGCTCCAGACTCCCACCCCCCCCCTCGTCTTTAGGGGACTGAATCCAGTGGCCCTGCATGGTGGACAGCTGAGACCTGGAGTTTGCAAGTTTGTTTGCTTCCTTGGTCAGCTGTGAGAAATGCACATCCCACAGTATCATCACAGAGGCAGCACCCTCTCATTCCCAGTCATGGAGAAGGTGTCCCCATGGGACAACTGTCCACCTCCTTTGTTGGGGAGGATCTCTTCTGACAGTATTTGTTATAGTTCATCAGGAACAAGAGTGAAGAGGGGGTCTCTGGGACAAAAGTGCAGGTGGCAGCATTAGCTATGAGAAAGCAAGACAGAACTAGAGGCTGAGACAGAGACACGGCAGAGCAAGTCATAGAGAGAGAAAGAGAAACAGAGATACAGACAGAAAGACAGAGAAAGACAAAGAGGCAGAGAGAAACAAACATAGAAAACGAGAGAGGGTGGGAGGGGAGAGAGAGAACACTAAAACAACAATTGCTAGGGAACTAAATGCTAAAAAAAATCCAAGATAGCCCTCTCGGAGAGCCCGGCAAGCTACCCATGGTGTATTGGATATGCCAAAAACAGTAAAAAATAAGTCTCACAATGAGAGACATTACTGGTAGAACAAATCGATGAGCAACAGGATGTCAGTGACAGTGACAGTGACCAAGTCCGAGTAAGGAGGACTAGGGATGAGCAGGTGTTTCTGGATCCACCAGAAAAAGAAAAACATAAATGAGGGTTCAAGATTCATACAGCACACAGGAAATAGAAATTCAGTGGAAGATTAATTTGTTTTGAAAATTAGAAGAGAACAGTTTGCAAAATTCAGACAAATAATAATTTGAAATCTTAAGTTCTGTACCAGCAGCTAATTTATATTATTTAGAAACATTTAGAAATTACTAGAGTAAGTTTTTTTTAAATTCTCAGATGTTTATAACTATTCAGTTCCCTCGTTATTGTTAAATCAATAGAAGTTAATGTTTTCTAGAAATGTGTTCAACTTGCCTAATCTCAAGATTAGTTATATTTATTTTACTTTACATAAATTTATCTATGAAAATCAAAATATAATAATAATGAGTACAGTTTTGCTAAATAAAATTGATATTTAACATTGTATAAAGGATACAACATAAGTATCTGATGTACGTATATATTGAAGAAGTATCACTTTAGTAAATTAAGTTAACCTCACACATCACATTTAGTTACAATGCTCTTCTTCTGATGACAGTATTTAAGATCTATTCTCTTAACAACTTTTAAATACATATTGCTATACAAATATGATATTTTTATTTGTTTGTTTTCGTTGTGGAACTATACCAGGCTGTGCCCAAGGATGACTCCTGGTGGGCATAGAAGACCATACCGGGTGCCGGGGATTGAACCCAGGATGGATGGATGGATGGATGAAAAACAAGAATCTTACCTGCTATACTATTGCTTCAGCCCTACAAAAATGATATTAACTCTAGTATAACTGAGCTATACATTTCTTTCCCAGAACTTATATTTCATAACTGAAGTTAGTACATCTGTAAACTTTCACTCATTTTCCCCATATTCTAATCCCCACTCTGGAAATCATTAATCAGTTTGATATCTCCATGATACCCATTTATTTTATTTTTATTTTTATTTCCGTTTATTTCAGATTCCACATAGAAGAAAGGAACAAATATTATCAATTCTTTCTTGACTTATTTCACTTACAATAATGCCTTGAGGATCCATTCTTATTATTGTAACTAACAGTATTGCCTTCATTTGTACAACCGAATAATATCCTAATGTATGCAAACTTTTATTAATTTATCCATTTATTCATTGATTAGAATTAGGTAGTTTCCAAGTTTTGACTATTTTAAAATCAAAATATAATAATAAGATTAAAGAGAACATGACAGTGTTGTGATATCTTTGACTCAGTGGCTGATTCCCTCAGATATAGAGCCAGATGTAGAACTTCTGGATCATATGGTAATTTGTCACATTCTGAGCACCCTCTATGTGGTTGTCCATAGTTATTCTTCTAATTATACTTTCACCAAGAGTGTATGAAGGGTTTCCTTTCATCACGTACCCAACAACACTTAACCTTTGTCTTTTAGTAATAGCTAGTCAATAGTTCACTGTGGTTTGGGCTTACATTTGCCCAGTGAACATCTTTTTTGTGTGTATTGCCAATTTGCATGCCTTCTTTGGATAAAAAGTTCATTATGTTTCTCTGCCCAGTTTTTACTCAAAAGTTTTTTTGCTATTGAGTTCCTACATTCCTAAGATATTTTGGATCTTAATCCATATTAGATATGTAACTAGCAAATATGTTGTACCTATTTGTAGGTTGCCTTTTTTATTTTTTAGGGATTCCTTTGCTATGCAGACGCTTTCTGCTTTTGGTGAAGGGGTTACTTGGGGTCACATTCAGCATTACACAGGTGTTACTTCTGGTTCTGTGCACAGGGAATCATTCCTGGCAGTGTTCAGAGACCATAGGACATCAGGGATTGAACTTGAACCTCTTGCATGAAAAGAATGTGCTCAAACCTTTTCAGCTGTCTCTCCAGATCTTACATAATGTGTGAAACATAATAACAGATTGCATCTGTGTGTCTCTCCGGATGTCTATCTCTCCAGGTCTTACATAAAGTATTTTGATTTGAATTGTGTACACGACATAATAGAGGGGTTCAGATTCATTCTGTGATAGTTTTCCAAAAACTATTTATTAAAGAGTCTCTTCAATACATTCTTGATTTCTTTGCCAAAAATGTATCGATCACATATGTATTGGTTCATATGGGATTTCTATTCTATTCCATGGATCTGGGTGCCTGATTTAAGTGTCTGCCAGTACTGCATTTTTTATGGTTACTGATGTTTTGCAAGACAGTTTGAAATAATGAAGTATGCTGCACCCAGATTGGTTTTCTCAAGATTGCATTGGCTATTTTTGGATTGGTTTTCCTATGCTTATGGGAAAAAGGGCTATTGGAATTCAGGTACGACTTAAAAATACTTTACTAATACTAATCTTCATATAGGAACTTAACCTATGAGGACCTGGTAGGGGGTCTCATTCACTGTTCTCCAGGGGACCATTTGGGAATTGAATCCAGGACTTTGAGCATGCAACACCTGTGCTCTATAACTTGAACCGTATCTAGGGTCCTATTAGTATTGTCTTTTCACTTTTATACTATATCTATATAGTATTATATCTATATTTATATATATAGTTGGCGACTACACCACCTCTGCTTTGCTGATGATATTGTTCTAATCACACCAAACATTAGCCAAGCGGCACAAATGCTGGCCAACTTCAATCGTGAGCGTGGAAAGGTCGGACTACAACTGAATCTCACCAAGACAATGTTCATGAAAAATGAACCTGGCATTTCATTTGCTCTCAACAGAACGAACATCTCCGAATGCAGCAGCTATGTGTACCTGGGTTGAGAAAACAACATGAGGAACAACTTGGCACCAGAACTGCACAGGAGGAAGAGAGCAGCGTGGAATGCCTTCAAGAGCATCGAAGAAGTTGTTAAGAAGATAAAGAACCTCTGGCTCCGGGCACATCTTTTCGAATCCACCATTCTTCCTGCACTAACATACACCTCAGAGACCTGGGCCCTATGAAAACAGGATAAGAACACTATTCAGGTCTCCCAAAGAGGAATCGAAAGAGCCATGCTTGGAATATCATGTTTCACTCAAATGAGAGAAGGAATCTGGAGCCCCATCAACAATCGAGAATCAGGGACACTGTCTCATTTGCCAAGGCGGCGAAAATCAGGTGGGCCAGACACTTAATGTGATTTGGAGATGACCGCTGGACTAGAGCTGTTATCGACTGGATTCCATGGGATGTCAAAAGAACACCTGGCCGCCCACCTACGAGATGGTCAGACTTCTTCGTCAAGACCCTGAATGAACAATTTGAGGCTCTTCGTGTTCCTGGAGTGAGCACACGCTATTGGGCTACACTAGCACATGACAGGGACAAATGGAGACGTTACTGGCGCCTGCTCGAGCAATTCAATGAGCAATGGGATAATTGACACAAGTGATACTATATATTTCCATTAATGATGCATGCACCACCAGTACAACATTAAATTATTTTAATTTAATTTAATTCTATACTTACCTCTGCCAGTCAGATTTATATTTTGTGTGACTAACCAGCATTATTTTGCTTTTACTTGAGAGAAGCCCCATTAACATTCTGTGAATCCAGACTACTAGTGATGAACTCCTTTAGAATTGGCTTTTGAGGAAACATCTATCTTGCCTTCAGTTCTGAAGGAAAACTGAAGGACAGATTTGACAGGTACTGTATTCTTGGTTAGGAGTTTATTTATTCTGGCCCTTAATGTATCTATCGTGTCTCTCCTTCCTCTCTGCCGAGCATCTGCTAAAAAGATAATCTTAGGAGGTTCTCTTGTGTTCTTTTAAGATCCTAATGCTTTTTCTCTTGATGTTCTTAAGATCCTCTCCTTATTTTTAACTTTGGGCAATTTAATTTAATTATAATTTCTTTGTGTGGATCTCTTTGGGTTTATCTTATTTGACTTCTATAAGTTTCCTGGATCTGGATGTCTATTTCTTTTCCTGGGTTACACAAGTTTTTACCATTACTTTTTTGAAATAGCCTTCTTGCCCACTTTCTTCTCCTTCAGAAATACCTGTACCATAAATAATGGTCTATCTAATGGTGTCATTTAAACCTACTCTTTTTCCCCTTATTTTCTTATTTTACTTTTCTGATTATATTAACTTCATATCACTTCTAAATTTGCTAATATTTCCTTACATTTGGTCTAGTTTAATTTTGAAACACTCTTAAGTTTCATAGTTTAATAATATTCTTACAATAATATCTTCAGGAACCCAGCCACAGACATGCTCATGGCCACTCTCCATATGCCTCATGCATGAAGAAACCGGCAGAGAAACCCAGGTGTGCGGAACCCAGGGCTGAGATCTCCAAGCCTGCTTGGATAAGTACTGGGCCTCCTCCACCCAAATGTCCCATTTTCCAGTAGATAGGCAGTCACACCACAAACCGCCCCCGGCCGCTGTGTAATCCAATCAACAGCCAAGATCCAGAAGCTACAAAACAAAGCTCCTGGAAGCATTTGCGGCCATACTATCCCTTATTGTCTAGTTCTCTCTCTCTGAGAACTCAGTAAGCTACCGAGAGTATCCTGCCTGCATGGCAGAGCCTGGCAAGCCCCCCGTGGCATATTCAATATGCCAAAAACAGTAACAATGATGGGTCTCATTCCCCTGATCTTGAAAGAGCCTCCAATGTGTCACCTTAGGGAAGGACAAGTAAAAAGAGGCTGCTAAAATCTCAGGGCTAGGACAAATGGAGATGTAAATATCTTCAGTACTAAGATTTTTATTTGGAACTAACAGTGTTAACTGTTGAAGTTCTCACTACATTTGTTCTTTGCTTCCCTAACCATGGTGAACAAATTTTAGGACCATTATTTGAGCTTTTTATTGGGTAAATCACTAATTTTCATACCATCAGTCTATATATGGAGATTCATCTTATTCTTTTATTTAGAATATATTCCTCTATTTCTTTACCTTTTGTTTAACCACTTATTCCTGTACATTAGATTAAAAAAGAAGCCATAATCCCCAAGGACAGTGGAAACAAGGGCAGGAGGAATGATCTATTATTGGAAGCTTGCCACAGTTGGTGGTGGGAGGAGGGCAGCTAAGGTAGAGAAGAGACCATTATGTTAAATATGGTTGGAAATGATCAATCTGGACAAGAAACTGAGTGCTGAAAGTAGGTAAAGCAACAAGCATGATAACTTTTAAGCACCTGTATTGCAAACCATAATTCCCAAAAGGAGAGGGGGAGAGAGAGAGAGAGAGAGAGAGAGAGAGAGAGAGAGAGAGAGAGAGAGAGAGAGAGAGAAGTGCCTGCCATAGAGACTGGCTTCAGGGAAAGGGTGGGGGGGGGAAATGGGACATTGGTGAGGGGAAATTGGGTGATGTAACATTGTACGGTTGAAGTCTAATCATGAGCAACTTTGTGACTTTGTATCTCACAACAATTCAATTTAAAAAAAAATAAGAGGAAAGAAAAATAAAGAAAAAAATTTAAAAAAAAGAAGTAATATTAAAATGTTAGTTAAAACAGTAACAACAACGTGCTCTTCATGCTCCTGGATGGAGCGTGCAGATGCCATTGGGCTACATTAGCATGCGACAGGAATTAACGGACAGGAATTACTGACACCGCTCAGCAATCAATGAGCAATGGCATGACAGTGATACAGTGATAGTTAAGATATTCATTAAGTTATTGTACTAAGAAAAGCAAAAAACACCTCTAAGTGGTATTTGGCCCTTGAGCAGAAAAAGGGCTTTAGATATGTTGATTTTGCTAACTGACTGGGGGTGTGGTGTCTACCCCCGGAAAAAAAAAAGTTATTTCTCCTATTATTGTTGGAATGGTCTCATTCCATTTTGTATTGATGAATCTCATTGTTAACTCATCCCTACTGGTCTTTCAAATTCCTTGATGGTCTAAACATGGGCCACGTGGGCCATCCTCCTGTGGGCCACAGATCAGTGCAAGGGTGCCACAGGTGAAAATCACATACATGGGGGCAACAACCTGAGACTAGGGTGCCAAGTGTAGAATGGAGGGAGGAGTGAAGAAGAAAAGGTCAGAAGGGCCCACAATCAGAAAGGTTGAGGAACATGCTGGTCTAAATGAAACCCTCAACTTGTTCTCAGTGGCTCCCAGTGGTGGAGAATATACCTGATGCATTTCTGTGTGGAAACCTCTTTCTTCCCTGCCATAGGACTTACTCACCTAGTTTCTGGACTTTTTTCCAAAGGAAATACTCTATGAGTAGCTGTAGATTTGATATGTCTATGGAATAAGGTGAACTCAGGCATCTCCTATGCAACAATCTTGGACGAGACATAGATTTAGACCAGAGGACAGACAAGGACAGCAGTGGAAGGTCATCGACACTTTGGTGGTACATGAATGCATGAATGTTGTACGTCAATACTATAAATTTAAACACTATTATGACCACATTAAACTACAATATAAAAAGAAAGGGATTGTATTGTCAAAACTCTTTAGTTAGATTTATTTTTCATTTCTGAATGTAAAATAGTGTTTGTGCATTCCTCCATTTTAAACTCTATCTTGCTAAAGTTTCATCTGTGAAGTTATTAGCTGTAACATTAATATTTGTTTCCTGCTACTGCCCATGGATTTGCGCAGTTGTTCTCTTTTACCTGTTATTTTTTATTTTTCACCTTCCTTTCTTTTTACTCCACATTTTCTAAAAATATGACTTACCCATGTCTCTCATACTCTGGTAGCATTTTCAATATTCACTTATAAATAATTTTTTCTTTTAAGCAACATGATTGCATTTCTACTTCATTTAAATATAATATGTGATGTGTATCTGAGGATGTATACTACACAATGACGTATTTCAGCATCAACGGAATGCCTTACTTTACCTACTTACTGTATTCTTGAAGGAAGACACATTCTCTGAGAGAGCAGCCACTGCTCAAATCTAATACTGCCCCATCCTTGCACACTGTATAATATTCTTGCCCAGATATCCAGGTGGAACTAGTTACCATGGCGTTTTTTCTGGCCTCTGGTCTATCAGATCCCATCACCATGGTGGCAACCATCCATAGCCCCTTATTTAGTCTCCCCTTTCTAGACATGGTGGGTCTGTACCACTCAGAGGCCCATGCCAGCCAGACTCACCCCAACCTTATGCATAGGCTTCACAGCTCCACTTGTGTTCTCTGTTTTGTTTGGGGGTCATGCCTGGCAGTGCTCAGGGCTTACTCCTGACTTTGCACTCAGGAGTCACTCCTGGCAGAGCTCAGGGGCCCACATGGCATGCTGAAGACCGAATCCTGGTCTACTGCATGTAAGTCAAGTGTCCTACCCACTGTGCTATCACCCCAGCTCCTCCAGTTGTATACTTTAGCTCTGTTTCTTTTATAATTCTGAAGCCGGTATCTTACATGTGTTTTTTAATGTTTTGTTTTTTATTTATTTATTTGATGTTTGGACTGGAGCGATAGCACAGCAGCCGACCCAGGTTTGATCCCTCCATCCATCTCGTAGAGCCCGGCAAGCTACCGAGAGTATCCCGCCCGCACGGCAGAGCCTGGCAAGCTCCCCGTGGCGTATTCAATACGCCAAAAACAGTAACAACAAGTCTCACAATGGAGATGTTACTGGTGCTCAAGCAAATTGATGAGCAACCGGACGATAGTGCTGCAGTGCTACAGTACTATTTGATGCTTAGGCCACACCCATCATGGGCTTACTCCTGGCTCTGTGCTCAGACATCACTCCTGGTAGGGTTCAAGTCTGCAAGACAAGCTCCCTACTGGCTTTACAATCTCGCCAGCCTATTATGTTCTGCTTTTCATACTCAACTTGTTGAGTTTGTAGTAAGAGGAAGTCCATGTGAGTTCCACTAGCAGGTTTGTCTGTAAACAAAGCTTTGATGGTCAGCTTCCACTTTTGTCTATCTAGGATTTGAAAGAGATGGAATAGTGAATTTACCCTAGAAACAGAATTTCCATCTAACTGATTTTATGTTTTTTGTAAAATGAAGAGAATAAAAAGATGTGGTGTGGGTATTTGTGTGTGTGTATGTGTGTGTCTGTGTATACCAAAGAAAATTCTAATGTGTTTCTAGGGAAAAGGATAAGGATGGAAATTCAGAGTAACAAGACTTAATTCTGTATCCCTCTCTTTTTTAAATAGATTTATTGATATATAATTGACATACCATAAAGATCATCAATTTAGAGTATACAGTTCAATGGTTTTTAGTATGTTTACAGAACTATGCACCCATCACCACACTCTAATTTTAGAAACATTTTCATCATTCCAAAAATAAACTTTGTAATCCATTAGACTCTCCTTTCTAATCCCCCACCTGTACCTTCCCCGGTCCTTGGCAACAGTTAATCTGCTGTCTGGCCTATAAATCTGTCTATTCTAGATAACCATAAAAATAAAATTAAATAATATATGGCCTCTGGACTAACATCTTTTGCTCACTGTCTACAATAATTAATTTCTTGGGTTGTGGTATAATATTCATAAGGTTTTGTATGGAGATATGTTTCCTTTATTTTGCATTTATACTTAGAAGTGCAATTTTCTTGGTCATATTCTACCTCTATGTTTTACAGTATGAGGAACTATGAAACTATTTTTACCACCATGGATTTTTATTTTAAGCACTTTTTAAGGGAAAATCTCCATATAGTTCTGGTAAGAAGGCAAACGGTTGTTTAAGAAAATGGTTTGGTGGTTTCTCAGATGACTAAACCTAGTTACCTTATGATACAGGAATTCCACATCTTGTCTACATCTTAGGGAAATTAAATTCCACTTTCCAGAGAAATTAAAACTTGCACACACAAAAGCTTATACATGGATGGCCATAGCAGCACTGTCCACTGATGGCTCTGATCAAATATGAATCTCTCTTGGGGATGAAGGAGTGAAGTTTGAATTAGGGAGTTCAGTGGGAAGGAGTTGGCGGCAGGGTGGACCCAGTTCTCTGCTTGTTATTCTCTGTGTGGTTGGGAACACAGACACCAAATCCCAGGCCCTAAGTTTGCTGATGAAGTGACGTAGGCACCGGCGTTAACCTTGGAAGTGCTAGATACACAAACTTCCTTCTGGACAACTAGCCCCAAAGAGGAGTACAAGAGGCCAGTTCTGAAGTTTGGGACATTACTCAGTATTCTTTTTTTTAACACTACACAAAAAGAACAGGGCTATTTCTTTTTTCTTAGCATTTTCAGGAGTTCACCATTTTTGCTATCTCTTCAAGGAAGTTGTGAAATTTAAAATGATTGAGTTAGTAACAAGATTTAATCAAGATTTTTTACCCTTTTTTTTTGCCAATTAAATAACACTGGCTAGAAGCATTAGACAAGTTCCATTACACATATTGTGAAGCATTATAATGACACCCATATATATTGCATTATGTTTGTCACCAAATAGTTTTCATTTTTCAATGTATAATTGATATTTTTTATCCAATTATCCACCGTTCTCCTTCCTTTTTGGTTACTATTCTATTCTTATTGTCTAAAATACTTTTGTTTAGCACATTATTTGCTTCGAGTATCACACATAAGTGTAGTCACATGATGTCCATCTTTCTCTCTCTGGCATCTTCCCCTTCCTTTTCCTTTGTGTGGTGGTGACGCTGTTCTGGGAGGGAATAGCAGTGCCACACCCAGGTGTCTGCAGTGACCACGTACCTTCACGGTTTAGAGTTGTTGTACTCATACCTTCGTTGTGGTGCTTGCTGGGGGCCCAATACCTTAGTTGTGGGATTCATATACTGTTGGTTACCATGCTCCAGAGATGACATCCTTTGTTGTGACACCAGACTGTACAAATGATTGTATCACTGGGATCATACCTGCTACGTGGCGTGGTGTCAGGAATCTAACTCAGGAGCCTCACAACTCAAAGCATTCACTGTACTGTGATTCTACTCCTGGCCTACGCACTCCTCTTCACCATCTTACATATTTCACTAAGTATAATATATCCAAGCTCCCTGTGTTGCTACAAGGATTATTGTTCCTTGTATTTATGTGTACACCTTTTTCTTTCTCCATGGATGTACACTATTGGGAGTTACGTTAACATGAGCACACGGGTGAATATTATCTTTCAGATTCGTGTTTTCACATGCTTTGGAGAAATACAAAACAGTGAGGTAGCATATGGCTTCTATTTTAATTTTTTGAGAAAAATGTATTTTTATAGAGGTTACACCAATGTGCATCTTCAACAACAGCGTGCAAAAAGTCTTCCCGCTTCTTCACCAACACTTATTATTTTTTTCCTTTTGACAACAGTCATTTTCACAGGGTAGTGTGAAATATCTCATTATTGTAATAATTTGCATTTCCCTAAAAATAAAAGATGTTGAATATCCTTTCATATACCTGAAGACCTATTCTCTCTGGAAAACTGTCTCTTTAGATACTCTGCCCATTTTTCAATTGAGTTGCTTGCTTTTGCTGTTGAATTTTAAAGAATAACTTTGAAAGAGTTTTATAATATATAGCTCACACACCATACAATTGAGCCACTTGAAATGTGATTCAATATTTGAGTGTGTTAATTTGTTATATAAAACACTGTGATAAAATATATAAAACAAAATTTTTTTCTTTTGGCCATATAAACCATATCATTTGGTGTTATTAATTATATTTACAGTGTTGTGCAACCTCTATCTATTACCAAACTCTTCATCACACTAACTAGAAACTGTTACTGTAACTATTAAGCAACGTTCTCTGTTCTTTTCTCCTCCCAAGCCTTGGTAACCTCTAATCCAATTTTTGTCTTTTAGAAATGCATCCTAGAAATACCATACTGTGTTTCCTCTTGTGGTTAATTTGCTGCATTTAACACTGTCTTCAGGGATTATTTGTGCTACTGCATGTATCCATACCTCATTCATTGCATGGCTGAATAATATTCCACTGTGTAGATAGACCATATTTTGTTGATCCATTCACCTGTTGATGGACACTTGGATTGTCTCCATGTTTTGACTATTGTGAACGCTACCATAGTGAGTATTTGCACACAACTCTCTTAATTCAGATCCTCGTTTTTAATTCCTTTGTATAATCAGAAGTGGAATTTATTCATAACATGACAGTTCATGTGCAATATTGGAGAGGACTGTCAAATATTTTTCACAGAGGCTGTTCCATCTTATATTCCCACCAGCAGAGTTTAAAATTTCTCCTCTTTAGCCTGGAGAGACACCTCAATGGATTGGAGTACACACTTTACATGTAGGAGGCCTGGATAAGACCCCAGTATCATATTATTCCCTGAGAATTACCTGAGCACCAAGTCAGGAGTAGCCCCTAAGCACTGCTGAGTGGCTCAACTACAAAAAAAAAAAAAGATTCTCTACAACCTTATCAACACGTGTTTTTCATTAGCCACCATAATAGATGTGAAGCAGTTTTTCATTCAATTTTTGTTTGTTGGGGAGGTGCACAGGGAGAGGGGCAGTTGGATCACACTTGATGGTTCTTGGAACTTACTTACTCCTAACTCTGTGCTGGGATCCTGGGATCACCCTTAGCGAGGCTCGGGAGACCTTGGGTGGTGCCGAGGCTGTGCCCAGACTGGCTGTGTGTGAGTCAGCTGCCCTCACACTGTACGAGTGCTCCAACCCAGTCTCATTTCGATTTTTTGCTTGCATTTTCCTATTCCTAACAATATTGTGCATCTCTGCATTTATTTATTGGCTATTTATATTTCACTTGAAGAAATGTCTATCCAAGCCCTTCACCAATTTTTATATTGGGATGTTTTTCTCTTTGTTGTTGAATTTAGGTTTCCTGATCATTCCATCCATTCAGCCCCTATCAGATACAGATTTTCCAAATATTTCCCCCATTCTGTAAGTTGTTTTTTCACTTTCTTGATAATGTAGTTTAATGCAAAAAGAAAATAAACCAAAAAAATCCCCTATAATTTTGGTGAAGTTCTACTTATCCAATTTCATTGTTTCATTGTTTTAATTTTCTGGGCCTTTCTGCTGGCACTGGGGGCCGTCAGGGCTCTGCCCAGCAGCCCTCCGGAGGCCATGGAGGGCCAAAGATTAGACTCAGGCCCCCTGTATGCCCGACATTGGACCTATCTCCCTGTTTTTCAGTTTTTATCTTTTGCTGCACATTTTTTGTGCCATATCTGACCATATGTTTCTATATCTAAGGTCCAGATGATTTACAGCTATTCTTTCTTCTAAATGTTTTATATTTTTAGTGATTTGTAAGGGAAGAGTTCAACATCATTCTTGTACATGTGAATCTGGTCCTATCCGAACCATCCTCTGCAAAGAATTCTCTTTCCCACTGAATAAACTTGGTACACTTATCAATGAAAAGAAGATCAGTTAACCCTAAATATATGAGTTTATTTCTGAACTCTTAATTCTGTCCAATTCTTATGAAAGTATTGCCCTGTGTATTATAACTTTGTACCAAGTTACAAAATCAGACTATGAGTCATCTAACTTTATAGTTGCTTAAGAGACTGTTCTAGCTATGAGAGATTTCCTGCAATATCATAAAAAATTTCAGATAATCATTTTTATATACAAATATATCTTTATAATTATAAAAATGGAATTTTGAGAGGGATGGAATTGAGTCTTATATGTTTTGGGTAGTATTAACACTAATAAAATTGTCTTCCTATCCATAGTTGTAAAATATCTTCACATTTATTTAGGTCTTAAATTTCTAGTGTTACTTTTTTGAATTATCAAAAGGTTTTTATTTACAATATTTCTAACAAATAATTTAATTTAAAAATGGATGCATTGAATAATTGGACCAGTTTAGCCAAGCCAACATAGAACTGCATACTTGATTTATTACCTACACCATTGTTTACACTAAAACTTTAAGAAAACTTTATAACTGTCTATACTGATTTGGAATGATAGCACAGTGGTAGGGTGTTCGCCTTTCACGTGGGCGGCCCGTGTTCGATTCCTCCGCTCCTCTTGGAGAGCCTGGCAAGCTTCCGAGAGTATCGAGCCCGCACAGCAGAGCCTGGCAAGCTACCCGTGCTTATTGGATATGTCAAAAACAGTAACAATAAGTCTCTCAATGAGAGACGTTACTGGTGTCCGCTCGAACAAATCGACGAGCAACGGGATGACAGTGACAGTGATACTGATTTGAAAACAAAATAGTTAAAACATTTGAACATTAATTAGAAATATTTTCTTCCCATAATAAAACACTACACATTTCATTTTGTTTCATGAATAACACAGAATAATTTCGTGAAGTTCAGTTACTACACACTGTCTCAGTTTCTTTAACTGTCAGTTATATATACATATGAATTCATCTTTACATATGTAAACAAAATCCACTAGAAAAAGTCTTTCCAATTGTGTCAAAATCTTATTCCCTTATGGACACCACTGTACAATTCTCAAAACCTCTATTCTATGCCACCAGTTCTTTTTTTTTTTTTTGGCTTGTATGTATATTATGTTTTTTAATTTGTATTTTAGGCATCATAGTTTACAAAACTGTTAATGTTAGTGTTTCATGCATAAATCACTCAGTCCCCACACCCTCCACCAGAGTCTCTGCCTCCCTCCCCACTGCCCCAGGATCCCCCTTTCTCATTTCCCCACCCTTCTCCACCACTCTGGGCAGCTCTACAGAAAATCAGTTCTTAGTTTTTGTTGCTTTGGAGTATTTGGTTTTTTCCCTGCTGTTTCTTTATATTCCACACATCAGAGAAATTATTCTGTTTGTCCCTCTCCTTTTGACTAACTGCATTCAGCATAATATTCTCTAGATCCATCTTTGTGGTAGCAAATTGCATAATTTCATCTTGTCTCTTGGCTGAGTAGTACTCCATTGTGTTTATGTACCATAGTTTCCTTATCCAATCATCTGTCCTTGGATGCTTGGGCTGTTTCCAGCTTTGGGCCATTGTGAATAGGCCTTCAATGAATACGGGAGTGCATATGCCTTTACTCAGAGTGTTGTTGGTCCTTTGAGGGAAAAGCATCATGAAACAACTTGGGCCTTCAGCTCATCTGCTCTGGGGGCTGAGACCTTGCCCTCTATCCTTCCTGAAAACAGCATCTTAAATGTTAAGTGATTTCAGTACAACTGTTATTCTTTCTCTACATTTCTTTAAATTTCTGGAACCATTTTCTGCAAGCCCTTAGTAAAACATTGAAGGAAACCCAGAACATCACCTTCAGGACTTAGATTATCTTGGATTCATAGCTCACAACAAAGAAGTCTGCACTGTAAATAGCAATATTACTGATGAGGCCCTTGCTATGAACACATTATATCTCAGTATTAAATTAGGAAAATATGTTCAGGGGATAAGAAACAGTGATGGCTATGGTAGGGTTGCAGAATTTTCCAGCACAATTCTCATGTCTTTCTCCCCTCTCTCTTCTTCTCCTTAGAAATTAAATAGTTTGGGACCCTCTGCGCCAAAAGACTTTGATTCCAGAGACCTAACACATTCAGGCATCCAGCGCAGCTTCTTATAGCAATGCACTGGGACTGTGAACTGGGCTACAACTCCGTGCTGCCCGGGGGTGGATCTTTCCTCCTCACCCTGTCTTCCTGTATGGAAAATGGCGGTGGCAGCAGCATCCACATGGCAGGAGCCATCTTCTAAGACTGCTAACCCAAAGGTATACGATTTTTACACTTGGGGCTCCTAGGGAATCATGGGAAGTGGGTGTAACCGGCACGCCCTTGGCCCAGATAAATTCGGAGCTGCTGAGAGTGAAACGAACCCTCTGCGCCTAAAGACTTTGATTCCAGAGACTTCTTACAGCAATGCACTGGGACTGTGAGCTGGGCTATGCAATTTCTGGCAGAATTCTCCCTGGACTTGATACAGAAATCCAAAACCACACGGACGCAGCAGCATCCACGAGACTTAACATCTATAATTGTCAGCAATGTGAAACGGTTCCTTTTTAAAAGGTCTGACTTGGGGGGGGGGAAACTCCAAATAATAACAGTGAGTTTTTGTTGAAATATTGAAGGTTATTAAAGTAGCAGCCACTTCTCTGGACTGTGAACTAAGCAACAGCCCCACGCCGGCCGAGAAGAGGAAATATCCCTCTTTCCCGGTTGTTTCCCATTTTCAGGGAGAAACACGGCATGGCGTCCACCATACTATGAGGCACGGGAAGGGGGGGAGGGGGAAAAAAAGGAAAAGGAAAAAGGAAAAAAAAGGAGAGTTATGTACTTGGAGCAGTGGGGCTACATATCTTTTCATTCTCAGCAATGGAAAACTAATTATCAAATGCTTCCTTGGTAGTAGGGCTGTCTTTCTTGGGGGGAAACTCCAACAACAATGGTGAGTTTTGTGTTGAAATATGGAACGTAATCAAGGGAAAGAGAAAATGAAGTGAAATTCATCAGTTATACAGTTGGGGGTGGGGGGCGGGGGCAGGGGGTATACTGGGTTTTTTGGTGGTGGAATATGGGCACTGGTGAAGGAATGGGTGTTTGAATATTGTATAACTGAGACATAAACCTGAGAACTTTGTAACTTTCCACATGGTGATTCAATAAAAATTAAAAAAATAAATTAAATAGTTTGTTTTTCACGTTAGATAATTTTCCACATCAAAAAATATTCTCTCTCCATCCAGTCAAATCAGGAGAGGTGCAGATAAAATAATTTTATTAGGCTACACTCTAAAAGAAGTTGATGGAGTTTCCTAATAAAGAACTTGGATATGTAAGACCCAATTGTAATTTGGGGGGTTCAAACTTGTTTTCCTTATTTAGGTGTGGGCAGAAGATCTGTGACATGTCTGAGAGTCTCACTGTCCCTGCTCGTACACTCTGACACTGATACCAGCATGTTCCCACAAATAATGGACTAGGTTGGTAGAGAAAGGTGTTAACTTCTCAACCCTATAATTATATTATGAATTCAGATCACATCTGAATAGAAAAAGCATAATGATGTTTAAAAGACACACACCATAGCTAGTACAGTCTGTAATATTGATAAAGGATAAAGAATTCATCTGCAGAATTAATAAAAGGTTCTCACAAAGCAAGATTAAAAGCATACAAGTCAAATAGGAAAATTGGCAATAGACAAAAACAAAGAATTTGCTCAGGAAGACATTTTAATGTTCAATAAAAGATATAAAAAGTTGCTTAACAGACATGACCACATCCCAGCCACACCCCCAAAGAGAATGTTCCAGGCCCTCCAGGGGAGGGAGCCATGCCTAGTGCTGTAAAATCTTTCAGCCAAGGCTGAGTGGAAAGCCAGTGTGGAAATCGGCACCCCAGAAGACCCTTCCTGGGTCCCCTTTCTGAAGAGATTCATTCAAACACCATGGATAATCATGGGTATATTTGAAACATCTTAAATAACTGTCAGAGGAATTGAGGACAAAACTATGATGGTTGCATGACAGTATTTGCATCAGTCAAAATAAAGACCCATCTGCCAATAAGACCATGAAATTTCTGACCCTTATTTCTGACTCTTCTCTTAAATTCTGTGTATGGCAGTTGAGGAGCACAGTGAAGCACTTGGGCCAATTTCCACTGCAAAGGATGGGCTACGCTCCTCGAACACTGAAGGGGCTGTCAAACTTCTTGGGAACAGACAGGGCTTCAGTTATTCCTTCCAGGTTGCATCTCTCACAAAGAAAACAACTGGAAATAAAAATGGTAAAATAGGAGTTTGTGTGGAAATAGGAATTGGTGGAAATCCATGTGGGTCCTTGCCCCTCTCTTTCCATACTAAGCTCCTCAGAGGACCATTCTCTCTAAAACCCAGAGGAACTCACAGACCTGCAGTTCCAGAGGGAGAGCAGCTGTGAGCCTCGAGAGGCAGCAGACAGAGGCCTCTTGAGTCACAGACATCTTGTCTTCAGACATGCCTTTGCAAATCTCATCCCTAGTTCTCTCCCAGAGATCAGGCTGCATTGTCCACCTGCTTGGGGAGCTTTGTGGTCATGAGTAGGGATCACTGTCACTGTCACTGTCATCACTGTCATCGCATTGATCGTCGATTTGCTCGAGCGGGCCAATTAACGTCTCTGTTCGTCCTAGCCCTGAGATTTTAGCAGCCTCTCTTTACTCGTCCTTCCCAACAGGGCTGCATTAGAGGCTCTTCAGGGTCAGGGCAATGAAACCCATCATTGTTACTGTTTTTGGCATATGAATATGCCACGGGGAGCTTGCCAGTCTCTCCTGTGCAGACAGTAAACTCTCAGTAGCTTGCCAGGTTCTTCGAGAGAGAGAACTAGGCTATAAGATGTTCTGTGGCTTGTTTTTATAGTCCCTGGATGTTGGCCGTTGATTGGATTACAGTTTCTGGGTGTAGATTAGTTTCAGGGGCAGTTTCTGGGTGTGGCTGCCTAGCTACTAGAAAATTGGGGATCTGGGTGGAAGAGGCCCAGTCCTGATCGGAGCAGGCTTGGAGATCTCAGCCTCGGGTCCCCGCACACCTGGGTTCCTCTGCCAGTTTCTTCATGCATGAGGCTCATCCAAGCATGTGGAGAGGGGCCTTGAGCATGGCTGTGATTGGGTTCCAAAGCTCTTCGGCTGCCAGGGCTCTGCTCGGAGCAGGGAGGGAAACTCAACCTGTCCCCTCCGAGGCCACCTTGAAGTCCTGCTCTGGCAGAGAGCCTGCTGCCAGGCACTCACTCTGGTCATATTTTGAAATGAACTGTCAAATGCACTCTACCTCCAGCTTCAACATTGGTAGTCAATACATGTGTCCACCCATGAGAATATTTCAAATAACATTATTGTCTATAATGGGAAAAATTAGGCAGGAAGTGGCCAGATAAATCAAGACCACTGGTTAATCCCTTATTTACATATGTTTTCTGATTGGCTGTGCATGAGGCACAAACGATTGATCAGTTCCACAAACCCTCATTTACATAAAAGGCAACAAATCAGAGAGTCGGGGGTCATCCAAGCATAACCTATGTAAGCACAGGCTTCCAGGCTTCCAGTGTGTCTGATGTGGAGCCTTCTGTTGGGTTTCTGGAGCAGGAAAGGTGTAAGTGAGCTTGCTAAGGTTGCCGTCTCAGTTGCTGTCAGTGTTGCTGCATCACCTGTTAAATATGGAGCTGACTGTGGTTGGCCAGCTGCTCTTACTTGTCATCCACATTCCCCTAAATGAAACAAGTGAAAAACCTGCCACCAAGTCCCAACTTTTGTACAATGCCCCTTTGTACAATGCCTCATGTCATCCTGGACATGAGCCTTAGAAGCAGAAGTTTGTTAGAATCACGTAACAAACATTTCTAACTTGTGTGAAAGTCCCCTGCACTCCCCCAATCACCTGGGAATTGCAGCTCTCATCACTTGTGCCTGATTCCTTGGACTCTGCTTAACAAAGGATGAGACATCTCTCGAGCCGGTAGTCCTGGGGAAATTCACACCCTACACCAGTCTACACAACTCAACAAGATGGAGTGTTGAATATCCTTCCGACTTACCTGGAAATTCAACATGGGAGCAGAAGTGCCCACTCCCCTGTGTCTCTTCAAACAACTCTTTATGTTCCCGGTAATGTTTGCCCTGTGGCCTCAAGTCTTTGATATCATTTACATAAAGTTGTTACTTTGATCTCTTTTCAACTTTTGTCTTATTGTAAGGAAGGAACTTATTTTATGTAAAGTCCAACTCTACCTAGATTTTACAATACAAAATAACTTGTACAATCTACACAATGGAATATTATGCAGTTGTTAGAAAAGATGAAGTCATGAAATTCACAAATAGATGGATCAACATGGAAAGTATCATATTAAGTGAAATGAGTCAGAAAGAGAGGGACCAACATAGGAAAATTGCACTCATTTGTGGAATATAAAGTAACAGAATGGGAGACTAACACCCAAGATTATTAAAGATAAGTACTGGGAGGATTACTCCACAGCTTAGAAGATGGCCTCACATATTGGGGGGAAAGGCAGTTCAGTTAGAGAAGGGATCACCAAGTAAATGGTGCTAGGAGGATCTGCTCAGGATAGGAGACACATCCTGAAAGAAGACTATAGATGGAACACGATGGCCACTTAATACCTCTATTGCAAACCACAACACCCAAAAGGAAAGTGAGAGTAAAAGGGAATGCCCTGCCACAGACAGGATGGGGGGAAGGGGGTTGCCGGGAGGGATGCTGGGACCATTGGTGGTTGAAAATGGGCACTGGTGGATTGATGGATACTTGACCATTATATGACTGAAATGTAAGCATGGAATAGTATAAGTCTGTAACTGTACCTCACAGTGATTCAATAATAAAAAATTTTTTTTAAATAACTTGTACAGAAGTTCTCTGCATATTACAGGGGTACATGTAGCATAATATCATAGTTGTGCAGACAACTTCAGAGCCTTTGTGGGTTTGGTTTTAGACTGCTAAAATGATAGGGATATTGCAATAAAGTGGATTTTTTGTTTTCCAGTGCCTATAAAGTACATGTTTACACTATAGTTATATGCACTAACATTTTAGCTAAGAAAAACATCTGAGTAGCTGCCAAGCCTACAAGCTCCAGAATTCAAATGGGTTTAAATTTAGAACTGTGTGGCTTTGACTAAGTTATGTAACCTTTCTGTTTCAATTTCCTTGTTCGTGGACTGGAGATAGTAGCATGTCCTCTCGAGTTCGTTTCAAATGCATACATACAGGTCTATTATTTGGAAGTAAGTATATTTGAAATGTTTGTCATGCCTCAGAATTGTTACCTGATTTTGTCACACTATTATTATTGTTATTGTTTCTTCCTGTTGTTGTATGTAGGAAGAAACAATAACATGAGACAACAGAGGCGTTGGTGGTGTCGGTGTCCTTGTCAACACGAACTTGGCTATGATCATTGATTCATTCAAATACCTAACAACCCGAATCAGACGATTACGCTTGAATACATGTGGCTCACTGCCAGCAGTTACTATCTTCATCATCTATACACCAACATCCAATTACAATGAAAAAAAATTGAGAAGTTCTACATGGACCTGGAGAAGTTCTATAAAGAAGACCACACCTTCTGCAAGATCATTGTTGGTGATTTTAATGCCAAGATAGGACCGAGAAGGTCGCCAAAAAACACTCCACATTGGACCCATGGCCTAGAATGGAACAAACAAGGTGAGAGACTGTCTGAGTTCATCATGTTGACCAAGACCATCCATGGTAACTCACAGTTCCTGAAGGCTGACTCTAAACATTGGACATGGGAGTCTCCCGGTGGACAGTTCCACAATGAAATTAACCACATCATATTCAATCGAAGGTTTTGCCTGACCAATGTCGCTGTTGTCCCAAAATTCCAAACGGGATCAGACCACCATCTCCTTCGTGCAAAATTCTACTTCACAGAGCTGGGAGAAAGGTCTGTAAAGTTTAAGTTTAAGAAGAGAACTCCCAGAATGACCACCAACTGCGAGCTCTTTGGCACTATTACAGCAACGAGGGAAGATGCCATCATTGACAACATCGATGAGGAATACAATCGACTGGGTCAGCACCTCCATGACTGCGCAAAGAATGCCAATAGTGGGAAAGCCACAAACAGATGACTGTCTTCGGAAACTCTTGAGCTCATTCACCAACGTGGGTTGGCACAAGCCTCAGGCAATCACAAGCTAAAGTCCAACCTCGAAAAGCTGTGCAGAGAAGTTATAAAGGAAGACCTCACAGAGAGAAGAGCAGCAGTGTTGGCTAATGTGGCAGAAGCCAGGAAAAGTATTCGCAACACTCACCTGTCCTTTGGCAACTACAAGACCAAGATGACGGCCCTGCGATGTCCTCAATTGCATCTTCCAGAAGGGCAATGGAAAGGATTGTTCACAACTTCTACTCAGATCTCTTTGACAGCCACGTCCACCTGCCCACATACCAAATTCCACAGGATGGATATGTCGTTCCCAACGTCCTCCCTTCCAAAATCCAACACGCCATTTTGTCGGTAAAGACACATACAGCACCTGGTCCAGACAAGGTCAGACCCAAAAACCTGAAGAATCTGCCTCCAATACTCGTTAATACACTGGCTCGACTCTTCACACGCTACCTGTCAGAATGAAAGGTTCCATCCCAATGGAAACCAGCAGGACTGTTCTGTTGTACATCCACAACATAGGCAACTATTGCCCTATCTTCCTGTTGTCCGTCATCTACAAGTTGTTCACTCGAGTCATCCTGAATAGAACAGGCAGAACACTAGATGAAGGACAACCATGCAAGCAAGCCGGGTTCTGAAAAGGATTCAGCATGATCGACCATATCCACACAGTGACCAAACTCATCAAAGTTTTGCGAGAGTTCAAAATGCTGCTCTGTCTAACATTCATTTATTTAAAGAAGGCTTTTGATTCTGTTGAGACTGAAGAGGTCATTGAAGCCCTAGCCAAAACAGGGCGTTCAAACTCATTACATCAAGATCCTCCTCGAGCTGTATTATGGATTCACCACCAGGATCTCACCATTCTACAAGGAAGTGATCATTGACGTAAAGAGAGGGGTTTGGTAGGGTGATACCACTTCACTGAAACTCTTCAGTAACACCCTCGAGAATTTCATGTGACGAGTGGAATGGGAACGAATGGGAGTGAAGATAGATGATCGGCAACTACACCACCTCTGCTTCACTGATGACATTATTCTCATAACACCACATATCAGCCAAGTGGCATGAATGCTGGCCGACTTCAACAGTTGAGTGTGGAAAGTCGAACTGCAGCTGAATCTCAGCAAAACAATGTTCATGAGAAACATACTAGTTCCTGGTGTTCCATTTGCCCTCAATGGGATAAACATCTCCAAATGCAGTTATGTGTACCTAGGTTGAGAACTCAACATGACAAATGACCTGGCACCTGAACTGCGCAGGAGGAAGAAAGCAGCATGGAACACCTTCAAGAGCATCAAAGAAGTGGTTAAGAGGATGAAGAACCTTCAGTTCTGGCCACATCTTTTTGACTCCACCATTCTTCCTGCACTAACATATGCCTCAGAGACCTGGGCCCTACGAAAACAGGATGAGAACACTATTGGGGTCTCCCAAAGAGGAATCAAAAGAGGTATGTTTGGATATCATGTTTCACTCAAGTGAGAGAAGGAATCCAGAGCTCTGACCTCCGTTGATGATTAAGAATCAGGGACTCTGTCTCATTTGCCAAGAAGTAAAAAATCAGATGGGCCAGACACATAATGCAATTTAGAGACGACTGCTGGCCTAGAGCTGTTACCAACTGGATTCCTCAGGATGTCAAAAGAATGCGTGGCCACCCACCTACGAGATGGTCAGACTCTTTCATCAAAACCCTGAACAAATGGTTTGAGGCTCTTCATGTTCCTGGAGTGAGCAGATATCACTGGGTTACACTAGCACGTGACAAGGATGAATGGAGATGTTACTGGTGCCCACTTGAGCAAATCAAAAATCAACGGGATGTTAAGTGATACAAGTGATTGTTTCTTCCTGACACTTAAGTTGTTCTAGTTCCCTTTTAGAAAATAATAGGTCCACATCTCTCTTTCTGCTCTACCATGGAGTAATAATTTCAGTGGTTTAGAATTTAAATCCATGCTCTAAAGTACTAAATGAACTGCAAATACCTTTTCTGATTAATAGAAGCCATGTCTCATGTTGAATTTGATTTTGAGTAAGTGGGGAGGGCAACTATTTGCTTTTTAATGGTCACTGTACATTTTCCTGATATAGTTACCATGGCAATAGAAATCCTCAGAGTGAAGAAAGATGGGGCTGGGCCCTCTCCACAAACCAGACTACGGGGTGATACTTGTTCTGGGTCTGAAGTCGCCTCTAATTTTTGGTTGCCCTCATGACTGAATGAGAGCCAGCTCCCCTTCACACCTCCCCTCAACTTGGCAAGAGATCATCCCCTTGGCATTAAACCTCTAGCTCTGATTTGTCTGTTTTCCAGGCACCTCTCTATGTTGACCGTGAGCAAGAGAGCAGAGCAGTCATTGTACCTGATGAGTCCCAGAAGCACCATCTGACTCAGGTGAGTAGGCAGGTTAGCACCACCCTTTCTGCCCACATGCCTCTCTCAGGATAAACACCCTCCCTTCATGCTTTCTAGAAGAGAAATGTTCTGAATTGGTGATATTCGGCTTGATAATCATGAGTCACATGAAACTCTTGAACATGGAGGAATTGATTTGTAGGTCAGTGTCTCTTGAACCAAGTGAGTGTGAGTGGTTACCTGTGGCAGTGACCATGGTGCTGGCAGCAGAGATCCAGGTATACCTGTGCTGATGGCTGGAAGGATGGGAGTGGTGTGAGGTATGGACACAGAGGTATGGATACCTGCTTGATAACCAAAGCTGGTGATATCCGGGTGCCTATGGGCTACAGTTTTCCCAGCATCCTAATAGCCCCTCAGTTCTTGAACAGTTGAACGCTGAGAAAAAACCAAAGACAAAAGAGAGCACACATGTCCTGGCATCACTTGATCTCTGGAAGTGGAGCGGAGGCAGTGTTTTAGCTGCTGCTCTCTGCTCTCATTCGGATTGCAACCAAATAGCTTCCCCCTGCCTGCAGCAGCTTCTGCCACATGCATACAGCCTCCAGGCTGACTTCCCCTGGGTCTGGATGGCCCAGGCTGATCTGAGCATCAGCTGGACTCCTTTTTTGCAAGTCATTTTTGTCCCCTAGGAAATCTTGGCTCTCTCCCAGGGAGCCCAGGCAGTGCTTTGGAAGGGTGTATACTCAGCACCCCACTTAGCCTTAGGGCTGCCCGGGGCCCTGAGGAGAGACACAGTCAAGGCTCTGGTGAGCAGGAGTGTCTGGGCGCTCCCTTTCTTCTATTGTTGAGAACAGCAAGGCAGGGAGGGGCAGCCCCAGGGCCTTGGGCCCCGTCCAGAGCACTTCTCAACGGAGCAGATGTCCAATCTGGGAGTTCCCAACCCACCCTCCTTGCCTTGGCACCTGTCCCTGCATAGGGGCAGTGGCTCTGAGCAGATGGCACTGACTCAAGGCAATTGCAATTTGTGACCATTTGTTGTGGGCACCACACTTCCCTGGGCACACACTGCTGCGGTGGGCCCAGTGCTGGGCCGGCCTGTGGCTGGGACTGTGGCCAGGACAGAGCATGAACAAGGTAAACGGGAATTACTATGAAATAAGGTTCTCTTTCCCCCCAAAAGAGGTTTTGGCTTTAGGCTGCTTCTGTATATTTTTATTTGAGTCCATTTTTTCAACTGTTCATTGACATATTGGAAGTTCCAGTGTGCCTCTAGACTCGGAAGATTAGGCTGATGGGGCAGAAATAGGGAGCAGGTCCCCACTGCTCCACTACCAGGTCTCAGCTCTCTCGCTGGCCCAGCCTGGGGGATACTCCCAGCTTACCTCCGGGTTACAGAGGTCCATGTGACTGGGCCTGAAACAATAGAGCATGAGCAGAGGTGACATGCCTGGCCTCCCCAAAACCTCCACACCTGGCCCCATCTGCCATGTGAGCAGAGGGGCTGCAAAAACCCTGGGTAAGGGAGCCACAGCAGAAGGCCCTGGAGACCACAGTGAGCAAGTGGAACAGACAAATCCCTGTGCCCACACAGAAATGTGTTGTGAACGAAGATGTACTTGCAGCGTTGATCTGGCCACTGGGTTGTTGCTAGAGAAGTTAGCTAATGTTTCTGTAAGAGAGAAGAGCTCATTATAGACAAAGCCAGTGTCAGATCCACAAAGGCAATTTTTACTTTTCTTACACAAAGGCTATTTAGAAAGTCTATTTTCTCAAATTTAAGGAAGTCTGTGTTCCTGAACATAATCTTAACAAGAAGACGAATGTTAAAGAACTGAGCCTGCAGTTTTGATGTGCATTTCCCTAATAATCAGCAACAATGAGCATGTTTTCAAATTCCTGTTGGCTAACTGCATCTTTCTTTGCATAAGTGGCAAAGTCTTCCACCCCAATTTTTCAATTGGGTTGTTAGATTTGTGTTGATGAGTAGAATGTATTCTTTCTATATCTTTGGATGTTAACTCTTTTTGTTCTATATGATGTGCAGATATCTTTCCCTAATTATTAAGTTGTCTTTTAAATCTGTTTATATTTTCCTTGCAGTGCAAAAACTTTTAATTAGTGGAGCGATAGCATGGCAGATAGGGAGTTTGCCTTGCACGCAGCCAACTCAGGTTCGATTCCTCATCTTTCTCGAAGAGCCCAGCAAGCTACCAAGAGTATCCCACCCACATGGCAGAGCCAGCAAGCTCCCTATGGCATATTCGATGTGCCAAAAACAGTGACAACAAATCTCATAATGGAGACGTTACTGGTGCCCGCTTGAGCAAATCGATGAACAATGGGACGACAGTGCTACAGTGCTACAGTTTCAGTTGTTTATCTTTGTTTTCACTTCCCCCATGATTAGGAGTGAATCCCCAAAGCCATCTACAAGAATGGCACGTGGAGCATTTCACCCCTGCTTCCTTCTGTGTACTTTTTATAGTTTGGGGTTTTGAATTCATTTTTTATTTTTTAAATTGTTTTCTTTGTTTGGGGGCCACACTTGGTGGTGTTCAGGGCTTACTCCTGACTCTGTGGTTGGGGGGTAGGGAGAATCTCAGGAGACCACGTAGAATGCCAGGGATTGCACCAACTTTGGCTGCATGCAACACAAATGCCCTGTCTGCTGTACTATCTTGCAGTCCCTTGAATTTATTTTTATATGGCATCAGAAAGTAATCATTCTTTTGTAAGTGTTCAATTTTCATTCACCACTAATTGAAGAGTTTTCTATTTCTTTGTGTGTGTGAAGTGATCTTGGCTTTTTTTATCATAAATCAGATGTCAAGAATTATATGGATTTGTTTCTGAGCCTTTCAATTCTAGTATCTGATCTAGTGTTAGTCTAATATCATACGGTTTTAATAACCATTATTTTTGTAATATGGCTTAAAATTAGGTAACATGTTTGATTCTTACATCTATTTTTCCTATTATTGATTTATCAATTCAAGGTTTTTTTTTCATGAGTTTATAGAAATCTTTGTATTTTTATCCCATTTTCTAAAAAAAATATCAGAAAGTTTATTTGGATTGCACTAAATCTGAAAATTTTTTTAAAATCCATATATTACCTTTAGTAAAATATATATATTTTGGGGCTGGAGTGATAGCACAGCGGGTAGGGCGCTTGCCTTGCACGCGGCCAACCCAGGTTCAATTCCCAGCATCCCATATGGTCCCCTGAGTACCGCCAGGGGTGGTTTCTGAGTGCAGAGCCAGTAGTGACCCCTGAGCATCGCTGGGTGTGACCCAAAAATCAAAAAATATATATATATGTATATATATATTGACTATATTGTCATCATGTACACATATGGAAAGTCTTATATCTCTTAATGTCTTGTCTAGTCCTTATATATCAATCTTTCACCTTATCTGTTTAATTTATTTCTAAGTCCTTTGAGTGCAATTGTAAATAGAATTGTTTTCTTAATTTAATTTTCTCATATTTCATTTGCATTGGAGAATTAGACAGATTTGTCTCTATTGATTTGTAACCAGTTAGCTGAATTCTTTTTTATATCATTAATTCCTATTTTGACTTGGTGGGGAGACTCCAAAGCAATGCTCAGGGGATCCAAGGGTGATACTCTGCCAATTTAGCAAAACAGCTCAAGACTTGGCCTCAGCAATGTCATAATTGTTGGCCAAGGGATGCTCTGGCCACCTGGCCACACCTGACAGTGCTCTGGTGTCTGTTAGCGCTGAGGACCAACTCAGGCCCCCCCATATGCAGAGCTCCAGCCACGTCCACTCTCTCCTCAACTTATATCGTCTATTTCTTTCTTGACAAATATCTTAATGTGTCTCAAGAGAGTTTCTGGTTGCTTGTTGAAATAGATTTTATGATGGCTACTTTAAAATAATCCCAGGTAATTCCAACACCCACTCCATCTGTTTTGGCTTCTGGTAATTGGTTTCCATGCAAGTTGCAATATTCCTCACTCTTGGTATGAGGAGATTTCTGATTGTATCATGGACATTTGCGGTCACTGGTGGCATCAGACTCTTTAATTTTATTGTTTCCTTTGCCAAAAGTTAGTATAAGGACAATTTTTGTACAAAAATGAATTTATAAAAATTCAGTTTTCCTCCCCAGCACACAGGCAGGATGCAAGTTCAGCCACCTTGTTGTCTCTCCTAAGAAAGTAGGAAGCAACTAGAAGCTTAGTTCCACTCTTGGGGGCCAGAACTACAATCAGTACCACCTCTTGCCCATTTGTGGCCCACCCAAACCCTATAGGAGCAGAGCTGCTGCCAATGGGAGATCAATAGGCTTTTCTGAAAGTATTATAACCTTGTGATTTTACAAGTTGTTCATAATACAGTTGTTTCAGGCTCAACTGGCTTTTAATCCAACACTGTGACCCACTACCTGTGTAACCACAGGCAAGCTTATAAAGTCCTTGTGCCTCTTTCTTTTATATGAACAATAATAAATAGAATAGAATTATATTTCTAGTTCTTTTATGAAGATGAACTGAATAGAGTGCAGCCCGTGGATTCTGAAGTCTGTTAGAAATGCAGAAGCTCAGCCATGTCCCAGACCTAGAAAAAGGGACTCCCTCTGAACAAGCTGCCAGGAAGACTCTTGTTACAGTCAGAAGGGCCTGATGTCAAACATTGGCACCTAGGGGTGACTGCAATGATCTAGGTCAGACATCTCCAACCACACTTCCTTTGCCACAAACAGTACAAGGATTCCCCAGGCCAAAGGCACTTCCGCTAGCTAACGAAACTGCCTGCAGATGCGAACACTGGGAGGCTGACTGGACACCAGACGCCATGGGTACTCCAATGGACCACTTTCCCACCATCACAGTTTCATGTGATGACAAGGGTGTTGAAGGTAATTTTTTTTTCACCTTTGAGGTTCAGTTTCCTGTTTGTGCATGTGTGTGTGTGTGTGTGTGTGTGTGTGTGTGTGTTAACTTCACATTTAATGATGAATGAAACAAAGTACTTCCACAGACTGAGTCAGAATTTGTCAGACCCTGAACGTAGGTTAACAGATGTACCACCATTAGCCTAACACAGAAGACCCCCATGTACAGTTAGAGCTCCAATTACTCACATCCCCTAATTCCAAGAATTGTTGTGGAGCATCCTCCTTCCTGTCTTTGTAACACAAAGAACTCTGCTTGGCCTTAAACCGAGAAAGTGCTTTTGAAATAACGTTAAAAGTCTCTGTGGATTGCAGAGAATACAAACAGTGCTGTTCCTGCTCATCAAATTCTCATGAGCGCTTTGAAAACACCGCGTAGGTGTCTGGGAACAACAGCTCAGTCATCCAGAACTGGAAAGCTCATCCCCAGTCACCTCACCAGCCCAAGATCATTCTCCGCTCTCAGTGTCTGAAAGTGTGGCATGAAATTCAGAGTCCCAGCAAGGAGAGGTTGTCAGACCTTGGTTCCTGGTAGGGAACTTGGAACTCCCATGAGCCCTGACTTACTATTTCTGTCCCTTGTTGTCAGGAAAACTTCAGAAGTGAGGGCCGAACAACAGAACAAGCCGGGGTCTTGGCACAGACTGCTGAGGTCTTGTCACTGGCTGGGTGAGCGGGTGCCTACACGTGGCTTCTCCTGGGAGGACTTGGGGCCCATACAGCTGAGCAAGGTGGCCCAAGGTGGACAGGGTCACTGCTGCTCCCAGAAGCCAGCCCTGTGTCACAGTTGCCCTATGGCCTATGATCCCGACAGCTTTTTCAACAAACTCCAGAGGGCCCACATGGGCTCCATGCTACATCCTGGTGTTAAGACGCTGCTTGGGTTCCCCTGATACCAACCGCCAATCATTCTTCAGCGTGTCAGAATTATTTCCTCTGTACTTTCCCTGAGCATCTGACGTCATTATCTCATTCACATGGAACTTTCCCCCACACGAACTTTCCAGTGGAGACAGACACTTGTCCACATGTGCCATGTGTTTGGCAAGGTACACAGACACTATGTCTCTGTTTCGTCTTGGGACACTGGCCTGCCACCCACCTCTGTTATCAACGCTCAGGATACAGCGGGTAATTCTGGCCTCCATGAAACGCCTTTGCTATTCTGTGTGCAGTAAAGGACTAGCCTAACTTTCACACAAAGTAGGTGATTAGGCCTTGGGCCCAAAGATGGCATGTGGGAGAATAAGCCTGGATGAAGGTGGGACGTTCCTCAAAGTGCGAGTGCCAGAGAAATAGGACACCACTTGGTTTGGTTTCGGTTGTGCTATTTGGTGTGGGGGGCGGGTATTCAAGAAGCTTTTCTGTCAAATAAGTCCCATGCCATGAACCCAGGAAGCACCTTTCCAGACTGATCACTGCAGCTACCTCTGGTCCAGGCCTATTACCTGCTATGGCAACTTGAATGGGTACAGCCACTGGTCATCCAGTCTCAGAACCATGCGCCAGGTGCTATCAGCGTTGTTTCTGGCAGGAAAGCAGTGGGGATGGGAGTGAGCCAGTGCCCTTGCCTCCCCCAAAAGCAGCACTGCATAATGGGGCCTCAGGACCTGGGCAAGACCAGGGCAGGTCCCAACACAGGTAAATCACACCCATCCTCAATGTCAGGAAAGTCTCAGATCAGCCAGTAGGATATCCTCTGGGGGATGGGGTGTGAGAGAGACAAAAGCTCAGGCATTTACCTATCTTTTTTTTGTCAGTTTTTTGGGATGTGGGCCATACCCACCAGTGGCCAGGACTTACTCCTGCTTCTGGGCTCACAGATCAGTCCTCATGGGTTTGGGAGATTATATGCGCGACAGGGATCAAACCTGGGCTGACTGCATGCCAGACAAGTGTTGACCCACTATCCTATCACTCCCGCCAAGCAGGCCTGTGTACTCAGCTTTGGTCTCACACTTTGAACCTGGGCTGTGCTTCCTTGTTTTGATAAGCTGAGCCACAAGTGCCTGGCCTGGGGGCTAAAACCCAGGGCAGCTTCCGGGGCTGGGGCCTTTCCACTCTACCCCAGCTCAGGATCCTGACAGGTACCTACTTGTCCCCCTCCCTCCATCTCACCACCACTGCCCCCTGCAAGAGCACCTCCCTCCCCTCCAGCCCGATGGACAAGGTCATCCTGCTGAGGTGCCCTCTGGACTGCTCAGTGCGCCTCTGTGGTACAGGCATGCAGACTCAAGGCCCTGCAGCCAAAGTGGGGACCCTTAGGCCTAGGTTTGGGGCTCTGGCCTAAAAACCCTTCTAGACAGCAAGAAGTGGCTAACGTCAGGCTGCTCAGACCCAGGGCCAGGAAAGAGGCTTCAGTTGCCCTCCAGAGCCTCGGTCACCTCACCGACCATTAACGGTCGTTTCTGAACCTACTTGATTGTTTCCAAAGGAGTTGCTGAAATCACAAGGAGAAATATTTGTTGCTTGACACAGTTTCAAAACCTGTAATAAATGCAATGTACAGTTTTGTTTTTTAATTTTACCAGTTTTGATGTTTTGATAGACCAATTCCCAGAGAACAGAAGGCAGAGAAATGGAGTACCTCTGCTATAGGAGTCAAGTGTCAAACAAACATCCTGTTAGGAAAGAGGTGCCCACCCTTTGGGGAATCTACAAACGTCTTGCTCATCCAAAAATATGACTGAAGATGGTTAAGTTCTACCTCCATGGGGAAGTGAGGGTCCAGGTCAAAGTCAGCCCTATCACCCGCCAACAAATTATCCAAAGTAAGTTGTGTGCCCATGAGTTAACCTGAATAACAGCTCAGGGGCAAACTCTTTACACAGCCTGTCTCCCTCCTCACAGGTGGCAGCAAGAGTGCATGCGAAAGGGAAACTGAGTCACCACAAGGATTGAGAATCAGAAGGTGAGAGTACAGAACCCCTCACAGTCTTTCCTTCATTTCTTCCTTCCTTCTTTCCTTCCTTCCTTCCTTCCTTCCTTCCTTCCTTCCTTCCTTCCTTCCTTCCTTCCTTCCTTCCTTCCTTCCTTCCTTTTTACCTTCCTTCCTTGCTCCGTTCCTTACTTCTTTACTTCCCTCGCTCCTTCGCTCACTCCTTCCCTCCTTCCCTCTCTACTTTCCTTCTTTCTTCCTTGCTTCTTCCCTTCCTTCACTCCTTCACTCCTTCCCTCCTTCCTTCCTTCCTTCCTTCCTTCCTTCCTTCCTTCCTTCCTTCCTTCCTTCCTTCCCTCCTTCCTTCCTTCCTTCCTTCCTTCCTTCCTTCCTTCCTTCCTTCCTTTCTCCTTCCTTTCTTCCACTCTCTTTTCTCCACTTTCTCTCTCTATTTCCCCCCCTCTCTCTTTCCTATTTTTGGGTCACATCCAATGGTGCTCAAGACTTACTCCTAACTCTGTGCTCAGGGATGATTCCTGGTTGGCTTGGGGGAACCATATGAGGTGCCTGAGATCAAACTTGGACCAGCCACGTACAAGGCAAATGCCTTACTCACTGCACCATCTCTCCAGCCTGCCTGCCTTCCTTCTGCCCAGGCACCCACAGGCGGGACAACTGAGTTAGATCCAGGCTTCCCCACCCTCTCCAGGGATGTGGCATGTGTGCAAGACATGATTTCAATTGGCAGCCCTGACTGGGAAGCACAGCGGGAGGCAGATGCTGCACATCCATATGGGTGAGGAGGGTGGATGCTGTGTCTTAGAACTGAACCCAGAACAGGAAGAAGGCGTGGCTGAAGAATTATTTTCCAAAGATCAGTAGATCCTTCTAGAACCTGGACTGACAGGGAACACTGGAGCAGGCACTGCTGTGTGTCTGCATTCTCTTGGACATTGGGTCGAGGGCTTCTGCTGAGATGGAATCACAGAGGCACACCCGAAGCCACTGTCTCACTACTGCCCCTGCTAGTTCCCTGGCCTCCTCTCCCTGCTCCCAGCTTACTCCCAGGACCCCTACTCACTCGCAGCCATAGCCAGAGAAGCCTGGATCCTTCACCCATGACTTAGAATCATCTGCAGAGCGCCCTATCAGAAATGGAGGAATGCCCCTGCCCAGAGCAGAGCTCTGCTGAGCTCAGGAGTTGCAACGGCCCACACACTAGCCCCTGAATCCTTCTCCGAGTCGGCATTCCTGTATGCCCCCCACCCAGCTCCACCCCCACCAGTTTCCTCCTTGGCAGTTTCCCACTCCATGTCCTTTTCCCCAACAGTTGCTCATGGCTCTCTGACCTCAACCTTTCTGCTTCAGATCTGACCTTCACTGCTGCCCTGGGGTTGGAGGGTGGGGACCACATCTGGTCTAGGTCCTCTTTGTTCATCGTTCCCGTTGCTGAACTCTCCCCTGTACTTGTCTGTGTAGAAGAGGAGCTAGAGAGATAGTACAGAAGGTGGGGTGCTTGCCTTGCATGTGGCTGACCTGGGTTTGATCCCTGGCACTATATATGGTCCCCTGAGCACATCAGGAGTGGTCCTTGAACACAAAGCTGAGAGTAAGCCCTGGACACCACTGGGTGTGGCCCAATTTTTTTTTTTAAGAGAGTTTGCCTCTTACTGCCTTTCCTCTGAGCAGTCTGGCATTTCCTTCAGAACTAGGCTCCTCCTGCTTTCTGTTATCTCTAACTTTCAGTCCTTTCCACATCTGCTTCCTGCTTTCTCTGAAGCCCAATCCTTTCCCCATTTTCCCTTTATTTTGAAGTTTGTAGCTTCACAACCCTTGGGTTTGCTAGAAAGCTGACTTGCATATGGCTGAGGTGATGATAATAGTATCTGGGCTGTCGTCTCTGGTTTCTTTCTCTTTAAAGCTCTTTGCATTCCATACATGTGAGCCCATTAGCCTTCCAGCATCTCTGAAAACCAGGGAGATGACAGGTGCTTACAGGGAGGGTCTGGCCTTACGTAATCTCTGCACCATCCTCGGCTGAGTCACAAGGATTTAAATAGAAGCTGCCTGGGTTGTCGCTCAGTCCTTTCTCCATTTAGTTGATTGGCAAAGAGCTGTTGTTTATTTTTTTTAAACCAACCAATGGATGTGTACGGATACACAAGTTCTAAGATCTCAAGTGATCACCTGTGGACCCAGGATAAAGTCAGCTCATTTTTGCATGGCCCGCTTGGTCCCCTTAATGGTGACTGCTTGATCCACACAAACTTCTCTGAGGCGCTCACCACTCTCTTGAATTCCACATCCAGACCACTCATCCAGCCTCCCATGGACCCATGGCTCCACTGCCCAGAGCACCCATGACTTGAGTGTGGCAAGCTCCACTCTCTCTTCAAGTTCCTCTTTCAATGCTGAGTGTGGTCTTCATCTTCCAGACTCTCTTCTTTACACCATTGACTTGTGTGAACATTCCCCAGAAAGTCATGGTTATTTTATTACTTGATTGTAACTCTTTCTTTCCATGGCTTTTAGTCATCACTAAAATGTTCTTATTTTAGAGGAGAAATGAACCTTTTGACCTGTGACCTTCCATAGGTATGAAACCTTGTACCTCAAGCAAACACGACCACTTAATTTTGCTGATGGTTTGTGAGTCAGGAATTTGGGAAGAGAGTGTGCCTTCAAGGTTCAGGGACAAATAGCAACTGGAGGCTTTCTGGGGTAGACTTCTTGGAGCCTAAAGGTGACTAGGCTGTTGGGTGAGTGTATCTGAGGTGGGCTGTTAACTGAGTGTATCTCGGGGACACTGGGATACATTTTCTACACACTTCCCTCAAAGTCATAACCCAAAGAACCAGGTCAATGGAGGGCTTTCCATGGAAGTACATGTTATTACTTCTGTCATCATTTATTGGTCACAAGTAACCATGAGTCTAGTCCAGGTCCAAGACTTGACTTTTAGATGGGCCATCCCATGATAATTCTGCAGAACAACATCAGGGATGGAAGACATTATCGCAGCCTGTGTGATCTGTAGCCTACAAAATCACTTAAGCCACAGAAGCAAGTGACCCTCCTGAAGTTGGTCTCTACCTGTGGTGCCTTCTGATCATCCTTGTAATCAGAAGGTGCCAGGAAGACATTTTTTAATGCTTTTTTCATGGCATCTTAAATCTTGAGATGTTTGCAGAGAGAGTGAGAGCAAGAGAGGTGAGGGAGAGAGAACAAGCTTAGGGCCTGTTCTAGACTCAAACTAATGAAGTCTCCTAAGGGAGCAGCAAGTGTGTTTACTTCAAACAAGCCTGTACTTAGGCCCACTCTAATGTGCTACACAGGCAAACTGGTGACATCTGTCTGACAGGGATTGTGTGTGTTACCCTGCATAGAACACTGGCCACCCTGAGGCTGTCTACCACCATGTTCGACTTGCAGGAGATTCGAAGGGTAAGCAAAGACACATGTCCACCAGATCAGTCTGACATGAAGGGCTGAAGAGGTCTGGACACTCTGGAAATGAATTCCACACTGGGGAAGTGCCCCAACTTCCCATGACAAAGGTACTTTGTATCCTTCAGAGAAGGAGAGGGTTTGTATATACAGGCCAAGAGAAGCAGATAGGCAAGAAGTTTTGTTCATTTGATGAGAAGAACTTTCCAGAAACTAGGGAAAATTTCATTAACGTGGAAAAATCCCCGGTATTGACAGTTCATAACTTAAACACCCTGCTTTCCAAGAAAGGGTTCATCAAGTAGTGACAAAATTAACCAAGACTAATCAGTACTTTTGGGGAGGGATGCCTAGTAATCTAATTAATATAATTGCTCCTTTTAAATCTCACTTATCAAAACAATGTTCAGTCAAGATAGATGTTGGGGTCCACGAATGGCTCCTCTGGCTCCTGAATGGCACACAAACCAGTCTCGGAAGCCTTTGGCAGAAATGCATCTGGACTGTGCATTAAATTACAACGCCATGCCACCCCAGTGGAGAAAGGTGTTTGTCCCTTCCACCTTCTGCCCTCCCTCCCCTCTCCCTCCTGCGGTGTGGTGGCCACCATCTTTCAGAGCCTATTGGATGGCCAGGTACGAGACTGCAGTGATGAGACACACAGGGCCTCATGGGATGGGGGGTGGAACCAGCCCTTCTCACCACCCTGACGAGACCCCAAATTGCCACCCACGAACAGCTCCAGACTTATTACTAAAATATCAGAAATCCAAAATCGCGCAGCCACTATGCTCTTCATAATCAGCAATAGAAAACAAATTATCTAATGATGTCTTTTTGGCAGGTCTGATTGTTGGGGAAAGTTCCAAATAATAATGGTGAGTTTTTTGTGGAAATGTTGAATATGATCAAAGTAGAGAGAGTAAAGTGGAAATCTGCCCATCTGCCACACAGGCGAGAGTGGGGGGTGGGAGGGGGGTATACTGGGGATCTTGGTGGTGGAAAATGTACGCTGGTGAAGGGATGGATGTTTGATCATTATAGGACCGAGACTGTTCTCACGGTGATTCAATAAATAAAAAATAAAAATTAAATAAATAAACAAAAAGATAGATTTTGGGATGGCTGGGGGGGAGACAGCAAGAGGTAAAAGGAAGCCCCCAGCCAGGCCACCCCACTTTGCCTCCACACTTATGATCAGACCACAGGACAGCAGAGATCTCATCCACATACATGTGGCTGAGGCCAGAAGTCAAGGAGAGCCAAGGAGCCAGGGCGCTGCTAGGGACAGGACACAGAACAGCAGGCCCCGCAGGGGGACACAGGGGACAGCACTGCAGCTGCTGATTTCAGACCAGAAATTCAAACAGTGAACAGAGAACAACATAGGGGCAGGAGTAGGCCATCATACACTAGAGGCAAACAGACAGTGAAGGACAGGGCCAGGACATCATAATTTGGACCAGGTACTAGGGACAGAACAAACGATATCATACTCAGTAAAAGGAGAGGCATGGATATTGGGGAGAGACCTGGACCCATCTGCTTAAACTAAGCAGTAAACTATAACTTTTTAAGCACCTGAGCTGTGTGAAAATTTCCCAAACAACTCAAGAACCTACAAGCTCAGGACTTAATCCACTTCTGCAGGCTCACTCCCACCAATTTTGCTTTTATGATTCTTATAATCTCATGTTCTAATTACACATTTTATTACCCTTCTATCTATCCATGAATACACTTTAATTACATGTGTGGAAGGGGGCTGCAGAGATGGTAGAGTGGATAAGGTATTTTCCTTACATGCTGCTAACTCAGGTTTGATTCCTAGCACCACTTAGGGTCTCACAACCCCCCCCAGGATTTAGCCCTGAGCACCACTGTCTGTGCTCCCCCCAATAATGTATGAAAGTTACATTGTACACTATAAATTTCAGGTGTGTTTAGCTACAAATCACCCTTGTGTAATCTTCATTAAGCTCACTACTAAAACTCTAACTGTATGCAGATATTAAGGTCATTCTTGGTTTTGAAAACAATCATTCTGCAGTGGGAGGGAGAGCGGAGTGTGCTGCCGGTATCAGTGACATCTGGAAGATTTGATTTTCAACAAGCATAACATGCACCCCTGAGATGGACAAGGACTGGTACAACATGGGTGTTATACCAGTCCTTTGTCAACACCCTTTGGGTGTTATACCAATCTACAATGTAGACTGTTCACTCTACTATGAGTGTAGTTCCCTCATGAGACCCTGGACTCAATCCCTAGCTCCGCAAAATAAAGAAAACAAAGCAAAAGACTAAACAACACATTAACGCCCTTCTCCCTCCCTTCAGCCCCTGGTAACAGAAAACAGAACAAGAGAATTGGCACAATGTGACCCTATATTTACAATTTTAACCCCCAAGTGCCCTGTCAGCACAGAGGAAGCATGCCACGGTAGTTAACGTCTGCATACCCCCCTTTCAAGCTTAATTGGAGAGAAGAACTCACGCCCAGCTTCCCCATGAAGTCGAGCAAAGCGAGGACTCAAAGCCTGTGAGCCAGAAGACCGTATGGAGCTTCTAAGAACCCCAACTCCCCTGTGTTCCAGCTTCCGCACTCGAACCTCACATGGACCAGTTAGCAAGAGTAAGTCAAGGTCTTGGCCTTTCCGATATTTCAAAGCATCCTAAATGTGATGGATGACAAGCTTGCAGCAGGAGAGGGGCATGGACCCTTTCTCACTCTGCAAGGCCCAGCAGAGCTCCAGCCTCTCTGAAAGCTTGGGATGAACGGGGGCAGATCAGAGAGCAGCCTGTATGAGGGACAGAGGAACCGGTGGGTGGCCCGAGGCTCCCTGGCTTTGCTGAGGAGCAGACACATTCCTGGCGCTCTCTCTCCCCTCTGCTGGACTCCTCTGCCGCTAAATCCAGGACAGCTGTTTTCCTCACAGCCCGTAGGGAGCTCTGTGTCTCCACCTCATTTTTGTGATCCATTATGCTCCATTTCCATTTCTTCTGGTCCTCGCCGTTCTTGACTTCCTCCCAATGTGCAACCCTGGAGAAAAAAATTAGTTCCATGCCTGTGCTGTACTTGATCCAACAGGCTACAATCAAAGCTTGGGGAAGAAAAATTGCCTCCTTGGTAAGAGAGGTCAGCTGAGACTTGTTGCCGGACTGCTGGTGATGATTCCTGGGTGTGCTTTCCTGTGACCAGAATGAGCACTGTTCCCAAAGACAGAAGTCTGTATGTCTCTAACACCCAAGGACATGGGGGCCTGGGGAGCCCAACCCTCCAAAGTGCTATGACTCCAGCCTGACTGCTGCGCTCTGCGCTGTGGGTGCCAGGAGCCAGAATGAAGCACCCACACTGTCGCCTTCCAAAGCATCCTGGGCACACTTCCATGTTCTCCTTGATCCCCGGCAGGAGACATTGCTGGCACCCCAGCCCCTCCGAAGATCCATGAAAGGGAGAGCTACGAACTGAGAGTGAGGATAGCTCCGGATAACAGGGAAAGCTCTGGGGTCACCTGCTGTTTTCCCTCAAGCAAGGGTGCAGTGAGGGCACTGGGCACTGTTTTGGGGAATGAGACGGTGCCACACAAATAGGACCCCATACAAATGCTCTTCTCGGCCTCAGAAGAGCAGGGTGGGTAGAAAAACCTGTGTGGTTAGTAAAAACCAAGATCAGGCCATCTCTGTGCACACACTGGTTTGGAGAACAACTGGGTCACAGACCAAACCTTCTGCCCTGCAGGCGCCACCTCACCAGCCATGGGCTGTATTTTGAAAGAGGATTGGGCAGAGAGAGGGTTGTGGGGGTATGGCAAAGATTGAGAGAGGAAGGAAAGGCCTGGTTTGGGGGTCTATCCACCTTCCCCAGCTCCAAACTTACAAAAGTTTCCTTCTAGATCACCTGGATTATAGGAAACCTCACATTATTTCTGTTTGGCCTCATTTGGGGGTAACATCTGGCAGTGCTCAGGGCTTATTCCTGACTCTGTGCTCAGGGATCACTCCCAGCAGGACTCAAGGGACAATATGGGGTACCGAGGACTGAACCCAGGCCAACCGCATCATCTATTATCGCTCTAGCCCTCAGATTTCCTCCTTTCACCTCCTTCCTTGGATGTCCCTGAGTTAGGTACCACCTCCACTACACATATCTGTGGTCGGAACAAGGATGCCTTCAAACCCTGCCCTGCCTAGAGGTGTGGACTGTCTTCCTGGGGGCAAACATTTGTCATCACCCTCCATTTTACCCCTCTCTATGCTCACTTCTCACCTTTTGCCTGAAAGCAGTACAATAGCATGCTTTCAGTAGGCCAAGGGGACCAATCAGTCAGAGCAACTGTCCCCTAGTGGTAAGGCCTGTGCCTCCCGTACGCAGTGGGGGCCGAGGAGGTGGTTCAATGTCTTCAAGAGCTTGCCTGGCAAGCAGAAGGCCACTGATCCCAGTTGCTGCTCTGGCCAGAGGCACTGAGATTGTTCTGCTATCTCTGCCATTGGGGAATAACCCTCCCAACTATTTTCTGGTACATTCTACCCTCTTCAAAACAGTGACCCAGATAAACTGTTTGTAATTGTCTTCTTTTATCCCTAGGGCCTGGTGTCTTCTTTTATCCCTAGGGCAGGGGGTGTCTCGGTTCCTTCTTGACTTAATCCCACCTCATCTATCTAACAACTCTCATCAAAGTCACCAAACCCCACCTCATCTATCTAACAACTCTCATCAAAGTCACCAAACGGTTTCCGTACCAGAAAAACTGGTTTACACTTGCTCAGATTCACCTGTTGACTTTTAGAAGCATCGCACCTCTGCTGGGGACTCCAGCTTGTCAGGGAACTCTCCACCACTTTCCTCAGATTCTGGGAGAAAAATCCATCTGACTACCCCAACATCATGGCCAGTTTCCTCTTTGCCTCTTTTGTCAGTCTGTCTCCTTATACCTGGCCATGACATTTGACAGCTCTGAGTGGTGTCCTCTGAGCCATTTCCAGTTTGTACCTGCAGGTATCCTACAGTCTCAGCGACACCCTCTGGCATGGTCCTAAAGTTACAGAATCATTGCTGTCTTCTGACCTCAAGCCTCACCTTGCTCGACTGTCCAGACATCTCTGCATGTCTCAAAGGAGCCACAGATACAGCAGCCCAGAGCTGAGCCCACTCTTGGTTCCCAGGTCTGTGCTCTGCTCCAGGGTCCCCTCTGTGAAGTCAGTGCACCAGCATTCATGTTCTATATGCCCGATGGAACCCTGCGATGTGTCACTGTCCCCGTGTCTATTTACCTGTCCCTTTCTCCAATGCACCATCAAGCTCTGGTGGCCATGTTATCAGATCTTTATTTTCCTTCTTTCTGTGGGGCTATCAACTGAGTCTACTCTTTATTCTACCTGCTCTACACTGGCCCCTCAATACACAACCGCCTGCTCTACTCCATCCTCCTGACACCGCCACTCTTCTTTAAAGGGAGAGAATATGGGGAGGCAGGGAGACGAGACAGGAGTTAAGGAGCAAGCCACTTTGATCTCTGGCCCTCCCTGCTCCCCCAGCATTTGATACACCCCTAGGAACTGCCAAGCAGCCCCAGAAGTGATCCCTGCCTACCACCTGCACTGAATGGGAGGCTCCTTGGTGCTAAAAAGAAGAACACAATCATATTATTCCCCATCTCTGTAGGCTAAAATGATACCGATTTCTTTTAGAAGAAAATTCGAGTTCTCTGCTACATATATGGCCCTTCATAGTCAGGCCTTCACATGACTATCATTTCTCCTCAAGCTCTGTAGAGAAATGATAGTCATTTCTCATTCTCATTCTGCATCCTCCACATTAATCATACTGTGTCCCTCATATGGGCCAGGTCCCTCTGCTACGGACACTCTGCACTGAAGTCCAGATCTGGGCACGTTCAGTGTGAGCTGAGACTTTCACAGTGCATTGAGTAGACACATACATAGGGCAGAACCCTGTCTAGTTCTTTCCATTGTGTTCCTGATGTTCAGTGTCCCTCCTTATCCTCTGTTGACCCTCACTAGCCATTTCTCAGGAGGACAAGTGATGGAGTCTCCAGAGACACAGGGCACACAGCCTGTCTGTCAAAGTGGCAGGTTCTGAAGTCTGCTTCCTGTGTCTTCCTGCTCTGAAAGTCAGGGGAAGGCTTTCGCTAACACCCCCTATGGCATCTGCGGAGATGGATCAGAGAACAAAGAGTCCTATTTCTGTCCTAAGTGGACACAGAGTGAAGAGCAGTGCTTTAAAGAGTCAGGATGGGGGCTGGAGCAATAGCACAGCGGGTAGGGTGTTTGCCTTGCACGCGGCCGACCCAGGTTCGATTCCCAGCATCCCATATGGTCCCCTGAGCACTGCCAGGAGTAATTCCTGAGTGCAGAGCCAGGAGTAACCCCTGTGCATTGCTGGGTGTGACCCAAAAAGCAAAAAAAAAAAAAAAAGAGTGAGGAGGAGTTTAGGTATAAAGGGTGCCATTCTCACATACCTCCGACAGGTGTGAAGTTCACCACGATTTTTTTTTGCGCCATGGATATAGAATTTGTAGCCAGGTATTTCAGGTTATTACTTTAGTTGTGGAACACCAGGCTCACTGAAATTTCTTCCCTGTAATTTTCTGCAGGGAAAGAACATCAGTCAATGAGAGCTGAGCAGGCAAAGAAAGTTGGTTAGACAGACAGGGGCTAAGAGGAGGTATGTGTTGGCTCAGATCTGCTACTGGACCATAGACAAGTCACTTTCCTTCCCTGGACCTGAGTTTCTATCTAAGCAAACAAGCGTCCACACTTTCTACACACCTCCAAGTTTGATAAGAAGTAGCAACCCACATGTGTTACAAAAGGCATGAGAAAACTTTAGATGGACTGTATCACTGTATCACTGTCATCCCATTGATCATCGATTTGCTCAAGCATGCCCATTAATGTCTCCATTCATCCTAGCCCTGAGATTTTAGCAGCCTCTCTTTACTCATCCTTCCCAATGGTGCCACATTAGAGGCTCTTCAGGGTCAGGGGAATGAGACCCATCATTGTTACTGTATCTGGCATATGAATACACCACAGAAAGCTTGCCAGACTCTTCCTCATGCAGGCAGTAAACTCTTGGTAGCTTGCCAGGTTCTCTAAGAAGAAGAACTAGGTTATGAGATGTCAGGCAGTCACATCACAGCCGTGCGCTTCTGGAAGTCTGGTTTCATAGTCTCTGGATGTTAGCCGTTGATGGGATCACACGGCACCAGGAGCAGTTTCTGGGGTGACTGTCTAGGTGCTGGAAAATGGGGAATCTGGGTGCAAGAGGCCCAACCCAAGCAGGCTTGGAGATCTCGGTCCTGGGTCCCGCACACCTGGGTTCCTCTGCCAGTTTTAGATGGACAAATCTAAAAAAAAAAAAATGCATTACAACAAAAACTCCCTTGCAAGAGAGCACATTCACACAGACACATCCAGGATGACAAAAATGGACAACAAAGGAGTCCTAAGTGCCCATGTGGTAGGGTTGAGTTTTCTTCCATCTTCAATGGCTTTTAACAATAAGCAGGTGTTTCATTTTGTAGTCTGCCTGTGGGATTGACAAGAAGGACAAAAAGAGAGATGCTGAAAGTGATGTGAGATAAAGATGGAAGCATGAGGACCATCCAAAAGGAAGGATATTTAACCTGCTACTCAATGCGGTATGACCTAAACTGGATCACAGGAGGTCCTGGGTGGGGTCAGTAGGAGACCCCAAGGAGCAGAGGCTGAGATCAGTGGCTTATGAGCCTCATCCTTCTGCATGCAGCGTTTTCTCTCTTCCCCCAGGAAGGCCCCCAGAGCTCCTTACTGCTAAGACATCTCCCAGAAGAGCTGACTTCAGCAGTCAAACAATTAAAGACAATGAAGGCAAAATGTGTAACCAATGACGTACACACACACACAAAAGGCTCCATCTATGAATTGTTGCAAGCAGAGGGATGAAACAGACTTCTTCTGACACATCTTGTAAGTCATCTCTGGATCACTAGTGGACGCTCTTTCAGATACAGTCCGAGAACCCCCAAACCATGGAGGGTGTTGAGAGGGCTCAAGAAGTGAGACTGTTGGGGGAAGATGCAAAGAATGAGAATGACTTGATTTCAGCCCCCGTACTGCAAAGGGTCCCACAATGCCCTCCAGGAGTGATCTCCAAGCACAGACTTGGGAGTAAGCCTTGAACACCTACAGGTGTACCCCCACAAAAAAGAATAGAAGTCAAGATGTGTCTGGTACAGACAAGCAGTGGCAGTCCTTCTCCTGATTTCTGGCCACAAAAGAGAGATCTCGACTACTTAAATATTCTGCCCACTCCCCAGAACCTCCTGCCCCCAACCCCCATGTGAATCAAAGCACCAGAGCATTAGAAAAGCTATGAAAAAAGTCTCAAATTATACCGATACTTTCAGTTATGAAAGAATCTATCATTCACATCAAGAGTAGGGTGTGAGTAGAGCGGTTATTGGGTTAATTAATCTTACCAGGATATAAATCACTCAATTTTCTTGCCTGCGTTGGTAACTTTAGCATTTGGACTCCATTGCATGATTCAAAGGAGGATGACTAGAGGAACCAGACTTCATATCTCAGGTCAAAGTTCAAAAAGGATGAGGTGAGTGCTCCTGGTGTCTCAGATTAAGGGAGAGAGAAAAACAGCTGAAAGTCAGTTCACCAAGGGGCTTTTACTTCTCAGCAGGTATCTCAGATCCAAACAAAAGGATGAGAAATAATATGACTGGCTCAGATGAATCAACACTGATTGGCAAGTGACTCAGGAAAGGGACTGTGAAAATCCGAACAGGAAAGGATGAGGAAGTGGATATTGGAGGAAACTAAAGTTACCACCTCTGTGGAGAGCACGCAGAGTGGACAAGGATCTGAGAAATGCCCCGGCTCATTGGCTGGATCTGAAGGACGAGCCTGCGAGTGAAGGCGGGTACAGCCAAAGCACAGGAGGTGTGGCTGAAGCTGAGGGAGGCCGGCTTCTGCCAAGAAGACTGTGATCCTTAGCTCAGTTGCTTGTGAAGGTCAGGACAACCTAAGCTGCATGAGTGATCTCAGCCAGTAATTTTGGGGTGGCTGGCAAGGACTGACTCTAGACTGGAAGGGCTGAGAATAATTGGGATAAGAGAATGGAGACGAAAATAGAGGCAACTTGGGAGAGATTCCTGTAAATGCAAAGGGAAGAATGGGGAAGCTGTGTTTGCTAATGTGTTCTATAAAATACTTGAACCTGTATCACATTTTACTACAATGATCCAGCTGGGAGGAAAAAGCAGAATGACAAGCAGGAGAATTCATTGACTTCGGAGGTGGGACAAAGTTGGAGGGTCATTGCACATCAAAACAGAAATGTCTAGAGCCATCAAAATGCATAACAGGACAGAAACAGGGAACGTTTTACTTCAAAAGACTGAAATAATCCAAAATAGAGTGATTGGTCGATGTATCTCCAAAACCACTTTTTGAACCCAGAAAAACTGGTTGTTGATGGGTCTTACCATTGTGATAGAATGTGGTAGATTTTACCTTTAAGAAAGTAATAGTTAGGATCTGTTCTGGTCCAAAAGGTAATGAGTACAGGTTTTGCCAGTGAAAGGAAAGTAACAAACAGTGCCTTCATTTGCAAAGCAAACACTGATTTAGGTCTTGGCTCTAGGAGAAAGATTGATTAATTTAGATTTTTGCCTTTTGAGAAAAAGTGAAATTTGCTTCTATGTTCATAGGGAAAGTAAGAAATGAAGACAAATTCTTGTTTGAACAAAAGTTTCTGGCTTTAATTTCTACTGTAATAAAAAGAGTTAACTTCCAAAACTGTTTGTTAAAAGTGCTTCCCAGATCTCATTGGATGCCAGAAGTCTTCAGGTTCCAAGTAGAATAGCTTCTAATACAGCCTCCAGGTACAGGGAAGAGGTCAAAGTTCACAGGCAGACTGCTTAACCTTGTGACTTCTGGTACTCACTGAGGAAATATCCACAGGAGTGAGTATCCTCAGCTCTAAGCCAAGTGGAAGCATTCTGACAGTTTTGTGGCTGCTTCAAGGCTCAACGTAGTTTCTAACCTCACCCTAGGCCTGGTTGCTGAGAACAGGGATGTTTCTTTCTGGGTTTTAGATTAACTTCTGCCTCTGCCCTGAGGGAGGAGTATGCCTGGTTTCTCCTGGTTTTCATCGTCATCATCCCATTGATCGATTTTCATCGATTTTCAAGTGGTCTCAGTAACGTCTCCATTCGTCCTAGCTCTGAGATTTTAGAAGCCTCTCTTTACTTGTCCTTCCCAATGGTGCCTCATTGGAGGCTCTTTCAGAGTCAGGGCCAAAACCATCATTGTTACTGGTTTTGGCATATGAATACGCCAGGGCAAGCTTGCCAGGCTCTCCTATGCCGGCAGGAAACTCTCAGTAGCTTGCCAGGTTCTCCGAGAGGGAGCTTGGTTTTAAGTCTCTGGATGTTGGCCGTTGATGGGATTACATGGCACCGGGGGCAGTTTGTGGGTGTGACCACCTCGCTACTGGAAAATGGGGGATCTGGGCAGAAGAGGCCCAGTCCCCATCCGAGCAGCCTTGGAGGTCTCAGCCCCGGGTCCCCCACACCTGGGTTCCTCTGCAGGTTCCTTCATATGTGAGGCTCGTCCGAACGTGTGGAGAGGGGCTTTGAGCATGGCTGTGGCTGGGTTCCAGAGGTCTTCGGCTGTGAGGGCTCTGCTCCGGGGTGAGGAGGTTTTACCAGAGAAAAAGGAATTTCCTGGCCTTGAATTTATACGGGTCCCTCCTCAGAGGTGTGTCCCAGGAACAACACTATTGTTTTTGCCCCTTCCTTGGAGGTATTAACAGGCAAAGGAATGTCACAGGCACCACTGGGCATGCTGTGTGCTACAGACCACAGGGAACTTCATTTCCTACAGGCCACAGGGAACTGCATTTCCTACAGACCACAGGGAACTGCATTTCCTCACCTGTCAGGAAGCAGGAGATTTCTTGGGCCTGGCTCAAAGGTGGAAAGTCCAGGTCATGTCAAAAGAAAACAAAACTCTGGAGCGGTATGGACAGACAAGAACTCTTGTTTTGCAGGGATTTATTCTCACAGACAGGACATAAAGTAGCCTAGGGGTTTCTCAGACAGTCAGAGGAGGAGGTTGCTCCTGTTCCTGTAGTTCAAAAGTACCATTTGGACCTACAGGGTTATGACAGTTTCGACAAGCAGTGATTCGGCATAAAGGATGATGACATCTGTTAGTGCAGCACTGGACACTAGTCCCAATGGCTCTGGCTTAGTCTTCATTAGGCACAGCCACACCTTCTGGGCCTGTCCTTAATTAAAGGCATGAACTCAGGTTCCCAGTGGTGGCAAAACTCAGGTCTCCAGTGCTCCTGGCCTTGGGAGCTCCCAGAAAGAGTGATATTTTTAGCTTTGTTCCTGGAAAGCAACACTAAGGCCTGCCCAGAAAACCACATTCAGGCCTGAGGAGGGTAAGAGACCCAGTATCAGAACCCCTGGCCAGAAAAGGAGTAGCCCAGATAAGTTCCGTAAGCCTCAGCTCAGGTTTCCATAGCTGCTTGGACAGGCTTGGGGAAAGTATCGCTGCTCTTCCTCTTCGACCCCAGCCCACAGGGGGTTGTCCAGAGGCTCAAAGATGAGCCACTGAGTCCAGAGGACACAGAGTCATCTGTGCATGGGATACGAGGCACTGAACTCTGCATGACACTAGAGAGGAATTTCCATGTTGAAGTCTTCTTTCAATTGGCGAGTTTGTGTTGCCAAACTAAGCAGAACTTCATTCAAAGAGGCTCCATTACCCTGAGAACTCTCAGTCAAAGATAGAGAAAGTCAGGGTTGAAGCAACAGGAGAGCAAGTAGGCATTTACCTTGCACACAGCCAAGTGTGTGCAGGTTCGATCCCCAAAACCCTACACGGTCTTCAAGCCCCACCAGGAGTAAACACAGTCAGGAGTTAGCCCTCAATACCACCAGGTGTAGCCCAAAAACAAAACCCAAAAATTGGTGGAGAAAGTCTTCCTCAGTTTCTGGTTTTGATTCTCAGTATTATTTCTCCAGAACTTTCTCTGGGTGACCACAGAGTGTGGGGCTTCATCTCAGAGTCGTGGTGACACTCTACCAGAGGGTTTATTCAAAGACTAACATTTGTCTGCCTCAGGCCAGTACAGGTTCATTCTGAGGAAAGTGAACCTCTACTTTGAGTTCTTGAGATGCTGCCTCTAGAAAATACAGTTCCTGGAATAGTGAAACCATAGGACTATGGTTTTTCTCCCACTTGGCAAGCACTTGTGGGACTTGGCCTAAGGTGAACATTGTTGCTTTTCCATGAGCTCTCACCCACTCAGCCATTACAGGGTGAGAAACAGCACACACTGCCACCAGCACACTTCGGCTCACATATGTGTGTAGTGTCATACCACAGGCTACTCCAGGTATCAGAAAAGAGCTGCCAAAACATGGCATGAGTCCTGAGCCTACCCTCAGGTGAACTGCTATACTTGTCTTACTAGTGAGCACTGCAAAGGAAGCAAAGGATCCTAAGAGGAACCAAAGGAAAATAGACCTCTTGGTGGCTGCAGCTCTGAATGATGCCCCTGCCACCTCTGATCTTGTTTGGGCCATTTCAAAGAACAGGTGTCACTACTGCTATCTTGAAAGAGATTGGAGACTCAGATGGACAAACAAGCCCCACAGGACCCAGCTCACAATGTAATACAGATCCCTGGTTAGAAGTTTGCCTTGGGATCCCAGGACGGAATAGTTGTGGACCAGATGGTTTCGTCAGAAGGCAATTCATGAGCGTCCTGGACTTCTCTTGACTCCTGGACAGACCCCCCCCCCGACTTATGGAGGGGAGCCAGAGGTAACATTAAACGTGGCAGGCAAGACTATGAGCTTCTTCCGAATACAGGAGCAGTGTACTCAATCTCACAGGTTATTGGGCTACGGGGAAATACGTGGCACTTCAGGAGCTCAGCCTATCAAGTTCAAGCTGCACCGGACTTGGTGGAACACCAAGACTGCAAACAATCTAGTCTGTCCTGTTCCCAGCCCTTCTCAGCTTGATTGCTGCAAAGGTCAAGATAACCTAGACAAGAGAGTGTGACCAGTGTGGACTTCAAGAGAGGGCACACACACGGAGAGACATGGAGCCAGCATGAGGATAATGCATAAACCTACCTTCTTCACACTGCTAACTAAATAACTATAACTTCTTAAGCACCAGAGTTTTTGTCTGCAAATATTTCATACATTCTCAAGAAGCCACACAAGAATAAATCGCCTTGGAGATAACAGTTACAATAGCATTCAAGTACTGCACCTCCAATCCACCAAAGTGTCCATGATTTTCCACCACTGTCTCTGAATCTCTAGCCTAGTCTTCTTTAACCCCATCCCCACTAATTGTAATTCACTTCTTTGGGCATTTGGGGCATTTCCATATCCCGGCTATTGTACCAATAAAACTCAGTTGGACTTTCCATCCTGTGACTCCTTGCTGGCTGAAGACTCGAAGTACAATAGTAACAAAAGTATGTTTGGCACAGACTCTTGGTAAATGACACGAGCTACCAAATTATGTTCACAGTTACAATGCAGTAAAATAATAATGACACTAATCCACTGGCCAGAAGCACAGCTAGCAGAGTACTGGTAGAAAAACAGACTTTGGGGCCAGAAAGGTAGTACAGAGGTTAAGATTCTTGTTTCACATGAAGCCGACCCCAGTTCAACCCCAGGCATCACTTTAGGTGCAACTTAGAGGCCCCGAGCATCAGCCAAGTGGTCTGCAGATTCTTCAAGCCCTTGCATTGACCCTCCAACCCGTAAGCTGAAAATCACTGGTATATCCCAGGCCCTCCTGAGCCAGTCACATATGAGCTCTCCCCTGACCCAGAACAAAATAATACATGCATTTCAGATTCTAGAGAGCAGAGCTGTCCCCTGGTAAAAGAATCCATGTCAGCATGTAATGATGGGGAAGCTCTGAGGACATGGCCTAGAGCAAATGCCATTCTGGGCACTGCATTGGTCCATGGCATAAGATAGTTTGAAAACTACTGGCTAACCGAAGAGCTCAGTCCATGAGGAGTACTGAGCTCCAGGAACTGTCTAGTGACCACCTCTCCACTTCCTGCTGTCCTGATACCTAACCTGGCACTAGGTCTCAAATCACCCAAATCCAGAGAAATCTGTTTTAAAAGCAATAGATAATTCAGTATCCAGAGCAAAGAACCTAGGATTACACCTTGAAAACTGCAATCAGTGTGTGATGTTAAAGACAGAAAATCATTCCGGGGTTAAAGCCATAGTACAGTGAGTAGAACACTTGTCTGGCATGTGGCTAACTGAGGTCTGATCCCTAGCACCCCGTATGCTTTCCTGAGCACTCCCAGGAGTGATCCCTGACACAGAGCCAGGAATAAGCTCTGAACACTATAACCAGCTATAGCCCTCATGCCCTACAAAAACAGAAAGTCATTCAGGGATCAGGAAGACAGCACAAAGGTCAGTCAGTGTATGTGATTTGCATGTGTGGGCATTTGGGTTATTTCCATATCCTAGCTATTGCACTGTATCACTGTCCTCCCGTTGTTCATTGATTTGCTCGAGCGGGCACCACTAATGTCTCCATTGTGAGATTTGTTGTTACTGTTCTTGGCATATCAAATACTCCACGGGTAGCTTGCCAGGCTGTGTCATGCAGGTGGGATACTCTTGGTAGCTTGCCGGGCTCTCCTAGAGTTCAATAACCCAGGTTGAACGCATGCAAGGCAAACACCCTACCCACTGCGCTATCCCTCCAGTCTGCTATTGCACCAGTCTAGCTATTGCACTAATAAAAACTTAGCTCTTTTTTTCAATCCATTTAGCTCAACCCATAAAAATTAACATGTAATTTCAAAGAGAATGAAAAGACAAAAGAATCTGCCAGAAGTGATGGAACACTCAATCCCCAATTGTACATGGTCCACTGTATACCAGCAGGAGATCCTTGACACCATTTGGTATGACCATAGTGGCCCCTAAACATCAGTTTTTGGTTCTGGTGGCCCCCCAAATCACAGAACCTGAGCAGCACCACATCTTCAGGCCCTAGAATTGAACCATCCATCCACCCGTTGACCCAACAGCAACAACAAACACAGCAGGGGTTAAAAAAATCTAAATGCAATAAAATAAGGTAAGTTACTGGAAGAAAACTTCAAAGTTATAATCTTAATGATGCTTTTATAAATAAGAACAGGCTCGCTCTTCAAATTTGTGTTCTCTCTTCAAAACACATCTTGCTTGTGTGTCTCTATGTATCTTTACTTGCTCACATTTTCCACTCTGGAAAAGCCTATATTCTCTCTTGAACACAGTTTTTATTTCTCGCCCCTCACAATTTTGTAACTAATTCAATAAAAACTATCCTTCTTCATGGAAGGAAGAAGGAAGGAAGGAAGGAAGGAAGGAAGGAAGGAAGGAAGGAAGGAAGGAAGGAAGGAAGGAAGGAAGGAAGGAAGGAAGGAAGGAAGGAAGGAAGGAAGGGAGGGAGGGAGGGAGAAAGGGACGGAGGGACGGAGGGACGAAGGGAAGGAGGAAAGGAGGGGAAAGGAAGGAGGGAACAATATGAAAGAGAATTAACAGAGAAAACAGAAACTTTCAAAGGTTTCTAATAACTAAAGACCACACTAGCCAAACTTAAACAAACAAACAAAATGCAAGGGAGGGTCACAGGATAGAAAAGATAGCACAGTGGGTGGATCAACTAGTTGGAGGACAGAGCAGAGGACAATACCCAAGCAGAGCAGCCAAAAGGAGAACTATTTTTTAATATTAAAAAAATTACAAGAACTGTAGGGAATAACATCAAGAGATATCATAGGAGTCTCAAACAGAGAAGAGAGAAAGGAGTAGTAACATTGGAAAAATTAGTATCCCAAAATTTTTGCAACTTGAAGAAACTGACATCTAGATCCAAGAGGCTCCAAAAGTTTTAAACAAGATAAAGAGAAAATACTTAAAACATCTAAAGTAAAACAAAATAATTTCCTGACAAAACCTTGCAGACCAGAATGAAATAGGTTGATATATTTTATTATTACTATTGTTTTGGTTTTGTTTGAGGGCCACACTCAGTGGTGGTCAGGGCTTACTCCTGGCCCTGATCACCACTGGAGGTGTCCAGGGGATCATATAAGGTGCCAGGGATTGAATCCAGGTTGGCTGTGTGCAAGGCAAGTGTTCTATCCTCTCGTTTATCTCTCATCCCCTAGATTTAAATATTTGAAGGCTGTAGTAAAAGGATTTTCTACCAAGAATACTCTACCCAGTCAGGTTACAGCTCAGAATTGAATGTGAGATTAAAGAGCTGTATACATAAACAAATTTTAAGAAATTTATCACCACTAAGCAGACCTCTCAAGAAATAACAATGAGGTTTTCTTAAAATGAAAAGAAACCTCACTTAGAGCCAGTAAGTCGTCAAAATATCAAAATATACAGCAGAAGGGACAAAGTAGGTGTGGTGGAGAGAGAAGTGTAAATCATAAAAGTGTAAATCATTAAAACAAGTGTGAGACCAAGTTGCCCAATAAATAGGTTGTAAGTATAAAACATTACACATAAACCTCATAATAACTTTAAATCCAAAATCCATAGAAGAAATTACTAAAGGAAAGCAAACAAAAACCAAAAACCATTTCTGTCACAAGAAAAAGCACAAGAAAAGAGAATAAGAAAAATTCAAAGGAAGGAAGAAAAATCACTAAATACCCCTAATTAAAGAATAAAATGGCAATATAGTGATTATATTTGTATCACGGTATCACTGTATCACTGTTGTCCCATTGCTCATCGATTTGCTTGAGCCGGCACCAGTAACGTCTTCATTTGTACCTGTTGCGTTCAGGCTCAGGGGAATGAGGCCCATTATTGTTACTGTTTTTGGCATATCAAATATGCCACGGGTAGCTTGTCAGGCTCTGTCGTGTGAGATTCTGCATCGCTCTCTTCCAGGAGCTTTGTTTTATAGTCTCTGGATCTTGGCCATTGATGAGATTACATGGTGCTGGGAGCAGTTTGTGGCTGTGACTGCCAAGCTACTGGAAAACTGGGGATCTGGGTGGAGGAGGCTCAGTCCCAATCCGAGCAGGCTTGGAGATCTCAGCCATGGGTCCCACATACCTGAGTTCCTCTGTCAGTTCCTTCATGGATGAGGATTGTCCAAGTGTGTGGAGAGTGGACTTGAGCATGGCTGTGGTTGGGTTCTGGAGGTTTTTGGCTGCTGGGGCTCTGCTTGGAGTGGGGAGGGAAACTCAACCTCCCCCCCCCCCGGGTGCTCCTGTGAAGACAGCCTGGCATAGGGGCAGGAGATTCTGATTATATTTGTAAATTACCATAAAATATTACTGGTCTGAATTAACCAATTGAAATAGAGAAAGAGAGGAGGCTGGAGAGATAGTACAGCAGGAAAAGCTTTTGTCTTGCCCTAGCTGACCATATGCAATACTACATATGATCCCCCAAGCTTTTCCAGGAGTTAGCCAGGTGTGGCCCCAAAACAGAAAGAAAGAAAGGAAAGAAAGAAAGAAAGAAAGAAAGAAAGAAAGAAAGAAAGAAAGAAAGAAAGAAAGAAAGAAAGAAAGAAAGAAAGGAAGGAAGGAAGGAAGGAAGGAAGGAAGGAAGGAAGGAAGGAAGAAAGAAGAAAGAAAGAAAGAAAGAAAGAAAGAAAGAAAGAAAGAAAAAGAAAGAAAGAAAGAAAGAAAGAAAGAAAGAAAGAAAGAAAGAAAGAAAGAAAGAAAGAAAGAAAGAAAGAAAGAAAGAAAGAAAGAAAGAAAGAAAGAAAGAAAGAAAGAAAGAAAGAAAGAAAGAAAGAAAGAAAGAAAGAAAGAAAGAGAGAGAAAGAGAGAGAGAGAAGGAAAGAAAGAAAGAAAGAAAGAAAGAAAGAAAGAAAGAAAGAAAGAAAGAAAGAAAGAAAGAAAGAAAGAAAGAAAGAAAATAGAAGGAAGGAAGGGAGGGAGGAAAGAAGGAAAATAAATAGCGGGTAAATGTATTAAAAAACAAAATTCAACTTTTTTCTGCCTAGAGGACATCAACTTAGTTCTAGAGACCTACATATAAACTACAAGAGAAAGGTTGAAAGTCAAGCAAACAGTTACCAAAAAAAAATGGCAATATAATCATACTTAGATAAAATAAATGCTTAGCTGAAAAAAGATAAGGGGCAGGAATGGGCATTATAAAGATTAATGACTTATGTGCCAAAGAGGTAAACATGTGTATCAAATAATGGGTCATCAAAATGTATAAAATAATTATTGACAAAACTAAAGAGTGACACTGATAGCAGTACAATAATAGTAGGATATTTTAATCGCCCACTTATAGCTATAGAGAGATCAGACAGACAGGGAATAAATAATGAAACAATATCTTAACTGATTAACTAGAGCAGATGATTTTAATAGATACTTATGAAACATTCTATGCCAGAACAACTGAATTGACATTTTTTAAATGAACATAGACTATTCCCAGAGAGTGATTATATATGAGGATACAAAACAATTGTGAATATACTTATAAAGATCTAAATCGTACCAGGCATATTTTTCTATCACAAGAAATCAACCATGAAAAAAAATGGAAAAACCTCAAACATAGAAACGAAATGGTTCTCAATAGCTATTGGATCAAGGGGAACATTAATGCAGAGATTAAAAACTACTTAGAGACAAAAGTAAACACACAGTTTTCAAAATCCAGGCATGTATCAAAAGTCATGCTAACAGAAAGTGAATAGCAGTCCAAGCCTACCTCACTAAATAGAAAAAGCCCAAAGAAACAGTTTGAACCTACACTCAAGCAACTTAAAAACAAAAACTAAGTTGAAGGCAGAAGGAAGCAACTAATAAAATTCATAGTAAAAATAACTAAAATAGAAAACAACAAGATGATACAAGAGATCAGTGAAACTAGGAGTTGGTACTTTAAAAGATAAACAAAGTTGGCAAACATTTAGTTAGATTCACAAAGAAGAAAGCTCTAACAAATGGAATCAGGAATAAAACATAAGAAAATAACTATGATAAAAATACATAAATCATCTCAAGAAGTGACCACTGTCACTGTCACTGTCACTGTCATCCCGTTGCTCATCTATTTGCTCGAGCGGGCAGCAGTAACATCTCCATTGTGAGACTTGTTGTTACTGTTTTTGGCATATTGAATATGCCACAGGTAGCTTGCCAGGCTCTGCCATGCAGGCGAGATTCTCTCTGTAGCTTGCCAGGCTCTCCGAGAGGGGCGGAGGAATCAAACCTGGTCAGCCTCGTGCAAGGCAAACACCCTACCGCCGTGCTATTGCTATATGCCAACAAATTTGGAAATATAAAAGAGATAGAAAATGTTTTCGAAAACCAGAGCCTAAAAAGACTGAACCAAGAAGAAAGAGGAATCTTGAATAGATTAATCACAATTACACAAATTAGAACAGTAATTGAAAAAAGCCACTCCCTCTAAATCAAAAATCCAAGACTAAATGGCTTGACTGGTGAATACAGCTAAATCTTCAAAATACTTAGGTCTATATTCAAAACTCTTCCCAACAAAATGAAGAGACCCAAACACATTTTTTTTTCTTTTTGGGTCACACCTGGCGTTGCACAGGGGTTACTCCTGGCTCTGCACTCAGGAATTACCCCTGGCGGTGCTCAGGGGACCATATGGGATGCTGGGATTCGAACTCGGATCGTCCGCGTGCAAGGCAAATGCCCTACCCGCTGTGCTATCGCTCCAGCCCCCCAAACACATTTTTGCAGCCAAGATTACTCTGATACCAAAATCAGATAAAGACTCACACTAAAAAGAAAATTATGGATTTTAATTTGGACTCTACATTCCACCAGTCCTTCGTCCTATACTGTTACATGGTACTACACCTGCTAGTCACCTAATAGAATTCACAGAGTGGCTAGGATACTAGGGTTTATGTTTTTATCCTCCATGATGATTCCTGATGTATATCTGTCAAAGAAAGAACATGAATTAAATGTTCTTTTAAATGAAATGATCAATGATGAATTACAACAACATATTGAAGACAGTTCCTGCCAATCTACAGCCACAGCATGACTCTTGGGTCATTCTCCACCTGCCCTCTCCCTAAAGTACTCCACAATGTGAACTGTGTTACACCAAACATTACCAGTGTACAGTGAGACCTTGTTAACTAAAAGGAAAAGGGGTGGTCTTGGATAATTTTAGAATCCCAAGACACAAAAGTCCTAAGTCTGGGACAAATATAGTAGGGCTAATTTGAAATCTTCCAAAGAATGCTAGTCCCTCAGTATTGGGGGGCACCTTTCTGGGTGAGGGTACCCCAAATCCAGGCAGGAAGGAAGTCACACAAGCTGAAAGCTAAGGACGGGAAGCTGATGCAAAAATAACTTCATTGTACCAACTTCCCCGAACTGTGAGCAAGTAGGGCATGAGCCCCAGAAAGACTTCAGGGGAGCGTGGGTGAGGGGTCAGAGCGGTGTTTCCACAGCCACGTGTGTGCAGCCAGCCTTAGAAGTGCGCCTCTCTACTTTCCTGGGTATCATCTTATTTGCTTCAATTTGCTCCGTTACAGGAAGAAAGACTTCGGTTTGAACCTAAGCATTCTCCTCAGATCTTTCCCCCAATACACTCACCCAAGGATGACATAAAAGCAGTTACTATTCCGGCAAAACGAATTAACATCATCAGGTGTCAAGTAAATGCTGCAAATTTATGACCAAATTCAGAGACCACATGTCTCAGAGGAAGTATTGCAGAAATCACAGCTCTGGAGGGAAGATCAGGGACAGCCGAGCATTGACTTACGATCTGACCCAGTTCTCCTCCCTTCACCACCTCCTGCTCAGGTTGACCCCTAGAGCACTTGAGACCTGGATGTAATGAATCAATGGCCTTTGTAGACAACGATCTCAGCGCTTCAGTTTGTGATCAAAGTTGGACTGTTGACCTCATCAGTTTAACAAATTACCTTAAGTTCCAAAGGCAGGAGCTTCAAGAAAATTCCTATTCCTTTTCTCCCCCATAGTGCCTTCCATCAGCAGCAAGCCCCCCAGCCCCAATCTGGCACAAATGTTTCATAGCTTGTGATACCTTTCCTGGGCTCTCTCACTCTGAAACAGATCCTCTTAGGAGATGAAACAAGTCAGGCCAATATCATGAGTCAGTGTGCTATCTTTGATTGGCTTTGCATTTAGAGAACACACATTCTAGAATCTTTGAGTCCTTCCTGGTGACATCCCCTCTCCCCACTCTGCCCAGTCACTTTCCACAGGCATCTCTGCCTCCATCACTCTATAGATGGAGAACCCTGGAAAATTGTTCCCACTCCCCCATTCATCCTCCAGGATAAATCCAACAGGATTTTAGGAACAGGCTATGCGGTACAGAGATCAAGTAAAACTGGGAGGCAATAATCCTAACAAATGTCTCTGCTAAGGGTGCCAGCTAGAACCTGCTGTGAGACTCAGTCAGACCTAAATTTGGCAGGAGGAAGGCATGGTTCTGGAGGAGATGGTCCTGAGGTCGGCCCCCTTCCCTGAGAACTGTAAGGATGCACGCCTTCCTTCCTGACTTGATCAATAAGAAGTCATACCCCTTTTTGTAAGTTTTAGGATCCATGCTAGCCAAAGGCAGCCTGGATGGATCCTGGAAGCACACATCTCTAGCAGACATAGGCTCTTGATTTTCTATCAGCTGAATCCAGCAGCCCCAGAACATGACCTTACAGTGGTTGCTGCAGAGTCATGCTACACCTCCTCCCCATGGCTGAACCCACCTTTCACGAACCTTCCCAGAGACTCCAGAAGTCCCACTTAGCTGCCAAGAGAGAGTTCACGAGAATTCTGATAATGTCCGGTCTCACTAAGAGAGGTGAGTGGTGCATCTCCATCTTCCCCAGTTCTTCCCACCATGAGCTCCGGGTCCAGGAGCATTATCATTCTTGGTGAATGTGGAGCTTGGCTTTCTAGATACACCATGATGATATACATAGATGCCCACCCACCAATGGAGCTAGGCAAGAGAGGACTCTGAGGTTTTCCAGTTCATCTTGAACCTGATGGCTGCTAACCAGCATATTCCCCAGCTCACTCTATCCCACCTTCTGCCTAGCAAACTTATTTTCATGGTTAGCTCTCTATTATCTGGCTTCCGTGCCCAGGTTCTTGGTCCCTTTCCTCACTCCCACATGCCCAGTACTCAAACACAACTCACTCAGATTGATGATACAGAAACATCCAAAAAGGTAAAGGTCGGGGCTGGAGTAATTCACAGCAGGTAGGGTGTTTGTCTTGCATGCAGCCAATCTGCGTTCAACTCCAGCATCCCATATGGTCCCCTGAGCAATGCCAGGAGTGATTCCTGAGTGCAGAGCCAGGAGTGACCCCTGTGCACCGCTGGGTGTGACCCAAAAAGCAAAAAGGCAAAGGTCAAGAGTCATGAACCTCTAACACCATTGTCACAGCAGAGACAGTCCCTACACTTCCACTTCCTCCCTTGCTCTGATATTGTGTCTCTCTTGGGGCCCATTTTTACATTTAGAGTAAGTAGCCTCCTTAATCTCTTCATGGTCTTTAAACTTATATTTCCTTTATCAGTATGAATTCCATATAGACTTAGATTTGGAAGTACTGAATGTTCCAAATGTATGGGGCTTTACTCCAGTATGATATGGTCCACAGAAGTGTTCTGAAAGGCTGTTCAAATCTGCTTTCTACAAGATGCTTTATTAAGGATCAGCTAAGGCTATACACTCCCTTTGACCTCCACAATCCCCAACATTGCCCAGGAAAGGACAAAGATGCCAGTCCTGTCTGACAAGGAGTTGAGATAACCCTGCTCTAGGCTCAAACGTGAGTGAATTAGAATAGATGTGGCCAAAGCATCCCTGTTAGAAGTAGCATCGAAAGTACCTCCCAACCTTACCCCTGTCTCAGAGACAAACATCTCTGACAGCAGGACGTTCCCCTAAGTGTGTCTCTCCAACCAATGATCATTGGCATTCATGCTCCATTCACAATTTCTCCTCCTCCCAACCCCCTGGGGCATCTTTGGTAGAGTTTCTAAGGAGAGTTTTGAAGCCATCACTTGGTGAGTAACAGCAGAGACAACACTTCCATCCAGGTGGCTCTCCCTCCCATCACCTCTGCAGGGAGGACAGCCGGGGGATGACTTCATCGAGAATATCAACAGGGAGCAAGGGATGCAAGGAGGCCTGAATGCTGATGATTGAGATGAGGTAGAGACAATTTGACAAGCCAATGTGATGTGAGTAAGAGCATGGAGGGACCTTGTGCCTTCCAACAGATGCTGAAAATAATGATCAGACTGCCCAATAGCCATCATGTCACCACCTCAGCACTCGGGGAAGAGAAGCAGCTTTATCCCAGCCTCCAGAGAGGGGATGTTTCCTTTCACAACTCTGACAAGGACTCTAAGGAACTTCTGAGCTGTCCCCTCAGGGGGCTAGTGTGCTGGGGTCACTCCCCTCAGGAATGCAGGCTGAGGTGTCAATACTGAACGTTTCTTGTTAGAGAAGCAGTTTCAAAGAGAGTTCTTCCACTCTGACATACTCAACAGGAAGCAACAGATAAGTCTCACAAATGTGGACTCAAGTGCTGCCGTAGGGACTCACCCCTTTCTTTTCTCTTCTTTTTTTTCTGAGGGATAATTCCTGACTCTGCACTCACAGTGCATAGAAAACCATATGGGATGCCAGGAATCAAACCTAGGTCTGGCGCATGTAAGGCAAATGCCCAACCTGATGCACTAGCCCTGACTCCAAGACTCACACTTTTCTTAAGCCTCTAGAAGCTGTGTGTATACATTTTTCTAATGGAAATTATTTATCTATTTTTAGCAAAGTACATCCACATATCCTGTTGGCCTGTGCGTGTGTGTGTGTGTGTGTGTGTAGGGGCTAAGTTTCTGGTTGCTTCTTATGTACTCACAAGACTGTAGCCACTGAAGACACATTATTCAGTTATATACAGGAAGTGAGGCACCAATTTAATGGAAGGAATTTTTCAGGCAGAAATACATCACATTAATGATATTGGTAAAATTACTTCTTATCCTTTTTCCCCTTCATTTTTCCAAATGAGGCTGAGGCTGTTCATGCCTCTCCTCCCAGGCTGGATTCTGGAGGACAGATTCCCTTATGAATAGGAAAATGCTTTTCTCTCTGTATTCATGTATAAAGCAGACTTTACTGGGTTTTTTTTAAATCTTTTTATTTCATTTTGCTACTGGACTGGAGCAATAGCACAGCGGGTAGGGTGTTTGCCTTGCATGCAGCCAACTCGGGTTTGATTCCTCGTCCCTCTCGGAGAACCTGGCAAGCTACTCAGAGAATCTCGCCCTCACGGCAGAGCCTGGCAAGCTACCCGTGGCGTATTCAATATGCCAAAAACAGTAACAGCAAGTCTCAAAATGGAGACGTTACTGGTGCCCGCTCGAGTAAATCGATGAGCAACGGGATGAACAGTGACATACAGTGACAGTGATTTATTTATGTATATCTCTGTGATATCCTACCTTCATTTTGAGTCATTCAGAATCCAGAGCATCTTTTTGTGAAAAGAAGGGAGTTGTTTGCCCACCAGCCCTGCCTTCCCACCCCACCCATCAGACCTTGTGGCCTGGCCTACAGGGACCCACATAGCTTCTCACTGCCTGAGGGAACCTGCCTTAAATCTCACACAGCATTTATGGGGTTTTCCAGAAATCATGAAATAAAAGACTTTGTGCTTTTATTTTATTTGCTCAATGTCCTGTGTTACTTAGTAACATTTACTTAGTAACAAATGTTACTTAATAACATTTCTCAAAGTTTTAACATACCTTTTCCATACCTCAAAATATTTCCAAGTATTCAGAGTTTTTTTGTTCCGTAAAGGTCTTTTAACCTGCTTCACCTCTAACCTGTGTTAAGTCCTGTGTTTAAAGAATTCTACCTTAGGTAGTTTTCTTCCTTATTTTGATAATGGCATTATCTCGATTTCTTTTTGCAGATCCTCAATAATTTATTTTATATTGCTTGGTATCAATAATGTGCTAATGGAATGATCAAAAGATGTTTCTTAGAAGAAAGTGAAGATTGTTGCATCTCACCAAGGAGTCCTTTTATAAGAGATTACTAAATTATTGTTACAGGTTAAGCCTTCTGTGTTTATATTCGATTAATCGAGATTGGTAACCTTCTATATTACATCCCATTCATATCTAGGATTTTAAGAGAAAAATATATTCAGCAGAAAGATAGTTGAATAGACAGATAAGTGAACAAACTAGGTATTTTAATAAATGGATAGATGTGTGGATGGACAGATGGAGGAATGATAAATGAAAAGATTAATTAATTCATAGATGGATGGGTAGAGAGGTATACATTGACAGAGTAATAGGCATTGTTTTCATGTCTTAAATGTTTGTGTTTTCTGTCTATCCTCTTAATGGTAAGTATCTTGATTAGTATATTGTCTATTTTAAATGGGCATTTTTAGATTACTGTAGCTTTTTAAGAGTTCTTTTCAGATGAATGGATAAAGAAACTATGGCACATCAACACAATGAAATACTGAAATACTACACAGCTGTTAGGAAAATATGAAGTCATGAAATTTGTCTATAAATGGATGGACATGGAGAGTATCATTCTGAGTGAAATGAGCCAGAAGGAGGGGGACAAATACAGAATGACTGAGTGATTGCATTCTGCATTCATTTGTTTTGCACACACATACATATGTACATATATATGTATATATACAAAGACTAATATCCATGACCAGGGAAAACAGGGGCTAGGAGGACTGGTCAGTGATTGAAATCAACCACAAATGTGGGGGGGCAGAGAGTAGGTAAGAAAGAGAAAGTATGACACTAATAGTTGGAAATGATTATGTTGGTCAATAACTGAATGCTAAAAGTAGGCAAAGAATATTTCTGATAATCTTTCAGTATCTGTATTGCAAATCACAATGCCCAAAATGAAGAGGGTGGAGATGGTGAGAGAGAGAAGAAGAAGAAGAAGAAAGAGAAGAAGAAAAGGAGAAGGAGGAGGAGGAGGAGGAGGAGGAGGAGGAGAAGAAGAAGAAGAAGAAGAAGAAGAAGAAGAAGAAGAAGAAGAAGAAGAAGAAGAAGAAGAAGAAGAAGAAGAAGGAGGAGGAGGAGGAGGAGGAGGAGGAGGAGGAGGAGGAGGAGGAGAAGGAGAAGGAGGAGGAGAAGGAGGAGGAGAAGGAGGAGAAGGAGAAGGAGGAGGAGGAGGAGGAGGAGGAGGAGGAGAAGAAGAAGAAGAAGAAGAAGAAGAAGAAGAAGAAGAAGAAGAAGAAGAAGAAGAAGAAGAAGAAGAAGAAGAAGAAGAAGAAGAAGAAGAAGAAGAAGAAGAAGAAGAAGAAGAAGAAGAAGAAGAAGAAGAAGAAGAAGAAGAAGAAGAAGAAGAAGAAGAAGAAGAAGAAGAAGAAGAAGAAGAAGAAGAAGAAGAAGAAGAAGAAGAAGAAGAAGAAGAAGAAGAAGAAGAAGAAGAAGAAGAAGAAGAAGAAGAAGAAGAAGGAAGAAGGGAAAAGAGGAGGAGGAGGAAGAAGAAGCACCTGCTGGGGGATGTGGGGTGGGAGGTGATGGGAGGGAAACTGGGACACTGGTGGAGGGATGGGTGTTGGAATACTGTATGACTGAACTCTAATCATGAATAGCCTTGTAAGGGTCTATCTCATAGTGATTCAATAGAAAAAGAAAGAGAGGGATAGAGAATTCTTTATAGCTCTATGCTTATTGTTTCTCCTGAATACCTACTTCTGATTTGGGTTATTTGAGCTTCCGTCTTTAAGGGAGAACCTTTCCTTCCCTATGACCCTGACTCTGCATTCATCTTCCAGAGGACAGTGTTCAGTGCTCACTGGCCATGGAGTGGAGCAGACCTTGAAGGTGATGAGGAGAGCTGAGGATCCAGACTCAATTATAAAGCCAATAAATGCCATTTCTTGGCACTGGTGCTGGTGTCTTTCCTGGTACTGGTGTCTTTGGGCCTGTCACCCCGGTGAGGGTGGGGTCACCTGGCTTCTCTCTGTGTGATAGCAGAGTGGGACCTTGGGGCTTAGGGTCCAGTGTTTACTTCATTTCATCTTGTTTCTCCAGCTCCCAATACTCTGCAGCCCTCTATGGGGCCTGTTTTTCCAGGTTCCTGTTCTTCCTACAGATAAAGTCCCCCACCTCATCATAGGCTGAACCTTAACACCCTTAGTTTGGTCTGTGGAAGCCTTCACACCCAGAATCCCAGAACACGCCCTTATTTAGAGAGAACACTGTTGAAGAGGTCATTAGGAAACACCACCCAAAATGACTGGTGTTCTTAGAAAAGCACGAACACACTCCCAAGCAGAAATCCTGAGAAGTGAGACTTGCATGGCCATAAGCCAAGGAATGACCAGATGCCGCAGAGAACTTGGATCATAGTGCTCCCTGGAAACTTCGGGAGTAGTGTGGCCCTTCTGCTGCCTTCGTGCCAGACTCTAGGACATTTCACTTCTTTTCAGGGGCTCATCCCACGCCAACCCACGCTCACTCACGCAAACTCATTACAGTCTTTTCCAGGAAGCCAACACCCCATGGTGCTGTGGGAATGGGCTGGTGGTTGGAGGAAGAGGAAGAGGCCTTGCTACGTCCCAGGTCTCTTCTCCCCAGAATCTGCTTCCTGAGGGTCCTAGTCATCACCCACTTCCCTGCTCCAGGACTGGGTGGGCTTTGATTCTCTTTCTGCCATATCAGGAGAATTGGGTGACAGACAGAAGACAAGTTCCCAGGACTGCACCTCTAACCGCTGCTTTGAGTTTTTATAAAGTCCATCAAAATGTTCCCATGGCTGGTAGGGTTTCTCCAATCCTGTTGGTCAGGTGGGGCTTTAGAATCCCTTTGATGACAAGGGCAAGGAAGCTACTGAGGAGAAAGTGAATTAATTCAGGCATGTGTGCAGAGTTGGAGGGGGAATATTCTGTGTCGAGTGTGTATGTGTGCAAATTTACAGGGGTCATGCAATGTCCATGAGTGTGTGTTGATATGTGTGTGTTGCATGGGGTTGTGTGTGAGAGCATGAGGAGAGAATTCTGGCTTGGCAAGAGGATGCAACATGCAGGATGCTGTTTCAGTGTGGCTTCTGGTTAACCCCATGACCCTGGATCAGAATGCAAGACGGAGGCTTGCTAGTACCAGGGAGTCATTCCGTGCTTTTTTCCCAGCTATATGTGGTAATGCCAGGGGCATCTAGTTTAAAGTATCTCCCCACGAAACTGAGAAGCTTGGCCTCTGCACCAGCCCAGACCAGGTGAGGAGGAAAATTCAAAGACCAGCAGTGGCACCATTTTTCCCAGGCACACTGACATAGCCAGACTAATCACAGCTGACTGCCTTTGTGGAATATTCTGCACAGTGACCACTTGGGTTAAACCAAAGCTACAGATATTGAGAGTATTATCACTCTGCAAATAGTGAATAAAGTAGAATGTCACATGTACGAAACAAAGTAGAGATCACAAGTCAATTTTTTAATCATTCAGAATCTACCCATACATGCAATGCCAAACATGCTTTTAATGAATATAATAACCAGACTCTTAAGTATTCCTGAGAAATGCAAGGTCATAGCAATTTAATGAAATGGCCTCAAAACATCCATGTGTATGCAAAGCAAACTATAAAATGTTAAGCTTGTTATTTGCAAATGAAGCATTGTTTCATATTGTACCCTTCAAATGAGTTAAGAAAGCCCAATTATTAATTTTGTGTATAGGAAACAGTAATTTTTCAGTGAATAATGTTTTGTTTCAAAAGCAAAACCCAAAATGTACAGGGATGCAGTACTGCCAGCTTGAGAGGTTTTGCATTCAGGACAGGGGAGATGGCTTAAGGGCTGGCTGCACATTTTGCATGTGGGAACATCAGGTTCATTTTCCCACACTGAATATTCCCCAAACACTGTCTTTAGAGTAAGCCATGAGCACTAGCAGGACTAGTACTGGTGTTCATGGCCTCAAATCAAAGCAAGGCCTCAAAAAACATTCTTGTATTCAAGCAGAAGTACACTTGAACTTTATTTGAAACACATTTGTTGTAAGAGAACAGGAAGAACATGGATATGTCTGATCTCTGGATGACCTTGTCTTTCTGTGAGTCCATCTGGTTGCATCACTCTGGACCCTGGATCCTCAGATGGATTAAACCACCTTGAAGTGCTTGTCTCTAACAGTGAAAAGTCACTTTCCTTAGCTCAAAAAGGAATATTCTATGGACAGTCTGAGACCAGCATTCAGTCTGAGAACACCTGAAATGGCCTCTAAGGGGGAGGTTGTTGTTGTTGTTTTAATTTTTTATTGTAACTCTTTGATTTGGGCTGGAGCTATAGCGCAGCTGGTAGGGCATTCACCTTGCATGTGGCTAACCCGAGTTCAATTCCTCTGTCCCTCTCGGAGAGCCCGGCAAGCTACCGAGAGTATCTTGCCCGCATGGTAGAGCCTGGCAAGCTACCCGAAAACAGTTTTGCTATGCCAAAAACAGTAACAAGTCTCACAGTGGAGACGTTACTGGTGCCCGCTCGAGCAAATTGATGAGCAATGAGATGACAGTGACAGTAATACAGTGAACTCTGATTTACAAAGTTGTTCATATTATAGTTATTTCAGTCATTCAAGGTTCTAACACCAATTACACCAGTTACACAACGTGATCTTTCTTCCTCCAATGCCCAATTTCCCACCCACCACTCAAGACATCTTCTGGCACAGAAACAGCCCAGCTCCACAAATCATCTTGGAAAGTATAGAAATTCACTGACTCATCCCAGTCAGGCTGAAAGCTCAGGGGCCTTCTTAGAACAGGGGCAGGCAGATTCCCCTTTCTGCCTGAGGCCAGCAGCACTCACCCATACTGGGTACCAGGCAGCATAGAACGGTCCAGCTCCACAACTGAACCTCCCCAAGTTGCCAAGTCACCAAATCATTCCAGCACCTTAGGTCCTGGAGTGGACGGATGCCGTGCAGCTGCGCAGCACCTCCGCGTTTCATAGCTCTGACTGCCAGTAGGAGCACATTTTATGGGGAAATTGTATAGAAGACCATCAATGATCAGGAACAGTAACATAGAAGGTGCAACTAGCACCAACCAACCCGATAAATCCTCAGGCAATAACTTTAACAGCGCCATTATGGGAGGTTGTTTTTTTTTTCAATTATTTTTTTCTTATTAATGAGTCACGATGAGGGTACAGTTACAGAGTTTCGTGCTTGTGTTACAGTATTACAAAACTCGAGTACCCATCCCTCCACCAGTGCCCATTCTCCTCCACCAATGGCCCCAGGATCCCTCCAACCCCCCCATCTTGTCTCCCCACCCCACCCCACCCCCCTCTGATGGGGCATTCCCTTTTGTTCTCTCTCTTCTTTGGGGTGTTGTGGTTTGCAATGGAGATACTGGGTGGCCATCATGTTCAGTCTATAGTCTGCTTTCAACCCGCCTCTCCCATCCTGAGCAGATCCTCCACCACACTCTACTTGGTGGTCCCTTCTCTATCTGAGCTGCCTTTTCCCCAGCATGTGAGGCCGGCTTCCAAGCCATGGAGCAAATCTCCTGGTACTTATTGCTACTATTCTTGGGTGTTAGTCTCCCATTCTGTTGTTCTATATTCCACAGATGAGTGCAATTTTTCTATGTCTGTCTCTTTCTTTCTGACTCAATTCACTTAGCATGGTACTTTCCATGAAACACACTTCTTTACCCTACAAGCATCCTCAAGAACAAGAGCATCTATACACAGCTGCCCTGCCCGCAATCATGTCCTCCAACATCCCATGTGCTTGCAAACACACGCACACACACACACACACACACACACACACACAGAGGTGCGTGCACGCACATACATGCTTACAAGGCAGGGATTTTCTGCAAATGCTAAGTCATCCTTGCCTCTTTCTGGCTTTGGAAGGACTGAAAACGTTTCCTCCCAGGCAATAGAACAGCAATTGGACGAAGTAGGGCAGGACTCAGCTGGAAGAGCTGTTTCTGGGACACTCTCTGAGAATGTGGCTGCCGTGTGAGCACGGCCACAGGTGACACAACGTGGCTTCTGAAGACAGCTCCTCCTTTTGTCTCACTGCCTCTGATCAGCTCCCGGAGTGAATATGGGGACAGTAGAAGTTCAAACAAGCTGTTCCACTGTGCCTGGGCCCCGGCCATCCTTTATTCCTGGAACCCATCTCGCCCTGCCAACAAGGCCTGAGCAGCAGAGACACGTGTTGTCCCTGTTCTGGAAGAAGAAAGCTCAGACGCAGCAGCAGGGCAGGGTCCAGCGAGCTCTTTCTCTTCCCTCTAAGGCCATCTTCTTGCTGCCTTTAAAGGGGAAAAGAGTTTCCACCTTTATGAGCGAACTCAGCCTTGGCTTCTTCCTCGAAACCCTGTCCTTGTACAGTCACTTTTGAGGTCACGCCCCCAAAATATGAATTTGCATGGGGCGCAAAAGGGAGGTAAGGGGATATGCAGTGACAGTACTGTCAAGCACAATGCCGAAAAGAAAAGATTAAAGAAAGAAAAAAAGTGGTAGAGGCAGGCTGGGGGTGGGAGGGAAACTGGGTACACTGGGAGACGGAAGCAGACACGGGTGAAGGAACTGTATGCCTAAACACTGATCACGAACAACTTTGTAGTTTATGCTGATTTAATAAGTATTTATACGTGTGTGTATATGTACATACACACACATATATGAATTTGGGGGACATCTCTTAGCCCATAGCAGAGACCCTGTCATATTCCCTCCACCTAACCCTATCCCCTGCACTCCTTTCTCAACTTCCTCCACATGGGATGCCCAGATGTTGAGTCGCCTCCTCCCACCACCCCCCGCTCCCCGGACCCTTCCCCACCTCCTACTTTCTGTCCTGGGCACTGGTGTTTCTTCCTGCCCTCATCCCGTGGTCTCCTTTTCTCTCTCTTCACCCTCGATGAGGGCAAGCACATCCTTGTATTCTCACCAACGCTGCCTTCTCATTTCTGGTGCACAGCAGAAATGGGGCCTTGGACTCCCAGATCTGCCACATGCTAGCTCTGCACCCCACAGCCTAGTTTCTGTCCCACAAAGATGGGTCAAAGGATCTCCCTTCACCCGGGCCATGATTCCTCTGCCAGTCCCTCAAGCCCCATGGCTGCTTCTCTTCTTACTTCCCTTCTCAGCTGCTGTTTGGGCCTCAGTCTCTTGCCTGACGTCATTTCTAGCACTTCCATAGATATACTGAATACTCACTGGAGAGAGAGCACAGCAGGCAGGGTGTTTGCCGTGCACATGTCCGACCCAGGTTCGATTCCTCTGTCCCTCTCGGAGAGCCTGGCAAGCTACCAGGAGTATACTGCCCGCACGGCAGAACTTGGCAAGCTCCCCATGGCATATTTGATATGCCAAAAACAGTAACAACAAGTCTCACAATGGAGACCTTGCTGGTGCCTGTTCGAGCAAATCGATGAACAACAGGACGACGGTGCTACATTTTGCACATATTTTAGTTAAGGGGGGAAAAGATGTTACGAAGTACACATCCCCTTGGGATATTGTTGATTACACTGCTGTGTGCATTCTAATCTTATTTCTGTGTATAAATTGATTGATCTCACTCTGTATAAACCCTTTAAATAAAATGCAATTAAATTTTAGTTCATGGACCACTTTCCTCTAAGATTCTATGGGCAAGTTTGGTTGCTGAGAAAACCCTTCCCTGGTCTAGAAGCAAAGTTTATGGAGAAAGGAGACCCAAGGAGCACAGAGCTGGTGGGAGCAATGGAGATGAACTCAAAAGAAAAAGAGAAAAAAGTACCTGGGAGGAAAGGAGGAGCCTGGAGTGAGGAACTTTGAGAGCATTAACGTGAGGCTCAGCCCAGAATGGTACATCTGGGGCCTGGGGCAGTAAATAGTCCAGCGAGTCAGGCAATTGCTTTGTACATGTGTGTCCCCCCAATCAAACAAAAAACAGTGGTGCATCAGCTCTCTGTGAGGTGACTTCAGGGCCAGCCAACTAGCTGGGTGGCCAGGAAGGAGTTTGCTTAGTGATGGAGGGTAGACTGGAAAGAAGACAAAGGGGCAGGGCAAGGAGAGCCTGGCTGGGGGAGGGGAGGCACCCAGGTGGGCCTGGGCTCAGCAGGTGTGAGCTGCAGCAGCTGCCGCAGGACACAAGAGGAAAGCACAGGAGAACTCCACTCTCCACCCCAGCAAGCGCCCGCCAAGGGCACTGCTTCTGCAAGCCAGGAGAAGAGCTATCACTGGGAATTGCCCCTGGAGTTTGGATTTCTCTCTCTCCAACACCAGAACTGGAAGAAAACGCATCTCTGCTGCCAGCTTTGCTGGTCAGGGAGCTGCAAATCTGTCTGTGCCCCAGGAGGGGTCTGGGAAGAACGGATTGTTGGGGTCCAGGCAGAGTGGAGCTCCTGATGGAACTTCAGTGTCCCCACAGGAGCGCGTAAGCGGCAGCCACATGTCTCTGCCTTTTGAAGGACCCTGCGAATGTCCCTGTTTGGACAAAGGAGGGCAGTGAGGAGTTTGTGATGTGTCCAAGACTTAGCTGGAATCTGTGCAAATTAGAATCATCGACCCAAGGGGACATCAGGGCAAGTGTGGAACCCTGAGTTTGTCCCTGGGTGCTGCCCATTCACACCCAGGAACCCAGCACCAGACTCCAGAGAGCGTAACCTGCAGCTCAGCCAGGTGTGTGCACCCCCTGGCAAGCAGCCCAGCCCTGGTGACATCCCTAGTCATGTGACAGGGCATAGGAACGGGAAGGAAACGGAGAAGGGGAAAGGTCAAGTACAAACGCATTCTAAGAAACATGTGTGGCACAAAAGTCAATAGTAAATGTAGTTTTGTAAGTCACAGATCTTACAAAGGTGTCTGCGACGGAGCTATGGCATGGAAGGAATATCAAGTGGGCTGGAGTGATAGGACAGTGGGCCAGGTGCTTGCCTTGCATGCAGCTGACCAGAGTTTAATCCCAGGCACCACGCATGATTCCAGAAGCGATCCTTGAGTGCAGAGCCAGAAATAAGCCCTGAACACTACTGGGTGTTGCCAAAACAACACAAGTGTTTGTTTTTCAAATAAAAGAAAATAACAGGGGCTGGAGCAATAGCACAGCGGGTAGGGCATTTGCCTTGCATGCGGCCGACCCGGGTTCGATTCCCAGCATCCCATATGGTCCCCCGAGCACCGCCAGGGGCAATTCCTAAGTGCATGAGCCAGGAGTAACCCCTGTGTGTCACCGGGTGTGACCCCCAAAAAAAAGAAGAAGAAAAGAAAAGAAAATAACATCAGGCTGCACCAGCCCGGACCCTGACACCCTGAATCCATTCCCCAAGCACCTTACTGCCCTCCCAGCCCTCTTACGTGTTACCGTCCAGGTTTCAGCAGCCACCAGTGTCCTTGGCACCGCCCACTAGCATCCACTAACTAGCCTCTTGTTTTTCTGCAGTGCCATCTCAACTGTATCGAACCTTCCAGCAAATTCCAGCGACATCTGGACTGAGTCCACACCACAAGGCCCTGCAGCCACCCCCTCTCAGCCCTCATGCTGTCACCTCCAATTCACCGGGCCCCAACTGCTGCCCTGCAGGGCACCCCCATGACCCAGAGTCTCAGCAGAGCCATTCCCCACCCCTCCCTTGCTCGCATCCTCACATCTGGCTTCCTGCCTTCACTCGGTCTCATTTCACACACCACTGCTTGGTGAGGATTTCCTGGTAACCCCCCAGGCGACCCCACACCCCTGTAACTCTGCTGGCCCCACAGCCATAAGCACCCCCGAGGGAGAGGCCTGCTGACCGCACCAGTGGACATGCTCCCTGACAAGAGCCGGAGAACACCTGTGCAGAGTGAGCGGGGGCTGGGCCTGTGCACAGACTGAGAGTTCCAGGGTCAGCCCCGTCCCAGCTCTCCTGCGTCCAGCGTGTCCAGCGGGGCCCAGGAGCGCGAGACGCAGCCACTCACAGCGTCAGCCCAGACCATTTTCTAAACTGTCAAGCCCCACTGTCCACAGCTCCTTTAAAGATGAAGATGGAGAGCACGTTCAAGATCCCAAAGTTATTCTCTTAGTCACACCAGCCCCTGAGAAACAACTCCATCAGTGGCTTGGTGCAACTAAATTTCGTTCGCTCCTTCTTGGGCTACTTCCAGCAGTGCTCAGGTCTTTCTCCTAGCTCAGAGCTCAGGGATGACTCCGGACTGGCCCAGGGAACCATGGGGGGTTCCAGAGATCAAACCCAGGTTGGCCGTGTACCAGGCAAATGCCCTACCAGCTGTACAATCACCCGAGCCCCTAAATTTCTCCCTCCTCTCTCTTTTTCAAAGCCAGTTCCAGTTCACAACAAGCTGTTATGGAGTGTTGGATGACAAAGGAGACAGTTCTCAGCTCCCTGCTCCCTTTACAGTAGGAAGAGGGAGTGAGGACACAGCAAGGGGCACAGGGCGGTGCCCTCCCTAGCACCACAGGACCTGAGCATCGCTGGGTATTCCTTGGAGGCTCCTGAGCAGAGTCACCAGGCTGGTCCCCAGCTGTAAGGTGTCCAGCCATCACCACATCCTCTGGCCTGTTTGGTCATCATTTTATAGACCCCAAAAATGAAAACAACTGAGAAGAAATATTCTAAATATCGTATGAATATTAAATGTTTAATTCTGTCCTTTTTCCAGTTGATGAGTTATCTTTGACGTGTACACCGTAAACATGTAAGTTGTATGACACATTAGTTTGTTTACGTACTGTGTAATGGTTCCCACTGTAAGCTTAGTTTAAGTCCATCATTCATATGAAATCAAACAAAAGCAGCATGTTTCTGCCTATGAGAGCGCTCAGGGCACCTCCCCTTACAGTTTCCCAACTGCCACATTGCACTGTTACCTACCATCATCAAGTTACATGTTACAGCCCTGATACTGTTATCTTACAACTGGACACTTACACCCTTTGACCTCCTTCTTCCAACTCCTTTCCCCCCTGAGCCCTGAAAACCACAAATCTGACCTCTTTTTCTATGTATGTGCTGTTGTTCTTAGTTCTACATATAAATTAAATTTTGTGGTTCTTGTCTTTCTCTGATTTATTGCACTTTGTATAATGCCCTCAGGACCCATCTATGTTGTTATAAATGGTAGAATTCCTTCTTTCAGTGACTGAAAAACATTTTATAGTATATGTGCCATATTTTCTTTATCCATCCTTCTATTGATGGGCACCAAGGTTATTTTTATATCTTGACTATTTTATACCACACGGCAGAGCCTGGCAAGCTACCCATGGGTATTTGATATGCCAAAAACAGTAACAAGTCTCACAATGGAGAGGTTACTGGTGCCCACTTGAGCAAATCGATGAACAATGAAACAATAGTACAACAGTGCTACAGTTACTATTATAGAAAACGTTGACATGAATATGAGGATACAGATATACAGATACATGTGTGTATATATATGTGTGCATATGTGTGTGTATATATATATATATATATATATATATATATATATATGTATACATGGCTTCACCCAGCAGTGCTATGGACTTACTTCTGGCTTTGTACTCAGGAATCACTCCTGGTCAGGCTCAGGTGACCATATGAGATGCCAGGGATCAAACTTAGGTCGGCCACATGCAAGGCAAGTGTGGTACCCTATGTAGTATCACTCCTGCCCCAGATACAGATATTCTTTGATACAGTATTTTCAAGTTTAAATAAAACATCAAAGTGGGATACCTGGATCATATGTAATCAAATTTCGTAATTTCTTTGAGCACCCTCCATACCATTTTCCACTATCATTGTATCAGTGTGTATTCCTGCTCGTAGCATATAGGGCTTCTCCCTTTTTTCCACATAATGTTTTTGAGATATGTTTTATTGTAGCTTAGGTAACATGGTTATAATAGTGTTATTTTATGACTCTGGTGTTCAAAGTTACTTCACCGTTATTATCATCAAAGTGTCCAAGACTCTCCACCCTGTTCTTGTACCTACCCCCTTCTATCCCTCTCTTCCATCTGCCGTAAACATGACATTGCTTATCTGAAGAAGTTCTAAAAGGATTGAAAGATCAGCTTTTGAGCATGAGTCTGCATCTTACACACACAAGGAGTTTGCCTTTTCTACACAACAAAGAATAGTAGGTCTAGAAACTAGGATTTCTATTGCTGGGGTTTCTGCTTCTTGGCCCTGATCACCTGCAACTAATGGGAATGAGAGAATAATGCTTCAGAGTACATATATCATGCTATGAATTCCTTCCATTCGATGCTTTCATTTGATCCATCCCTTCAGAGCCCAAATGAAACTGGTTGGGGGATAAAAAATAGTAGCTAGTTTTAATTCTAAAACAAAAATAGTGATTATTTTATTCTAACCTATCCTAGTAAAAGAAAGGCTAAACAAAATGACACCACAACACCAAACGCAGAAAGTTGTGACATGTTGTCAATGTTCTTGACACTGTACCTGAGTAACCAGAAGTTTTGCTCCTTTCGCAAAACTTGGAAGTTGAAAATAGTGTAGAAAGTGAAGGTTCCCTAGCTCTAGGCATATGACCCTAAAAATAAAAGTGCTCACACTTTTGCAGATGGGGGCAGGACCCGAGGTGGGGAGTAAAGAGACGCCCCCGGGAAGGGCAGGTGGGAGACTCCCTGGAAAGCCAATACTCCTCATCCAAGCTGTGGAGGGTGTGAGAGACCCAGACCTGACCCCGCCCCCAGCTCTGCCCTTCCACCGACTAAGAGACTAATTCAACAATACGCGAGACCGTGTCTACATGAATCATTCTGGCATGTCCCCCCTTATTTAGGAAAAATAACCAAGACGCAGTTGCAGTGCGAGGGAGTCTGTCCCGTGAGTTTCTTGGGTTGAGGCAGAGCCTGGACGGATTGACAGTGAGCGAAAGTAGCCACACCCAGCGGCAGCTCGGCAGAGGGAGATTCCCAAGGAGTGAGGTCACGTCCTGATCTGACCCCTCAGCGTGGCACAGCAGAGAGCAATCAGGTAGGCACGTCCCTCGGGAGTCCTGGGGTCCAGTGTGGACCACACACGCGCTTCTGAGAGACAGGACAGCTGGAGTCCTCTGAAGAGCATCTGCGTGTCCGCATTCTGGGGGAGCGAGCTTCAAGTCCTGTTGAAGCAATGAATAGTTAATGGTCCTCCTAACCAGGAAGCCACAGAGGAAAGTCTGGACAATTCTTCTTAAATTTACCCTAAGTGAAAAGAATTAAGAATTCTTAATCATTCCTCACATCAAAAACACAACAAATGGAGTTTTGTTTTTTTCAAGTTAAACTGAAAAATGTTTTAGGCTTTGGACAGAGAGGGTGTGTTTGGTGGCATAAAATATACACTCCTGCAAATTCCTAAGGAGAGCGGTATGCAAATTCACAGAGGTGCAAATGATTAATTAGCAACTTCAAGTACCACATGCAAGAAGGATTACCCTTGCCTTTGTCCAAGGAAGACTGAATAAGAACAATAATGAAGCATCAGATTTTTGTTCATCCATTTGGCAACATTTTTCAAACTTGTATCATGCTTGTGAGAGTGTGGGAAGCAGGCCACCTCGGGTTCATCAATCCCTGCCACTTTGCAATGGGGAAATTGATGCTAAAATCTTCTTATCCCACATGACCACAGCTAAAATCATTTTTTGAGAAATAAAAGTGGCCAAGTGTAAGCAAAGAATGGTCATAATACTTATGTTTCAATAGGAAGAGCATTAGAAGGAAGCTGGACAAAATATAGCTATTTAATGTAGGAGAGATTATCTATCACTAAAAGTAGAGAAAGGAAGGTTTACATATTTTGATTTGGAAGAGTCCCAGGATCTATTTGTGTGTGAAAAAGTTTGAGAACTCTATTCATCACAGACCTCTATTTTTTCGTGTGCTGAAGAAACCAAAGCCACCATTCTCTCTCCACAAAAATCTATACAGAACATGTACAAAGAGATAGAAACACTTTCTTGAGGTGAATTAAAAATATGGAATGTCTTAGCAACCTTTTCATTGCTTCAGGCATCATTAGCTTAAACCAGAGCAGAGAAGCAAAGCTACTCACCAATGCATCCTTCAGTGCATGGGCCTCACATGACCACCAGATCATTTAAACTATGAATGGCTCAGGGCAGGAGCAATAGCACAGAGTTTAGGGGGTTGCCATGCACCCCTCTAACTCGGGTTTGATCCCTGGCACCCCATGTGGTCCCTTGAGCCCCACCAGAAGAGATCCCTGAGCACAGGAGTAAACCTTGAGCACCACTGGGTATGACCCAAACACCAAAACAAACAACCAAACAACTAAAACTATGAAAGATCCTCCTTCTCCCAAAAATAAAAAGATGCAACAGAACCAGTGGTTCGATTCTGTTATTGCTATTTGCTTCTTTTGCCTCTCTGTACTTGTAAATTCTCTACACTGAAAATGCATTGCTGCTAGAAAAATAAAATTATAAATGTGTACGTGTGTGTGAAGAAACCTAAACAAAAGACCCATTTTCACACAGGAGAGACCATGTGCTGGCTTGCTGTGTTGGGAAGAAGCCAGGGACCTCTGGGACAAGAGACCCTCAGGATATAGAACTGCCTCAGAACAGCTGGTGCATGAACACACGTCCAGTGTGTCTGGAGGTGAGTAGTGGGCTCCTCTCTCCTCACCTTTGCTCAGATGGATCATGCTCTTCCTCTCAGCTCACTCTGATCATCTCCAGGGCAGCCAAGATGTCACGTCCTATGCTGGATGGCAAAGATTCCAGACTTTTTGGAAATGTCCACCCCAGCAACACAGTGCTCACCTGCTATAGCACCTGAGGCTGCCCCGGTCAGTTCTCCATGGTTAGGGACACAGCAAATAAGATGAAGTCCCCAGCAGAGGGACTGAACTGGAATATACACACAGCTGCCAGTCATACTGGGCCAAGGACAAAGCCTCCACCAGAACGTGGTGCCAGCGGGAAGGTGAGGGGGCGTGCTGCCGCCACTTCATGTCAGAAGCCGTGGAGCACCCTCACAGATTCCTCTCCCCCGCGTGTCTAGGAAAGGCAGGGGTTCAGGATGGTGGCCCCAACTTTCACATGATGGAGACATGAGCTGTGCTGGTGAGGTCAGTAAGGGTGAAACAAAGCCCACAGTGTCTCCAAGCCTAAACGTGTCTGCCCACCATGGCCATTTCTCTGAGTCATTGACAACAGCGTCACTAGTACCCACTTGCTTTTGTCCAACACACAACTTCTGCACCACCCAGTGTGGCCAGTTAGTGGGGTGCGCTTCTAGAAATGCTTGGCTGCAGATACACAGCCCGAACCCTGGCTGTCTGGGGGAAGTGGCAGTCTCGGTTGTCTCTTTTACAGCCGTACAACGAGTAACATCTTCCAAAGAAAGGAATATGAGAGCAAGATGAGCCATTGAAGACCACTTGGGCATTAATTACAGGCATGGGTCACTTTACAGTGAAGATGCATTCTTAGAAATGCCTTTAGGTGACTTTTGTCATTGTGTAAAAGTCTTGAAGTCTGATTGTACAGACCTAGAGTCCACTATTCACCTGGCTACGTGGCAGACCGAGGGGGACCACTGTAGAATGTGTTGTCAGTCTTGAACGGAAAGTTACTAAGTAATGTGTAACTGTTTTAGGACAGGTTGTGCAGGGGTGATAGAAAAGGAACAAGGAAAAGCACCCAGAACAATGGCCAGCATGGGAAGAAATGCTGTAGCACATGAGAGTCAGAAGCAGCTAAACAAACCAGTTCCCTGGAGCCCCACGCCCACTCCCTGATCACAAATACTTTCAGGGTCTGAGAAATGAGAGGAGGACCAGGGGTCAGCTCTCCAGCACACATGGGGTCAGCCTCCAGCGAGAGCCAGCCCAGCCCTCCCAGGAAGTTGTCTCCTCTTTCCTCAGGGTGGCAATGATATCCATGAAAATCTGATGGGCCAGGAGGGAGGACTGGCCCCTCTGCTCTTGCTGTGTGGAGTCAGCACGCTCCAGGCAGGAATCTCTAACAACCAGCAGCGTCTCACCTCCCTTAAAGCAGAATACAAAGTGAGAATGAATCAGTCCACTGAGAAAAGTCCTTTTCTCTGAACTTGAACAAGGCAAAGATAAAGAAATAAAATAAAATAAATAGAATCAAGAAAGAACCTGGGGTGACCCCAGAGGGAAGAGTTATCTGGGTGGACAGAAAAGGGGCTGGTGCGGAAGGCAGCTGTGACCATCTGAGCCGTGTTCTGGCCCTTCATGACTGACTCCAGCCTTTGGAGGAGAAAGAACCATGTCAGTGCTCACAGCTGACTGGGGTTCTTAACACAGCGGGTTCTTCTGGGCCAGGATAAGGCCGACCCACTGGTTGTCCCGGTCCCAGAGGAAGAAGAACGGTGCTGGCTCTGGGCTGTGCGCCTCACAGCAGCCTCCAAAAGCCACAAGTGATCCCCTGCCTCAGTTCCCTGCCCTTCTCTTGGAGCACGTGAGCTCAGGGAAAGAGCTTCCCTTCACTTTGATAACAAGTCTTTCAAATAATTCCTTCCCAGCACTCCCCTAGTTCTTTTTTCTTTAGAATTATTATTTTTTTTATTAGTGAATCACCATGGGGTACAGTAAACAAACTCATGAAGTTTCGTGTTTTCATTACAGTCATAAAATGAGTGTTTAACCCATCCCTCCACCAGTGCCGATTCTCCTCACCAATGTTCCCATTATCTCTCCCACCACCCCACCTCGCCTCAGTGGCAGGGCATTCCCTTTTATTCTCTCTCCTTTTGGGTGCTGTGGTTTGTAATAGAGGTATTGCAGGACCATCATGTTCGGTCTATAGTCTACTTTCGGCATGCATCTTTCAACCCAAATGGGTCCTCCCAACATCCTTTACTTGGTGTTTCCTTCTCTATCTGAGCTGCCTTTTCCCCCAGCATGTGAGGCCGGTTTCCAAGCCGTGGAGCAGACCTCCTGGTCTTTATCTCTAATACTCTTGGGTGTTAGGTTCTGAGGACACCATAAGGAGAAACATTTGGAGTATCAGGATATTTCTCATAAGTCCATGCCAGGGAGCTAGAAAACCAGGGACATGAGGCCTTCAGCTCAGATCTCTTTCTGGGGACCCCAACAGTTCAGAACACCCAACTCAGCACCCAGCCCGGTTCTGCATTAAAAAAATAGTTTCCAAGACACAGTTTTCTGTGTATCCACCCAGGATGATATTTCAAGGCTATTCCTACAACCAAAATTAATTTCCCAAGCAAACACTGAAAAGGATAAGACATATATTTTTGAGCTGATTAAAGAGATATTCATGGTACAATGTTTGTTGGCAAAGAAATTTGCAGAATAGTCTGAACAGTGCCATCTAATTTTAGGATGGAAGAATGATAGATAGATAAGCTGATAGACAGACCAATAAACAGATTAGATAGATTTCAATGTGCACATGAAAGGTGTGGAAGATAAAAGCAACCTATTTTTAAGATGAGATGCTGGAAGACAGAGGACATGGTATATCACATATTTCAATTACTCCCATGTCTTTATCACAACAGCTTCCAAAAGTAATGCTGGTCGTAAATGCTCATTGACCAACATTAGAAGACACAAAATATTATAAAGTGAAAGCTAATATTCTCCTTTTCTCCTAAATAAAACTATAATCATATGTTCTTAGAAGTCTTTTGGTAAAAACATACTCAAGACAACCCCATATATGCATTTCTTTAATTCTTTGCACAATTTAATAGGCATGCATTTATAACAAATCTATAATATTCAACTTTCTATATTCCTAGGTTGGGTTTGGGTTTGGGTTTTGGGTCAGACTCAATGTTCAGGCCTTACTCCTGGCTCTACACTCAGGAATTACTCCTGCTGTTTCACAGGGAACCATAAGGGATACAGGCAATTGAACCCAGGTCAATCAACTGTACTATCATTCCAACATTCCAACCCCTCAACTTTCTATGTCTTAATTGGTTTGACATTGATTTGCATCATTGCATATATTTCAGGAATTCTTTTTCATACTTCAAAGTAAGATATATGACACCACATCCACTATCAAAATGGAAATATAGTCCATCACAGTCCATTGAATATCGTCTTCTCTGTCTATACCCTTTTGCTCTGAAATTTGTTTTGGATTGGTTTTGTCTAAGTACTTACTTTGTGCCTTTTTACCCTACATATGAGAGAAATCATCCCGTATTTGTCTTTCCTTTCTAACTTTTTCACTTGGCATAATATCCTCTGACTCCATGCTGTTGCCAAAGGCAAGATTCCATCTTTTCTAGTAGCTGGGTGGTGTTCTATTGTGAATGCATGCCACACCTCCTTATCTGACACCAAGTACTTGGGTTGCTCCCTGATCTCAGCTCTCGTTAGTAGCTCTCCAATGAATATGGGAATGCATATGTAATTTTGGAATAATGTTTTTCAAACATGATGAAGGGTGGTTAATTGCTGGACTCCCCCTCTTATATGGAAAGTCTATTTTTGTCATCTTGAGAAACCTCCATATTGTTACTCATAGAGTCTAGATAAGTTTGCACTCATCCCAATACTACATAGGGATTCCTTTCTCCCCACATCCTCGCCAGTAATTACTGTCTTTGTTTCACAGGTCATTTTTTTAAAAGTAATTTTTGTAACCTGGTTGTTTTGATTTTTATTTTCCTAATAATAACTTTTAATGAGCATTTTTATGTACTTGTTTGCTATCTGTTATCTTCTTTGGTTAAAAAAAATCTCCCACCAGCTTTTCTGCCCATTTTGGGAAGTTCTATTAGTTTGTGTTCAGTTTTAAGTGTGCTATGGATATTCATATACTTTATATTCTATGGATATTTGCTACTTGTCAAATATATGTTGTACACTTTTTTCCTAATTATTAGTATGTGCTTTATATTTACTTTTGTAATATACTTCAGTATTTTCCAAATCAGTACAAATAAAACTATACTCCTGCTATTTTCGAAAAGAAACCTAACATTCCATTTTGTGGATATAATAACTTGGTGTTGCGGAGGAGAGGATTGGGCCATACCCAGCTGGGCTCAGGGCTTACTCCTGACTCTGTGCTCAGGGACCACTCTTGGTGGGGCTCGGGGGACCACTTGCAGTGCTGGAAATTGAACCCATATCATCCGTGTACAAAGCAGTGCACTATCTCTCTGCACACCATATCCCCATATACCAATTCAGCCCTTTGGAGATGGGCACTTTGATGGCTTCCAGAGTACTTATTTTTGGTTTTGGGGCACACACCCAGGAGTACTTAGAATTTACTCTTGGCTCTATGCTCAGGGATTACTTCCAGTAGAGTTTGAGGTGGTACTAATGATCAAACCTGCATTGACTTCATACAAGACAATTGCCCTGTCCACTGTACTATCTCTTGGGCCCAGTTTCCAGAATTTTATTTCTTCCCACAATTATGGAGGAAATAACTCATTCTGGAGCATGCAGTTTCAGGGGAAGAAGAATTTGCATTAAGTCAAATATCTCAAATATGTCAACTCATGAAATCAGCATGTCTAAAGTAATACACATTCTTGAATTTTATTACTGTTGAAGAATGCTTCTCCAAAAGTGTTACACTAAGTTATTCCCCACCCATACAATTTGTCTTTGACAGCTAGTTGTTTAGATGTAGATCTGTGTCTTTGTAGATGTTCAATCATGGTATGAATTTTTTCAACAATATTTTGGCTCCCTAAAAGAGGACTGGGTGAGATGAAGTTTGAGATTGTCTACATATTGTGCCTGTGTGTACCATGTCTCCTCAAGTTTTAGAGATTATTCTTCTTTTATTTGTGGTACTATTTATAACTTTCAACAATCTACTGCAATGATTTGTAAATGTGAGCACCCTGAAACAATAGGTGATGAGGTTCACAACAACAGATTCTAGGTCTTTCTCCTGTGTTTGTGGGGTCAAGAGTAGTACAAGACAGCCATAGGGGTTCACTTTGTCTTTGTGGGTCTCTTCGTTTGTCTGGGTGCCACACTCAATGGCGCTCAGGGTTTATTCCTGACTGTGTCTGGGGATCATTCCTGACCATGACTCAGAGACTGTGTATAATGCTCGCGGTGAAGCAGGGTTGGTCACATGCAAGGCAAGTGGCTTTCTCCCTGTACTATCTCTGCCCTCACCCCTATTCCCCCACTTATTCCTATGGGTTACTGAGTTTTCCTTCTTAGACTCCAGGATGTTTTTGTTTTTCCCATTGGGAAAAACAGACTTGTAATGACTTCAGGTCAACTCCCAGCTACAGGCTGGGTGATAGGAATGCAAAGTCCTTTGCCATTATCTTGGTCTAATTTTCCAAACTCCAGTGTGCTTAGATGTTCCCACATGACAATTTCCCCAACTCATTCACCCATGCACAAGCATGCCCATGCGCACACACCCTTCTTGTTCCTTTATAGTAGTTCCTGTTCATACTGTGTACAAAGAATGCACTCCTGTTTATAACAGACTTGCAAGTGCCAATTTCCTACACCTCTGTGCTGTGAAGTAGACCGGCTTCACACTTCAAAAGGCCACCTGATGGTGGGAAATGTGCACTGGTGGAGAAATGGGTGTTCGATCATTTTATGACTGAAATTCAATCGTGAAAGCTTTGTAACTGTATCTCACGGTGATTCCATTAAAAGAAGACCACCTGAGTCTTTCCTAGAGTAAAGCGCTCAGGAGCGGAAGGGGAGTCTCCTCTGCGCAGGCCTACCTTCCGGCCACGCTCCTGTCCCATAGCTGCCTCCAGTGGGAAGACGCATCACCTGGAACCAGGCAAGGGATCCTGATGCCCAGATGGGCAGGAAAACATAAAAGTCAGCCTTGCTTGAAACCATTCAGCCCAGGTACTGCGAGAACTGCCTGATTCTTGTTGAAAAACATCCATTTCCAGCCTCTGCTCACTTTGCTTTCTCTCATTTATTTTAAAGGTTGTAAACATTTCACGAAGAAATAAAAGTGAAAGAGTCGGGATGAGCTGGGAAAGAGGCCAGCATCAGAGTGAGGTCATTGCTGGTCAGTAATCATCAATCATCTGCCTACAGACCTCAGCCCACTTCCAAGAAAACTTTCTCAGGCTGTCAGTTTCCTTGAACTATGATTGTGGTCATGTGACCCAGATACTTGAGTCGGACCATATCCTTCCCAAGTCGGAAATGTCACCACATCTCATAAAGTATGTGCAGGATGAAGACCAGCATGGAGAAGTCAGGGGCACAGCCAACTTTGAGTTTCTACCTCCTAAGCCGTAAGAAAAATGAGAGGCCAGCAGATAGTATTTTATGTAGGAATGTTTAAGGACGGGGATATATATATATATATTTATACATATATAAAAGACAACAAATACTACTTTGGGTTATTTGTGGGTAGTCAAATGGTCAGAGTTTTATTTCTCATATGTATTTTTAAATTATCTGTAATATCTAAGAATTGTTTCTTTGTTTTACAATAATATTAAATCCCTGGGCTTAAATGGCCCCAGAATGAAACCCAACAACCTTCACACACTTCCCTCTTATTGTGGTAGGAAGATGCTCGCTGGTTGGGTGGGTGTTGAATATTATCTGTAATGAGCTATTGTGAACTACTTTATGAAAATGAAATGTATAAAAATCTTTATAAAATATTAAATCCTGAGCCAGAGTGATAGTACAGCAGTAGGACACTTGCCTTGCAAGCAGCCTGCCCTGGTTTAATCCCCGGCAATCCACATGGTCCCTCAAGCCTGCCAGGAGTGATACCTGAGCACAGAGCCAGGTGTGCCATCTGAGCACAGAGCCCTGAGTACCATCAGATACGGCCCAAACCCAGAAAGAATATCACAACTTATTCTATGAAAGAGATAGATGTTTAACTTGGTAGAAATGGAATTTTGCCCTTCAGTTTGGGCTTAGTACCACAATAATATACAACTCTCAAAAATGCCAGAAGACATGCTGGTTGGCTTTTGTCCTAATGTATTGACTTCGGGGCTGAAGCAATAGCACAGCGGGTAGGGCATTTGCCTTGCACATGGCCGACCCAGGTTCAATTCCCAGCATCCCAAATGGTCCCCTGGAATTACACCGCCAGGGGTAATTCCTGAGAGCAGAGCCAGAAGTAACGCCTGTGCATCGCCAGGTGTGACCCCCCAAAAAAAACCCTAATGTATTGACTAATTTTTATTTGAAGCACTTTGGTTTACAATACTGTTAGTGATAGGGCTTCACATACACAATACTCCAACACCTCACCCTCCAACTAAAGATGGTTTTTGTTTGTTTTTGAGTCACACCTAGCAGTACTCAGGGGTTACTCCTGGTTCTGCCCTCAGTAATCAATCCTAGTGTGCTCAGGGGACCAGATAGGATGCCAGGGATCAAACCTGGGTCGACCACGTGTAGAGCAAGCACCCTGACCACTGTACTATTTCTGTAGTTCCTCAGAAGACATTTTTCCTACTTTATTTAAGCACCATGATTTACAAGGTTATTCATGATGATTTGTTACAGGCATTCAATATTCGACACCAGTGTCACCTGTCACCTCTCCTCCACTATTATCTCCACTTTCTCAACCACTCCTCCAGACTGCCCCTACAGCAGACCCACCATAATTTATTTTATATTACTTGTTTATATTAAATGAATAATGGAATGATCAGAAATATTTCACTTGTCACTTGGCATCCTGTTGATCTTCAATTTGCTCAAGCGGGTGTCAGTAATGTCTCCATTCATCCCTGTCGAGTGCTAGTGTAGCCCAGTGATATCTGCTCGCTCCAGGAACACGAAGAGTCTCAAACCATTCATTCAGGGAGTCTGACCATCTCGTTGGTGGGCGGCCACTCGGTCTTTTGACGTCCCATGGAATCCAGTTGGTAGCAGCTCTAGTCCAGCAGTCGGCTCTCTGAATTGCATTACATGTCCAACCCATCTGATTTTTGACATCTTGGCAAACAAGATGGAGTCCCTGATTCATTTTTTTTCTCTTTGAAAACTAGCTTTATTTATAATAATCTGAATCATAATACTATAGGAAACAAACAATATATATTGTTCAAGCAAGCCTGCTATACATTATTTCTATTAATAGACTATATACTAATAAATAACATTCCTTATACAATGCATAAATGACAGTTAGCATAATCCCTGAAAAAAATAGAAAAAATACCATGGATTGTTTGTACAATAGCAGCACTACTTGTCTACTATCTAAAGAAAGCGCAGAAGAATAAGTTAAATCCCAATTTAAAATTCTATTATGATTTTTAAGGAAGAAGGAAAAATTATAAAAAGAAGAAATTATAAGAGGTAACCTATCTCAAAAAAGAGAGAGAGAATTGTCTCACATTTATTAAAAGGTATCAGAATTGATAATAACTTGTTTTAATACCTGGAGGCCCTTAGAACATCAAACTACACATTCTTTATCACATTCAATCACTTGCCAAGACAATTTAAAGAGTTGCACCTGAGGGTGCTCAGGGAACCCTATGGGATGTTGGGGTTGAAGCTGGGTGAGCCAAGGACAAGGCAACTGCCCTCCCTGCTATACTTGCTCTGGCCCCTTTTTCAGTTCTTAATCTTTTGTAAAATGCCAACCATCCGGCTATGCCATAATCTCATTACATTTTACCTGGATATCCACTTTTTCATGGATTTTTTTATTACAAATGTAGAACAACATCTTAGGGATTTATTTTCTATTATTTTCAATCTTTTAAAACTGCATGTTTCTTGGGGGCTGGAATGATAGCACAGTGGGTAGGGTGTTTGCCTTGCACGCGGCCGACCCAGGTTCGATCCCTGGCATCCCATATGGTCCCCCAAGTACTGCCAGGAGTAATTCCTGAGTGCAAAGCCAGGAGTAACCCCTGAGCATCACTGGGTGTGACCCAAAAAGAAAAAAAAACTGCATGTTTCTTATCTTTTCATTCTCAGCAATGGAAAACAAATTATCAAATGCTTCCTTTTCAGCAGGTCCGACTTTAGGGGGGAGAAACTCCAAACAATAATAGTGAGTTTTTTGTTGAAATATTGAATGTAATCAAAGTAAAGTGAAAGTAAAGTGAAATTTACCAGTTACACAGTCGGGGTGGGGAGCTGGGGAGGTGGGGGGTAGTGGGGAGGTATACTGTGATTCTTGGTGGTGGAATATGTGCACTGATGAAGGGATGAGTGTTCGAGCATTGTATAACTGGGACTTAAACCTGAAAGCTTTGTAACTTTCCACATGGTGATTCAATAAAAGAATAAGTTAATAAAAAAAAACTGCATGTTTCTACTTTAAATCAGAGTATACGTAAGTGAATAATTATTGAAAAAAAATTAAGCATGAAATGACTGTTACCCCAAATTATTTAATCAATTAATAGGTTCTTGTGTCAGTTACTTTTCTCAGAAAAATTAAATTGTCTTGGCGTCCCTGATTCTTGACTGTTGGCAGAGGTCGGAACTCCAGATTCCTTTTTTCACTTGAGTGAAATGTGATACTCCAAGCATAGCTTTTTCGAGTCCTCTTTGGGAGACCCGAATAGCATTCTCATCCTGTTTTACTAGGGCCAGGGTCTCTGAGGCAGGTCCTTCTTAGTGCAGGAAGAATAGTGGAGTCGAAAAGATGTGCCCGGAGCAGGAGTTTTTTTTTATCCGCTTAACCACTTCTTTGACACTCTTGAAGGTGTTCCACACTGCTTTCTTCCTCCTGTGCAGTTCTGGCACCAAGTTCGCTCGTCATGTTGAGTTCTGGATCCAGGTATACATAGCTGCTGTATTCAGAGATGTTCGTTCCATTGAGAGCAAATGGACTAGTTCATTTTTCATGAACATTATTTTGCTGAGATTCAGCTGCAGTACGACCTTTCCACACTTGCCGTCGAAGTCGGCCAGCATTTGTGCTAATTGGCTAATGTCTGGTGTTATTTAAACAATGTCATCAGCGAAGTGGAGGTGGTATAGTTGCTAACCATCTATCTTCACTCCCATTCCTTCCCATTCCAGTCATCACATGACGTTCTGGAGGGTAGCACTGAAGAGTTTCTGTGAAATGATGTCACCCTTCCAAACCCCTCTCTTTACATCAATAATCACTTCCTTGTAGAATGCTGAGATCCTGGTGGTGAATCCATAATACAGCTCACAGAGGGTCTTGATGTACTGAATTTGAACGCCCTCTTTGGCTAGGGCTTCAATGACCGCTTCAGTCTCAACAGAATCGAAAGCCTTCTTTAAATTGGTGAACGTTAGACAGAGCGGGATCTTGAACTCTCACAAAACTTCAATGAGCTTGGTCACTGTGTGGATATGGTTGAATGTGCTGAATCCTTTTCTGAACCCGGCTTGCTCTCATGGTTGTCCTTCATCTAGTGTTCTGCCTATTCTATTCAGGATGACTTGAGTGAACAACTTGTAGTTGCCAATGTCATGGATGTCTCCCTTCTAATACAACAGAATGGTCCTGCTGGTTTTCCACTGGGACGGAACCTTGCATTCCAGACACTCGAGCTGATCCTCACGCATGAGTGAAGCCCCACAGAACCAGATAAAGCAGAACTTTGCAAGCTTGGACTCCAGGCTCAAGGAGACCTGAAAACAAGATCCTCTGTCTGCCTCCTCCAATCTCTGGCACCCTGCCCCAGGAACAAAACCCAGATGACCCACCCTACCAGAGCCAGATAAATACCTCACCTCAGACCTCCACTACCTCCACTACCCAGCCTCCACACTCCAGGCGACTTTCTGGACCGACACAGCATAAGACACTTAATATCCATTTTCCATAATTTTTGCACCATATTTGATGGGCTTCAAATATGGTGTGAACCATGGGAACACCTATAAGGGCAATTGGAGGCCGCCCTAAAAACCTCCATCCCTCTGGGAGAGTCCGGCAAGCTACCAAGAGTACCCTGCCCACACAGCAGAGCCTGGCAAGCTCCCTGTGGCATATTTGATATGCTAAAAATGGTGAAACAATGGGCCTCATTTGTCTGACACGGAAAGAGCCCCCAATACAGCAGCTTTAAGAAGGATGAGCAAGGAGAGGCTGACAAAGTCTCAGGGATGAACTAGACTGCCAAAACGAAGAAAGACTAAAATGACTGCCTGCACTTTCAGTGCACGTATGCTGGCATCAGAAGCATCCATCGAGGACCTGATAGTGCAAGAGCAGAAGATCAAGTATGACATCATTGGTCTTACTGAAATGAGAAGGCGTCAATCAATCACAGAAATATTTCAGTAAAAGAAAATTTGTGAAAATTGTTGTATCTCACCATGGGTACATTAAGTCCTTGTCTGAGGATTTACTAAGCTTTTGTTGAGAGTTAAGCCTAGAAGGCATTTTTAACTCAACTTGTCTAAAATCAAACTCATAATTGTCTCCTCCCAAATCTCTCCCAATTCTTTCACGTGGCAGTCACATTCTTTTCTCCTGTTAAGATGAATAAACCAACGCACCTCCTTCTCACTACTGTCCTTTACAACAAAACACCATCCCGAAGTTGACTCCTAAAGTAACTCGCCACCCTCTCTTCCTCTCACCTTCAACCACAATGCACGCCCTGCCAAGTCCAACCTCATGCCGTTCTTCTGAGCTAGACTACTACAAGTACTTCAGATCTGCTTTCTCTGCCTTCCCCTAGTCAGTTACATCCCCGAACCATTCTGCATCCCATCTTGACCTAGTGCCAAAGGCTGTCCTCTACTAACCATCCGTTTCCAGTTTTCAGATGGAATATACACATCAAGTACAACAGAACTGAAGCTGAGTTTCTAACCACCAATTTTTTTACTTCTTAGGCCTTCAGCATCTCAGGAAATAATCACATCATTCATCACTCAGTTTGCTTTCCCCTAAAGCCCAAGGACATCTAGTTCATTCATCTGTGAAAGTCTCTTCAGCCTCAGCGCAAAATATTTTGGGTTCATCCATATCATGCATCTCCACTGCAGCCCCAGGGGTCCAGCCAACACCACGTCTTATCTGCAGCCTGGCAACAATCTCCTCACTGTTTTCCCTGCTTTTAACCTGGAATCTGTTATCTGCACATAACCCAGAGAGATATAAAATCAAGGCAAAACAAAAACTTAGTTAGATTCTTCCAGTAGATTTGCATTGCACATGAAAAATAAGCAAAAACAAAACAAATGACAACCTTACCCAGCATGGCTGATTCGCTGCCCACTTCTGAGAAACTATGTCTCACTCACTTTCACTCACCACCTTCCTGCACACGGATTAAGAAATGGGATAAGGTTGATCAGAGCTCAGAGCCTTGGTTCTTATATTTCTCTGTCAGAAATTCTTGAGATTTTAATGGTATGCCCCTTTTTACTTTGCAAAGCTCAGAGCATGCATATCTTTCTAAAAGAGACATGCCAGTTACCAGTATGAAACAGTAACCAACCTCCTTCTTTTCATTCCTACCCATCACACGTCTACTTTATTTTCACTCTTTACATGGTCACAATCTTAAATCATCACCATTGCTGATGTACTTTGATGTTGATTATCAAAGTCCCATTATCTGCATTTTATTTTTACTGTTCTTTCCTCTGGCCGAACAAAGTACCTTAATTATTAAATTGTTGTCAGAGATTGATGAATGAAGCCCCAGGATTTTGTCAGAGTTTTTCTTTCATTAGTACATTCCTCTGTATCTCTGAGATTAAATCCCAGCCATAATCTAAACTTTCACAATTCAAACAGATTAACTCTAGATAAACTGACTCCTTTACCAAGTTTGCTGATGCCAAACTGCCTCAGGGCTGTGGGACTTGGTGAAGAGATTAAGAGCATGACGCACTCTTCATGAAATCGCAGGAGCTTTCCTGGGAGGACGAGAACTGAGAGAGTCCGTCTCTCCAAGTGGTACAAGGACACCATCTGCCACCCTCTGGCATCTGTGGTATTTGTGAGGGGAAGTAAGTAACTACCACATGATAGGTTCGGGAAGAAGAGATTTTCCTTTCTGCAGAGGGTCACTCTCCTGATCAGAGGAAAAATTCAAAGGCATTCAAGAAGAGGAGGAGCACTGGTAGACAGGAGTCAGAACACAAATTATCTCTTTTTCTCCTGTTTGATCAATCCTCACCATGTGTGGGTAGCTGAGTAACTTTGTAGGCTTTGGGCAGTTCCACTCTGAGACAGGGTAAGTCTTGAGGAAGAAGGACTTAGAAACATTGACTTCTCATGTCCACACTCAGAGACCAGTCCTTACAGAGATGCTCTTGAGAGAAGTGACCCAATTTTTCTTCAACCACATTTTTTGTTCATTCTGTGTGGTTACATTCTATATGTACCTTCATTGATTTGCTTATGTTGAATCATTCTTACATTCCAGGCACAAATCTTACTTGAACACAGTCTGATTCTTTCAACAAAGTATTGAAGTATGTTTGCTAGTATTTGGGCTTAAGAAATTTTCATTTACGTTCACCTGGAGTGCTTCTTATAATGTTCTTTTATTTCCCATATTTTTTATTAAGGCACTGTGACTTACAAAGTTATTCAGAGTTGAGTTTTAGACATACAATATTGCAGCACCCATCCCACCCTAAGTGTCAACTTCCCTCCTCCAGTGTTCTTAGTCCCCACCCATCTCCCCACTCTCTGCACCCTGCAGCCTGCCCTCTAGACAACACTTTTCTAAGTTTGGTTGGTTGTAAATTCTGGTTTTCTAAGTTTGGTTGGTTGTAAACTCTTGACTTCAGCGACGTTGACTATGTGTTTGGATATTTGGCTCTATCATTTCTTAGCATCACCTTTGTACCTGGCCCTGTCCTGGGCCCTGTTGCATCTCATCTGTCTCTTTTACCCCTTCCCTCCACTCTTTCTTTTGTCTCCTCACTATACTCCACCCAGTTGTTTTTTTAAGAAAATAATTATTTTAGCTAGTTATTAACAAGGGTTCTTTGCCATGTCATTTCTTCCTAGAGCCCTCTTTTAAGACTTTTTAGCTTGGGTGCTTCTAATGTTGCAAAATTAAGACTGGAAGATGCAAGGCAGCTGCCATTAAAGGCCTTGGTCCCTCTGCTGTGCTTCGGGGGGCCAAGGTGCACACTCATCTTGCATCTCACCTCATCCCATCACCAGGAAGCACGAGACAGCTCTCCAGTTCCCACATTCCCAGCTATTCCAGTTATTGCTCTTTGTAGTGGGAAGGAGGCAGCAGCTGAACATTTATCTCCACCAGGCAGAGGCAGGGAGCACTTGACTTCCCTCTCCGGGTCAGTGGGGCTTAGGGAGAGAGGGGGTTTTCGCAAGGTGATTCTCTATCACTCCACCCCAAGCTAGGCCCAAGTGGTTCATGGTTGATGACCCCGGGATCTGCAGGCCCAAGTGACCTGCCTCTGCATCACTGACATGAAATGGGGCTGATGGAAGGGGGTGCTGTCAACTGCAGTTCACAGAAGTTGGCGTGCAGATGTAGGAAAGGATGAAAGCTTGCATTTTGCTGCAATTTAGATAGATCTAGAGGGTATCATGGTGGGGAGAATAATAATCCATGATTATCTTAATTATGCATGGAAAATAGAGAAACAGAACAAGGATGCAGACAACATTTAATAAACTCTTGGCCTTCAATGGCAAAACTAAGATTACCAAGTAGTGAAGGGAGAGGGAAGGGAAGGAAGAAAAGACGGGCTAACATAATGCAAGAACAGTGGTGAAGGATCTAGAAAGTTCCGGTGACAGTGAAGGGTCAGTAACTGTTTATCAAAACCATGAGAGCTGATACCAATAGAACCTACAAGGCACTTTAATTACAATGAAAAGAAAAATATTTGGGGGCTGGAGCGATAGTACAGTGGGTAGGGCGTTTGCCTTGCATGCGGCTGACCCGGGTTCTATTCCCAGCATCCCATATGGCCCCCCAAGCACCGCCAGGAGTGATTTCTGAGTGCAGAGCCAGGAGTCAGCCCTGAGCATCGCTGGGTGTGACCCAAAAAGCCAAAAAAAAAATTTTAAATGGAGATTTGGAGTGCCGTGAGGGATAGGGGTGTGTGTTCTAGAGTGCTTTGGTGTGGTGATTTTGTACATCAAAATCATAAATGTTAAGTTAACACTATTGTAACCATGTAAACTACAATATAAAGAAATCGTTGTTTAAGTGAAGAATAATACCATGATAATTAAACTTGGGGAAAACAAGGACAAAGAAGAAACCTTTAAAGCACCCAGGGATAAACAGCAGATTCCTTCTAGGCATGATGAGATGACAGTGGTGTCCTTCGCACCTGTGGAAGTAAGACGGAAATAGCACATTTTTCAAGAAGTGAGAGAAAAGCCGCACTACTATATCTAGTGAAACAACTTAGAGTAATGAGGGCCGTCCTCAGATGCAAGAAAGCTCAAGAAATGTGTTATTAAGGACCCTCCATTTATGGAACAACTAAAGGAATTTCTAAGTTTGGGGAAACAGCAGAAAACTTGGAATTTTAGGGGGAAAAAGAATAGAATATCAGAAGCACTTCAAGCCAGCTTCTTAGTTTACACATGCTAGTAGAACATTATCATTATACAAAATGTGTAGGGAAATTATTTTAAACGTGGGCACTGTAACTGCACCTGAGTGCAAGGAGGGTTTGCAGACTTTGGACAAAGCGATAAAGCGTCAGTGCTTGCCAGTGAGGATCAGGGGCTTGTGGGAACTGGAGTCTCGGTCTGGGGGTGCACCATGAACTCCCCCCGCCCAGCCTGTGCACAGAGTCTGGATCTGGGGGTGCACCATGAACTCCCCCCGCCCAGTCTGTGCATGGAGATTAGGGATTTTCAAGTCCAGACTCTGTGACTGGTGGTAGTGGTGGTGTTGTGAATGTGTGTGCATGTGTGTGAGTGTATGTGGATGCATGTGTGTGCATATGTGTGCCTGAGTATAGCATGTGCTATGTGTGTAAGAGTGTTGTGAATGTACAGAAGTGTGTGAGGGTGTGTGCGTGTGTATGAGGGTATGTGAGGGTTGTGAGTGTGTGTATTGGTGTGCATATGTGTGTGCATATGTGAGAGTGTGTGTTGTGTGTATGTGCAATAATGTGTGCATGTGTGTATGAGTATGTTTGAACTTGTGAGTGTATATGAGTGTGAACATGTATGTGAGGGAGTGCATGCATGTGTAAGGTACATGAGTGTGTATGTGGTGTGTGCCTGTGTGGGCATGTGTATATGAGTCAGTGCATGTGTGTAGCACAAGGCCTCAGAGTGAACAAGACTGCAGCGGTGGACAGCAGCAAGGCAGCCCCCAGGAGAGCACAGGCCTAAACACCCTCTGTAGACGGGAGAGAGCCAGTGTGAAAGGGCAGCCTCTGGCGGGAGCAGCGGGAGGGCGGGAAAGCCCTGTTTCCCTTTCAGCTTCCACCCTCCCTCCCTCTCCCCCCTCCCTCTCTCCCTTTCCTCCCTCCTTCCTTCCTCCCTTCCTTCTTTCCTTTCTTCCTTCCCCTTCCTTCTTTTTTCCTTCCTTTCTTTCCTTTTTTCTTTCTTTCTTTCATATTTTCTTTCTTTCATATTTTCTTTCTCTTTCTTTCTTTCTTTCTTTCTTTCTTTCTTTCTTTCTTTCTTTCTTTCTTTCCTTTCCTTCCTTTCTTTCCTTTTCTTTCTTTCTCTTTCTCTCTTTCTCTCTCTTTCTTTCTTTCTTTTATTTCCTTCCTTTCTTTCCTTTTCTTCCTTTCTCTTTCTCTCTCTCTCTTTCTTTCTTCATTTATTTCTTCCTATCTTCCCCTCTTTCTTCCTTTTTCTCTCTCCCATTCTTTCTTCCTCTCTCTTTTCTCTAAACAACAAGCACATGTTTGCTCTCATACAAATAGAAAATGGATCTCTGTGTCTCGCCTTGCCCTCAGTTCTCAAGCCACAATTTCTCAGCCAGCTGTTGAGACTGGCAGCGTGCCCAGGGTGAGTGGGAAGGGACCCCCCACACCCTGACTCCCTGACTCTCTCCTAATGCTGCTTTTTCTTAGGGCTCCAGGGCCATTGTCCCCAAGGAAGGAGGCAAGGCACAGTGGCACAGACACCACAGAGCCGCACCAAAGAGCAGGCTGCCTTGCAAGAGTGGCATTTTCTCACAGGTGCTGAGACAAGCCCGACAGCCGCCCAGGGTGTGGGCACATCCACCCGCCCCTGTGGCCCTGCCAGAGCAAGGCTGCAGGAGCCCCAGGGTCCTTCCCACAGAAGAGTCGGCCATTGTTTCTACACAAAACAGGTCACCGACCCTCTCCAGGCCTTTCTGGAGAAACTAATTTCTTCAGAACTAATTTCTGCACAAAACCCTGAAGAAAATGGCTATGCAAAATGCTTCTAGCTTCCTCTTTCCAGACAAAACCTGGGCCCAGCACAATGAGGCATCTTGGTCTGGTGGCTCAGGGACCTGGGGAGGGGGGGGGCAGGATGAACACAATTGTCCACCGAGTCCTTCTCTGGGCTCTCCAGTGCCCCTTGGCACAAACCCCAAATCTTGGCAACTCACCTGCTGAGTTTCCTCCTGAAAACTCAGGATTACACGCAATGGTGAGGTCAGCGGGTCCATGTGCTCCCTGAAGCCGTGGACCTCTCTGAAGACTTCCAGACTTCCACCCACGCCCTCCTGTCCCAGCTCCAAGCAGACCCAAGCCATCCACCAAGCCATCAGGAGGCAGGACCGGGGGCTCGATTACTTCACCCCCAGCCTAGGGTCCCCCCGTTTTTACCACAATACCTGAGCTTGGCTGCTTCTTGGGCTCAGTACAAAGGAGACAAGTCCCGTGGGAGTCTCTGGTCCCCAGGAGATGGAGGCCGGGTCCACATGGTCATGCGGGAGCTCAGTTCTATTTACTGCCAGGGGTACTAGCACTCCACCTCTGCTTTGCACGTGTGCTGCCACGCTGTGTACAGACTGCATCTGTCTTGCTAGATCTGGTCGCAATGACACACCCAGAGTCATGCTTTGCAGCTCTGTCCTCCCTCATGCTCCCTGGGTCTCTAGCTGGACTAATGAGCCCTGAGCACTGTGTTGGGATCCAGGAGCAACAAGCACCAAAGCACGCCTGTTCTCCGTGTGAGCCACGGAAGTGAAACTGTCACAGAACTTGAAAATACACAACCTGAAGTTCCACAAGTTCCCATTCCACACTAGAAGGCGATGTTCCAGCACCTTCTCTCTGAGCCACCCAAACCTCGGCCCAGAACTTTGAAATTTGGGGGGATCCACGAGGGCCAGCTCACTCTTCTTCACCCGAGAGTCAGCCGGGAGAACCAGGGCATCTGGGAGGGCCGTGCCTCAGCCGGCCAGACACCCCACTCCGGGCGCAGCAGGAAGACCAAGCTCAGGTGTGAGTGTTGCAGAGGGCCTCCACCCCAGGCACGGGACAGACTTGCTGGTGTGGGCATCGGGGCTTTGCTTGCCATGTCTGGTGTCTCTTCACCCTTGGAAGCACTGTCTGGAATTGGTTCCCAAGAGCCACACTGCATCCCTGCCTAAGGGGAGTAAATCCCTCTTCCTTCTCTCCAAATCCCAGATGCACCCTGCCATAGGACCTCTCATTATCCTAAAGAAACCCAGAGTAGTGCCCTACCGACAGCACCCTTAGATGTGAGTGGGGTGGACCTCACTTCATGCAGGTGGGCTGAGTCACCAAGGATGTTCCTGGGACTTCTGGGTGACAGCAAAGTCCCCTGCCTGGTCAGGCTTAGAAATGCCGGAGCACAGTGAAACCCAGGATGAGACTCAAGCGCCCCAGAAAACCCCAGTTGCAAAATGAACTTTCCTAGACCTGGTTCCCAGAGCCACTGGACACAATCCTGAAGGCAGGAAGTAAGAGGAAGAGGCCAGAGGGGGCAGCAAAAGCTGGGCCTGGAGTGCTGTCCACATTCCTGTCCCAGAAGTGGAGGGTGGCCCCGGCCTGACATCTGGGTCCTGAAAGGCCTCTCCCCTGATTGGCTCCCTGGACCTGGAGACGCAGGGTTTCTGGTGTGCAGAGCTGCCTGCAAGTCTGGCTCTTTCTCCCCCGGGAGCCACGGGGAAGCCTCACAGGGGCCAGAGACCCAGTGGCAAGAGTGCCTGGCAAACAGCAGGTCAGTGAGTACCAAGTGTTTGCAGCCTGCAGAATCAGGTAAGACAGGCCAACTAAGGGCCAAACGTATGTTTTCACAGGGGGCGGGGAGATGGCTGCAGGGCTGAAGCTGTGGCACAGCCGTGTATGTGCAAGATAAAGTCTGAGCACCACTGGGGGGTGGGGAGGACTTGGTGGGGGCAGCACTGGTGGCCCTCTCAGTGGCTGACTTAGACAGCACCCAAGCTCAGCTCAGAGTCTGACTGAGAGGCCCCGGGGCCCCTTGAGTGCTGTTGGAAGGCCCAATCAAACAAAGATAAAGGGGAATGAAAGAACGTTTCTGAATGTGTTGGGAACCTTTTTTCAAAGCTTTTAACAGGGTAAAGTAGAAGCAAAACAGCAAAGTTTTGTTCCTGATGACAAACACGCACACACACACACACACACACACACACACGCACGTGCACACACATGCACGCACGCGCGCACACACAGTATGTGCACATATGCAAAAATAACTGTGTGTATCTATGTTCTGGATAAGAGGAGGCACAGGCATTGCTCACTGTCTGCTCTGCAGCTCTGGTCATCATAAGCAAGAGATCAACTGTTTTCTGTTTTAATGGCTCAAGTTGATTCTGTGTTAGCAAAGAAAACTTTAAGACACGGTTTGGCCCAATGACAAGTGGTGCCATTGATTGGCCCTGTACCAAAGTCGAGGACACCTCAAATGCATTCCTGAGATTCCTTAGTTTCCATCCAGTTCCTTCCCAGGTACAACACCTCATCCCCCGAGACTGAGCTGTGACCGCATGGTTAAATTTAGCATGAATGCATGAATGAGAAGTGCTTCTATTATTAAGCTGACACAGATACATATTTCTCCGGTGACATGGAGCAGCTCCTGGCACTCAGGGACTCCTCTCTAAATCCTTTCCAAATAGGGAACTAGTAGCACTCTGAAAATGAACCACAGAGACCCCAAAGAATCTGTGGATTTGAAAATATTCAACACATACTCCAAATACCTTTGGCTTTAGGTATTCAGAAAGAAGTGTGAACTCAGAACTATGAAGCTCTGGCGACCATAGAGAGTGCAAAAGCACCAGCAGCATTGAGATTCCTCTCCGAGAGGAGCCGCATGAGCACCGTCAGTCAGCTCAAGTGCTCTCTGGGCACTGTCGATTCCAGCTCAAGTTTCGAAAAGTATCACGATTCTGTGTCAGAATCCAGCTCATGGGAGAACACCAATCTATTTATTTCCTAAAGAGGGACATGTATCTTGTCCAAAACTAATAAATGGCCTAAAACTTTAGAGATGGCATAAAACACCTTGTTTATCAGGCATGCTAAGTACATTTTGATACTAGGTTTAGAATACTTTATTTGATCTTACCAGAGCTCTGGGACAGAAATACAGTTATCAGTTTTGTTCTGCACTTATTTTTCAACAATCACAAAGTTGGGGCTAGAGCAACAGTACAATGAGTCAGGTGCTTGCCTTGCACACACCAGACCTGGATTCAAGCCCCGACATCCCATATGGTCCCCGAATCAGAAGTGATTCCTGAGTGCAGAGCCAGTAGTAACCCCTGAGCATAACCAGGTATTGACCCAAAATCTTAAAAAAAAAATAACAAATGTTGACCCAACATTGACTTGCCTTTGCATAACTCCAGCTGCTAAATGGATGGCAGAAAACTAGTACCTATCAGGGTGGAAGGAGTCTGAGAGGCGGGAGAGACAGAAAGTTGCACCGCGGTGAGATCACAGCAAGGAGCATCAGCTTTCCCCAAACAAAGACAACGCAAGATCGAAGGCCCCTAAAGGAGCAGGGTGAGACGGAATTCTGAGGAGATCTCAGAGGGCCAGTCCCTGAGTAAGGAAGGTGGGGGCTGGTGGGAAATGGAGAAAAGATGTTCATGTGCAGGAGACAAGGGTTAAGAGGGCAGAGGGCAGAAGGCAGAGGGCAAGGGGCACTACTGATAGCACAGAGTGGTCAGCAGGACCTGAGCATCAAGTCCCAAAGGGATGTTCAGCATTTAGGGACTTATTTTGAGATGCAGCATGAACAGGAAGGCTTAGAGAATTCTAGTGTCTCCTTCTATCCTATCTTACTTTAACAACAACAACAAAAGATAATTATTAAGGTAGGGCCTGAGAAATAATACATGGGATAAGGTACTTGCTGGCCCAGGTTTGATCCCCTGAACTGAGTATGATCCCCGGGTTCTTGCCAAGAGGGATTCCTGAGGACAGAACCAGAAGTAAGCCCTGAGCACCACCAAAAATAGTCCCCTCCCAAATGCCAGTTATACTCTGCAAAATGTCTCATGGTCTATGGATGCAGTTACAAAGAACAGTTTGTGAACCACACTTGGGCTTCTGAATTATCTCATCAGAATAGAAACATTATCAAGGTGAAGTCGCAGGTCTGATGACACCCACTACAACAAAGAAGGAGCTGCCACAGGCCTTCACGGGCAGGAGCGAGTAATCCCAGAGTTGACCTTTTATGTGTATCCTCTTACAACTACGGAAGCCACGGTGGCCCAAACGCCTGGGAATGGTCGTGGACAGCTGCCAGGTTCCGCCAGATCTGTGAACTGCCCAAAAGCCCCTCCCCTGGAAGGCAGCTGACTGCAGAATGACCCCCACCCCTCTCTTCCGGCCCTTCCTTCTTGCAGTGCCCCAAACACCATGCCTGGCATTTGTTGGCCTCAGCGCACAACCCCGGCCAAGGAATTCAGCTCTACAGCTGCTGAGACAGGAGGCCGCCTTCCTGGAGTCCCACCTCTCCAATTCCGGCTGGGCCTCTTATCTCAAGTTGGCATTCCTGCCTAATCACAGAACCCCTGGGTATGAACACTGTGAGGAGTCCCAGGACTCTAGACTGCCGTGTGGCACCAGGCCCGATTCCCCAGGGACAGGCAAAGAGAGACAGAGGGTCCTCTGACAGTCCCCCGCCAACACATTTCTCCACTTTGTCGAGATCCAGAACACGAGAGTCGACCCTGTCCCTTCCTCCCAGCTCCATTCTTCCTCACGTCGCTCCCCCTTTGGAAGCCCAGCAGGTACCACCACTGCCTTCCCTGTGCCCAAACCCAAGCGTTGTGGGATCATGGACTTCCCCTCCAGTTGGAAGCCCAGCTCAGAAGCTCCTGATGACCTTTAAGGCCTATACGATGACTCCTCCTCCAAGTCTGGCGCCCCAGGAGTCTGCTTTAAGCTGTCATCGGTGCTCACCCTGTCCTGTGCTCCAGAAAAGGCAGGGAACGGGCCAGCTGGCAGAACAACCTCTTCTTCGACTTCTATGGCCACGACTCCATCAGGCTTAGCATGATGTGGGGAACAGGCTGTCCAGTAGGGAGGTGTCAGTCTGGGACTGTTGGGAACAGGGGGTCCTTACTGCTCAGCTGCGAGCCTCCATCCTTATTCACCCGTCTGTGGATTTAAGGCCGCTCCCTCTGTCTGTGGCATCCAGACCACAGCCAGGCTTCCAAGTGGCTGCCCCCTCTTCCCCCGGGAGTGAGAGTCAATACATTAGTAAGGCACACAAAGCAAAGCCCAGAACAGAAGGTCCTGCTCGCCTCTGAGCAGCGCTGCGTGACTTAACAGCGTGAACTCAGCTCTCTCCAGGGCCCTGCATGCCAAGGTGGTGGGAGGGACCTCGGCTTGGCGGCAGTCAGCAGAGCGGCTGAGCTGCCCCACGCTGCACCGTGTTTTCCTGTGACCTGGGGTAGAGTGGGCATGAACTCGGCGACAGTGACATCACAGCTGGTCCCAGATTTCCCCATCAGCTCTGGAAATGGACCTCTCAGAAAGGTGAGGGGTGGGGCTGGAGCAATAGCACAGCGGGGAGGGCGTTTGCCTTGCACGCGGTCAACCCGGGTTCGATTCCCAGCATCCCATATGGTCCCCTGAGCATCACCAGGGGTAATTCCTGAGTGCAGAGCCAGGAGTGACCCTCGTGCATTGCCGGGTGTGACCCCTCCCCCCAAAAAAAATTTAATAAAAGAAAGGTGAGGCGCCTGTATCTGCAGATCTGAATTATGGGTGTGCATAGTTGTTCTTCTCATCGTGTCATTGTCACTTAGGACACATGTTCAGATCCCATGGGCACGTGTGCAGGTGTAATGTAGGAATCTCTGTACACTGTGCCCTCCCCACATATCAGACTCCAGCAGAAACTCCAGCAGGCCTGGAAGGAAAAGTGTGTGCACATGTGTGTGCGCATGCATGTGTGCTCATCCATGTGTGTACATCCATGTGTGTACATGTGTGGGTCTCTTTCCTGAACACACTGCATGACTCAGTCCTTGGGCTGAGAAAATAAAGTCATTTCTGAGCTTGCTGCCTTGTGCCTTACTCAGACCACCACAGTGTCGGGTCCAAATGGGCCTCGGCAGCCCACACTGAGCTGGCCTCGGTGTCTCTATCCCTCTCATTAAAAGTGCATTTGCAGACTCCACAGTCTCTCCTCACAGATTCCCGCCTTCCATCTCCACAGCCAAGAATGCGAGGGATCTGTCACGACTGAAACAGATGAGCTCTTTTCAGACGGTTCCTTGTGGACACTAAACCCACTCTCCCCTCCAGCCACAGGACCGGCAGAGTCTTTAAGTCCATTTTTATATGTGCTTATCCGAGGCGTTAACGCAGTGATTCCTACAGAATAGAGACTACATTAATATACCACATAACATCATACAGAAATATTGATTTAATTTGAATATTTGTGTGTATTTTTATACATGTGTGCTGATATACATGTGAATATTGTATACACACATAGACATACACATACATGGGTATACTCAGACACATGTTCACACACAGACACACTCAGATGCACACTCATACACAGACACACACAGACACACTCACACACTCAGAGGCACACTCAGATATAGACACATATTTACACAGACATATACATGTGCATGCGCATGTGCACATACACACATACACACAAACACACACGAGCCTGTCGCTTGACTGCAGGGTGACTGCCATGAGACTGTACACTCCCCAGCCCGTTGCAGAGGTGGAGGATGGGGAACCCTTCTTGCTTCCCCTACAGCTGGTCTCCGTCCCTCGCGTGGCCTGCTCAGGCTGTGCCCATTCTCCATTCTCCGTCCCTCGAGTGGCCTGCTCAGACTGTGCCCATAGAGAGCCCACAGCCCGTGCTTCCCTGGGGCCCCAAACTCCCCTTCAGACTCTGCTTCTCGCCTTGTCTGCCGGCTGGGCGAGGCCTTGGGTGTGTACAACTGCGCGCCCTCTGGTTGCTGGAGATATTTCTAGGGCTTGAGACAGAGCTCAGAAGTGGCTGCGAGCCCCCCAGCGTGAGGACTGGGGTAGAGCATCGGAGCCCTAAGCCTGCTGAGCAAGGAGCCATGGAAGAAGTGAGTGAGCTAGAAAGAGACGTCCATGGGAGGCACAGATCCATCATGACTGCGTTCTTACCAGCAGGGAATCATGGGACATACAGGCAGACCCAGAAAGAGTTGGGATGGTCCGTGGCCCTAGTCGTGTCTCTCTGTTTCTGCTCCTGTCTCTCTCTGTCTTCTCTTTCTCTCTGTCTCTGCCTTTCTCTGTCTCTGTCTGTCTCTCTCTGTGCCAGGGACTCACCAAGACCTCACGTGGAGCGGAGGACCAAGCAGCATCGAGAGCCAAAGGCCATCCCTGCCCTCCTGACACGTTCCCCAGAGTCCCACAGCCTGGCTGGGGCAAGACTGGCACCCACCATGGAGACCTGTCACCTCTCCCCTGGTGCTGTCTTCAGTTCCTCATCCTGCTCCAGCCACCCCCGACTGTCCTCCCTCCCCCCTGTCTGGCCTCCTCGCCCTAGCACGTGGCCCCTAATTGACCTCTGGACACTCTGTCTCCCTCCCAGGCCAGTTTGTTCTTCACAAACTCCGCATCGAGCCTTGAACCCCAACCCTACTCCACAGGCCATTTAAGCACAGGAGTCAGTGCCTAGCAGAGAGGAAGACGCACTGGACCCCTCGCCATCCAAGCCCGGCTTTTCCACCGTGATACTGATCCCAGCGAGGGTCTGGGAGAGCACACTGTGCTGAGCACCTGCTTTGCATGTGGAAGACCCCGGGCCGAACCCCTGGCACCACCCACTTCCCTGACCTCAGAGCCAGGAGCATCCTGAGCAGCGTCAGGTGTGCCCCTAAGCAGCCCCGAGCTCTTCACACGCTAGTTTCATGTCTCTGTGGCCCAGATATTCTCTCGGAGCTTCTGCTGTGGCCCCCCATCGCTCTGGTGCTCCTTCTCAGTCCTCTGGTCCATGGCAGAGACACTTGCAGAGAAGCTCGTGGCCATGGCTGGCCCTGGAAGGCAGCCCTGCCCCATCCCCTCCTGTGTGCGCCTTCAGGCACCGGCAACTTTCCTGGCTCCAAAGACGAATGTAAGACAGATGCTGAGCGCTGCAGAAAGGCGGAGGCGGACCCCTCCAGGGGCAATGCTGATACTGGTCCAACGGTGAGGGCGAGCTTGGATGGCGTCCCGCCCCACCAGAACGTGGCTGCAAAGAAAGCTTCCTCGCCCCATGCAGCCCCGTCCTGTGAGCCGGAGAGCAGGGAGGCACGCCCCCGCAGGGAGCCCGCCAGAACAGCTTCCTCTGAGCGTCTCACTACGGCCAACAGCAGGTCGTAGGCCACGCTCTGCTCAGACCCTCCCTGCCCCGCCACCCACCCCCTTCCCTTGGAGTTGCCCTCGCGGGGCGCCTGACTTGGCGTCTTGGAGTTTTTATTTGCTTTGAAAGAGGAAAAAAGTTGTTTGGAAACTAGAAGAGAAAGAAACCCCCGAGTGGGGGGAGAACTTAATAGAGTACTAAGCACAGTCAGTGCCTGTTTGTGCCTTACTCCCGGGGGTCAGAGTCTGCTGGCCACAAGAGTACTCTGTCCCCCAGCACCCCGGTAAGGCCCTGCCCTGCTTCAGGTCTCGTCCAGATGATGTTCCCCAAATCCCTGCAGGCCTGGCCTGAGGCCCGGGAGTCACTCGACCTCCTAGTCCCTGTCCCAGGCAGATGGGCCCGTGACCAAGGCCCCTGGGGCCTCCGGCTTCTTCCTGCTCTGGGAAGCCTCCGAGTCGCCACGCAGTTTTAGTCCCAACTGTGACCCTGGGTCCCTTCTCTGGAGAGGTTCCCCTTGTCACTGCTGCCTCTCCCCCCACTCACGCACTCGACTCCCAGGAAAACAAGGCAGCGCGCGTCTGCAAAGCCCCATCACGAGTCTGGAGGCAGACGGGCCCCGCTGGGGACACTGCACGGCTGCCCCCGGGCCCCGCTGGGGACACTGCACGGCTGCCCCCGGGCCCCGCTGGGGACACTGCACGGCTGCCCCCGGGCCCCGCTGGGGACACTGCACGGCTGCCCCCGGGCCCCGCTGGGGACACTGCGCGGCTGCCCCCGGGCCCCGCTGGGGACACTGCGCGGCTGCCCCCGGGCCCGCTGGGGACACTGCACGGCTGCCCCCGGGCCCGCTGGGGACACTGCACGGCTGCCCCCGGGCCCGCTGGGGACACTGCACGGCTGCCCCCGGGCCCCGCTGGGGACACTGCACGGCTGCCCCCGGGCCCCGCTGGGGACACTGCACGGCTGCCCCCGGGCCCGCTGGGGACACTGCACGGCTGCCCCCGGGCCCGCTGGGGACACTGCACGGCTGCCCCCGGGCCCGCTGGGGACACTGCACGGCTGCCCCCGGGCCCCGCTGGGGACACTGCACGGCTGCCCCCGGGCCCCGCTGGGGACACTGCACGGCTGCCCCCGGGCCCCGCTGGGGACACTGCACGGCTGCCCCCGGGCCCCGCTGGGGACACTGCGCGGCTGCCCCCGGGCCCCGCTGGGGACACTGCGCGGCTGCCCCCGGCCCCGCTGGGGACACTGCACGGCTGCCCCCAGGCCCCGCTGGGGACAGTAGCAGCGCCAAGAGTTTCCTGCCCAGGACGGCTGGACACTGTCAGGGCCACGGCGCCGTGGCTTGGCGCTCATCTGTGTGTGACACGGACATGCTGGGCCCTCCCACTGGGCCCTCCAGTACCCCCAAGCCCCTGCAGTGCCGGGCACCGGCCAATGAGGGGAGGGGGTCGGCAGAAGAAACCTCAAGGAGGAGACATGGATCTTTCCAAAGGTGTTTGACGGGGTGGGGGGCGGAAAGGGGGGGTGTCTGGAGCAATAGCAGAGTGGGTAGGGCATTTGCCTTGACGTAGCCAACCCGGGTTCGATTCCCAGTGTCCCATATGAGTCCCCCAAGCACCACCAGGAGTAATTCCTGAATGTATGAGCCTGTGCATCACTGGGTGTGACCCAAAAGGCAATAATAATAATAATAATAATAATAATAATAATAATAATAATAAATGGCAGGTGCCCGACGTGGAGGTTCTCGGGCCGACTCTATTTCGGGTTCGTTCTGATTTTCGTTTTTAGCGCTTGCTCCTTAGGGCCTTGAATGAGTTGGGGCCTGCTGGCTCCCTGGCCCTCCCCACTAGGCTTCTCTGCCGCCAGCTGGCTCTGCTCTGGGTTCCGCCGAGCCCAGCACGCCACAGCTGAGCAGGTGGGCCAGGCCAGCCTCTGCGCTGAGCCAGGCAGAGACGGGGACAGCCCCGGTTTCATCACCCCGGCGGGCTGAGCAGAAAGGGGCAGAGGAGAGAGGGGAAAGGGCGAGGCGAAGTGGGGTGCGCAGGACACTTGCTCTGTGTGCAGAGCTCGGAGAGGAAGGCACTTCGTGGGGAGCAGGCTGACTGCCCACCGCGGCCTCGCAGGGTTTCTGCCCGCTGACGACTGGTGGGGCTCTGGGAGGCCCCAGAAGAAGCGTGTGGAGGGGCGCTGGCCTGTGCTCGCCCCTCAGGACTCTGGGGGCCCCGGCTGTGACAGTCTTGGTCCCCTGCCTCAAAGCACGTAAAGAAACCATAGTGGGCGGCCAGAGCATCACCCCAGAGCACACAGGAGCTTGGCAGCAGAAGCCAGAGTGCCAGGCCAGGGGCTCGGACCCAGGACTGCAGCCATCTGCGGACATGCTCGAACCCGGCTGTTGGCTGTGTCCTTTTGGTAAAGAGCAGATTCGGCCCAAGGATCCCAGCCCACTGGTCCTTCCCACAGGGATGCCCAGGGCACTGACCCCTCCCACACCTCCTCACTTGCACTGGGTCTACCCAGAGCCAGCTGGCTCCAGGCGGAGCGGCCCATCTGGGCACCTGCTGGGTCCCTGCGCCAGCGCTTCCCGGCGGGAAACACGGGGAAAGCCCTGGAAGGGTGGGGCGGGCTCCAGGTCGGACCTTGCCCTGTGCACGCACGCAGGACATCTGTCCTCCCGCTAGTCCCAGCCGCACTGGGCCAGGAGCGAGGAAGACTCGCAGCAGTGCCGGGCGCGGGGGAGGGGAGAGGGTCACCCAGCGCGGTCCAGACACCGCTGCCAGAGTGCCGGAGTGACTGAAGCATGTGTCCAGACCTGGGAAGGGGGCATGAGATCACAGGAGGTCCCCTAGAAGGGGGCGGCCAGGGCCGGGAGGGGGGCGGGGTTCCAAGGAAACCCCATCCCTGGCAATCACTACCCCGAGGACCCACAGAGTCCCTGTGCCTGCGGCGATGCTTCCTGTTTCCCAGGTGAAATGAGGTTCAGGAAGCACAGGCAAGGCTGGGGTGCAAGCCCAGGGGTTCAGGGGACAGGAGCATGTGTCTGTCCAGAGAAGCCCTCCTCAGTGGGAGAGGACAGACTCCACAGAATTCCCAGAAGTGAGAACCCGTGATTTGGTCAGAGTTGACCCATCTTTCAGATTAGGAAACTGAGACTTCATGGCAATCAGTGGCCTGTTGTCATCACACTGGAAATGAGGGACAGGAACCTGGCCCTCAGGCAGAGCCATGCTCAGTCCACCTGCAGCCTTCCTACACCCTCCCCAGGACACAGAGGCCTCGGGGTTGCAGAAACTCATCTTTTTCCCTGTGTTCTCTGAGGCCCCGTGGCACAAACCAGTGCAACCCCAGGTGCTCCAGCCGAGGCCAGCAGTTACCTCCAGGGACCGTGCCACACCTCCGGACGAGCAGCTGGACTTGGGCCCTGAGAGACAGCACAGCAGTGGAGCGCTTGCTTTGCATGCAGATAACTAGGGTTCGATCCCCAGCATCCCATATGGTCCCCTGAGCCCACCAGGAGTGATCCCTGAGCACAGAGCCCTGAGCACCACTAGGTGTGACTCAAAAAACAACAAAACAAAAAGGGGAGGAGCTTCAGGGACAATTGCCCCAGGGCCGGCACGAGACATTTCAGGATCGGAAGAAAGTGTCCCTGGGTTCCTCACACCTGCTCCTCCTCAGCAGCACCCAGCCCTGGCCGGAACCCTGGTCCTGTCAGCCTGGGCCCCCACTCGGCTGAGGGGTGGCTGGTGGCACCTGGCCCAGTCGAGGCAGGACAGACGCTCCAGGGAGGAGCCACTCCCAGCAGGCAGTGAAGTCAGGGAAAGCTTCAAACAGGGCAAAAAATAGGATTCTAAAAATAGCCCTGCACAAACTGTGGGAAACTCCGGGAGGTGTGTCTGGAAAGTTCTGGTAACGCCCGACAAGGCACTTCCTCAACAGCCTTCGCAGCCCGCAGGAAGGAGGCCTGAGCCCAGCGAGAGGTTCAGAACTTCAGGGGTAGGGGACAGGGTGTGATGAGGAAAGGGCTGGGGACTTCGGGTGCGGGCTGGCCTCCTTCACTCCCTGGGGGTGCACTTTGAGGTGCTGTTACTGGTGTGTACCACCAGTGGCTCACACTTGGATCTGACTGCATTAATGCCAGCCACTTGTTTAATTTTGCGTCTGGGCAGTGGGAGGGCTCCTGGAGTAGAAACTCACTTACTGTGGGTGACTCACGTGTTTGCCAACAGGCCACCAGGCCTTGGCATCAGCTCCTCCACCAAGACCCTCCGAGTGCCAACCCTTGTGTTCACGTGGATCCCCCAGTGCCCTACGCCCGCCCTGAACCCAGAGTGGATTTGGGGGTGCTGTGGCCAGAGTGAGTCCAGTTCTCACCCCAGCTGCTGCAGGTGGGGGGCTTTTGTGGCACGAGGGGCCCGGGAAGAGGCCACAAGGAGCTGGGTGCCAGGCCCTGCCAGGAGCCAGTGTCCACGCCTCCTCAGCACCAGTGTCTGTGGGCGGCCATGGACGGGAGCGCCTGGAGGCCTCAGGACCCTGGGACTGGTCGCAGCCCTGCACCCCCTACACGAGCAGGACAGCCCCGGGACCTGCCTCCACTTCACAAGGCCTGTCTTGATGGGCAGGGAGTCCGTGTCTGCCCTCGGGGGCTGGCAGGGAAACTGAGTCATGCGGAAGCAGAGGCCCAAGCTGGCTTAGGTGTGGGCAGCACTGGGGCGGGGGCGGGGCCCTCCTGCAGCGGCAGCTCTGCACAGTGACCTGCGCTTCTAGGATGCTGGCACTCCGCCGCCCCTTCCCGGGAGCCGCCCTTCTCCAGCGCGCCCACCCCCCCACCGCCCGTCCTGCGGAGTGACCGTCCCAGACCCGCACCCGGGCCCCTCCTGCGGAGTGACCCGTCCCAGACCCGCACCCGGACCCTCCTGCGGAGTGACCGTCCCAGACCCGCACCCGGGCCCCTCCCGCGGAGTGACCCGTCCCAGACCCGCACCCGGGCCCCTCCTGCGGAGGACCCGTCCCAGACCCGCACCCAGGCCCTCCTGCGGAGTGACCCGTACCAGACCCGCACCCCGCCCCTCCTGCGGAGTGACCGTCCCAGACCCGCACCCGGGCCCCTCCTGTGGAGTGACCCGTCCCAGACCCGCACCCGGGCCCTCCTGCGGAGTGACCGTCCCAGACCCGCACCCGGGCCCTCCTGCGGAGTGACCGTCCCAGACCCGCACCCGGGCCCTCCTGTGGAGTGACCTGTCCCAGACCCGCACCGGGCATCACCGCCACTCCACACGGGGAACTTGTCAAATCCCAGAGCAGCAGCCGTGGTTTTGACATGCCGCCCTGGGCCGGCCCTTCCTGCTCTGGACAGCACGTGTCAGCACACGGGCCTGGCCCAGGGCTGCCCAGACGGCCCCAAGGAAACACACGCACCTCTTGGTCTGGCTGTAAGATATGCCGTGTGAGGATAAAGTGTGAGACCACTGGACATCTGCATGGTTCCAACGAGGGTCACCGCTGGGGGCTTTTTCCCTTCCAAACTGTTGTCATTAAGGTGAGACCCACGCACTGGGAAGCGCCCTTGTGTGGGAGCCGTGGAGCGCGAGCAGTGCTGTGCAACCACGGCCTCTGTTCCCAAACAGCCCCATCACGCCAGCGTCAGACCGTCCCCTGGGCAGCGTCTGTTTCCACAACTCGCACCTGCACCCCTACCCTGCTGTGGGCCTTGGCTACCACCCATCAGTCTTGTGGCCTTCCATGAAGGGAGCTGCCGATGAGTCTGGGCATCCCTCTCTGGGCGTGTCCAAGGCCCACCGGGGCCGCGGGTAAGCGCTTCACTCCTGTTTGTGGACAAGCATGACCCCGACCCGTGTGCTGTGTGCGCTGTGTGCGCTCTGGTGCACTCCGGGGGAGCCAGAATTCACTTCCCCAGAGCAGACAGTACGGTCTCTCCGGGTATAGAGGACAGTGTCTGGTTTTCTAGATACTGCCAACAACTTGGCCTGACCCTGCGTCCTTCTGGGATCTGAGGCAGAAGGAGACAGTAAGGACAGGTTCTGTGTCTGTGGGTCAGTCCCGAATGGTCACTTTGACCCATTGTCTAGGACATATCAGGAAAACAGTGACCCAAGCGCCTGAATTCCTTGAGAATGTTCATCTCTGCGGCGTGCCGGGGGCCCTGGGGTAGCAGCACCTGCAGCCTGGGGCCAACCTCTTCCCGGGCGGGCCTCCCACCTCCTGTGTGCCCCCAAGCAGAAGCTACAGCCGTGCCCACGTTTCTTCTAAAAGGACCAACCCAGCACTACAACATGGCGGCCTCTGGGTTACTTCTCAAGGAGGGGGTGTGGGGGGTCCTTGGGGAGGAGCCTGAAAATAGCAAATTCAGCCCCTGCCCTGGGAGTCAGGCAGGACAGTGCTGGGTACACAGTCCCCTGCCAGATCACACACCCAGGAATATTCCCAAACCCACTGGGTGGAGCCTCCCTGCAAGCCCAGGGCCCTGGTTTGGGGGTTAAGGACCTTCTGGGAGCTGCTTGGTGCTGACATCAGAGGTTCACACCAACACACCCAGAAAACTGCACGGACACATGGTCCTCGGGAGCTGCTCTGTCACCTTGAGGAGGCCAGATGTTGCCCAGATGTGATGATCAGTCAGAGACACCACCGGTTCCTGCTCCATGAGAAACAGCTGGGGTCCACGGAGAGAAAAGATACTTCCGCCCCATTTCCCCAGCACCACCACGGAAGAGGTCAGAGCATGTGTCTTCTGCGTGCTCAATCAGGGTTCAATCCCCAGCACCATGTATGGTCCCCTGAGCACCACCATGAGTTATCCTTGAGCACAGAACCCTGAGCACTGCCAGTATGCCCCCAAAACCAAAACAACTAATAAATAAATAAATAAATAAATAAATAAATAAATAAATAAGCTGTGTTGCCCAAAAGGGCCCCAGGACCCGTGGCCTAGCCCCCAGGTTATCTCCAGGCTTCCTCGTCTTGCTGCCCTCCATTCCTCTCCTTCCTCGCCATCCTGGTTTCTGTTAGCTAGGGACAGTGTTTTGCCCACTGTTTTGCTACCAACCGTTCCCTAGATATGTTGTTCTATATACACCACCTATCAGTAAAAATATCAAGTGTTTTCTTGCCCATTTGTAAATAGATATGCAACTGCTATTAATACTTATTTTTTTGTTTTAGCAGAATCAAATAACATACAGATTCATAAAGCATTAAAGGAGATTCCCAGTTTTGACCCTAGAAGGAAAAGCTCTTTTGAAGTTTCCTGCCAAGAGGCAGGGGGTGGGATGGTTTAGAGGTGGTGGGAGAAACACTGGGAACGTTGGTGCGTTGGTGGTTAAAAATGTGCCCCGGTGGAGGAATGGGTGTTCTATCATTGTATGACTGAAACTCAATCGTGAAAGCTTTGTAACTGTATGTCATGGTCATTCAGGAAAAAAAAAAATTAATTTAAAGAACAAAAGAAAAGAAAAGAAAAGCTCTTCCGGAAAGAAAGTGAAACGAGTGCCCCTCAAGTCTCAGTATACTTGGCTGGCCCTCCTGACTTCACTTAACATAAGGGACCCAAATAACAACAATTGAACGTAAATGTGTGTCTGTCAGGTTATCTGAGGGAGCTGGGTGTGAGGGAGGGAGCCTGGGGTCAGTGGTGGCGGAGGGATGGGGACCAGGGTGGAGGTGGAAACATTGTAAGTCTGAAAATCTGTCATAAACAGCTATGTAAATTGCGAGGTCTATTTTTTCTATTTAAAAACTTAAACTCCTAGGTCTGGGAAGAGCAAAGAGAAAAAACGGGGGTGGGGGAGTGAGGCTGGGAGCACATCCAGAGCATATGGCAAACCTACTTTAATCCCCACTTCACCCCCCAAACAATCCTCAGAACATCTCTGGGTGCCCCAAGCACCACGGATGAGGTCGGTGAGCCACAACACCACAGGACCCAAGCATTGAACCAACTGGTCCCACAGGCCCAAAGAAGAGACCCCAAATCCCTGTGAAAACCACTTGGAAAGCCTCCACCCCCTAACACAGAAGCTAAACTATTAAGCTACTAAGGAAGTTATTCTAACATGCAATTATCAAAGGAAATGGGACGTCATGTTTTCACAGCTACGAATCTATCAAGTATTTCCTGATGTGGGTGGCACTTGAAGTGCTTCATCATAATCATATTTGAAAGAACCTCTAAATGGATGTCCTTCTCCACCCATCCCCACATATCCTGGCACCCCTAGTGCTGTTCGTGACTGACGCTGCAGCCTGTGGCGTCCTGGGCACCCTCACGGCTTCTTGCCCCTTCCCTGGATCTGCATTCTCCCAGAGAGTGGTGTTCTTGGCCTCCAGTAGAGATAATTTAAGAGACTGGCAAGAGGTTCACTCCTAAAACATCAATGGTGTGTGCAGTTCACACAGCTAGTGAGCAAAGCCACCGTGGAGAGCAGGGGTTGGAGCCCCCAGGAAGAAAGTGTACCCCCAGCTGTGTCCTAGCCCTTGGTGTGGAAGTTCCGACAAGGCCCTTGCTCCTCCCCCAAGGGGTGTCCACACACTTCCAACTGCTATGTACATTCGACACACAGGTGAGACAGGAAACTCACACGTAATGGTAACATGGACCCCTCCTGGCCCCTGGGTCTCCCCTGGAGTTCATTACCACGTCCCCAGCAGTTCATGTCGAATGGGAGGATGCCTCCTCCTCTCCCAAAAATAAATCATCTAGTCCTTCAACTGTAACACAGCGTCACCTTCCTTGCTGGGAGGGCAACACGGGAGCCCAGGGGTCCAGGGAAGAGCTGAGGGTCTGGGGATGTGGGATGTGTGGATACATGGAGTAGAGCCTCCCTCCCTCCAGCAACCCCACCACACACACACACACACACACACACACACACACACACAGAGGTCATCTTAGTTCTGTTATCAATGTCCACTAATTATTAGTTTGGGGTTTTGTGGGGGGATCTCCTAAATCAACTTCCAATCCTTGTATCACACATATGGATGGAATCACCCAACATTTGTCTTTTGCCTTCTGGCTTCTTTTGTTTCACAAAAACCCCTGGAGCTCCAACTTTTTTCTTTTTTTCTTTTTTTCTTTTATATTTTTTTCTTTAGGAATGAGAAACTCATTAATTTTATAACTGCAGAGTATTCCATTGTATAAGGGAACCGCAACTTCTTGATCCATTCATCTATCAACAGTCACTTCAGTTGCTTCCACATTTTTGACTATTACAAATAATGATGCAATAAACATCGGGTGGACATCACTTTGCATCCATGTGTTTGTAATCTTTGGAGAAATACCCTGAAGTGGAATCACTGGTCCCCCGTGTAGGCTTGATCTTTAACTCTTTGAGGAAATGCTACAGTGTTTTGTAAACTGAGCACATTTACACACCCCCGACTATGAAGCAACATTTGTTTCTTTGCATATGAGTCGTTCTCACCTACCATGGGGTCACTATCCTCAGGGATAGTCATGGATTCAACAAAACTAACATTCCCAGTGCCAAAACTTCTTTGTCAAGAACCTAAAAAAGCATGGAAATAATTTCCATCCCTGTTTTTGCAATTTTGGTTATATTCCTTTAAACAAATGCCTATTTTATGCCTTCATAGGTTAAGGACGGTATATTTCTGAGCTACACATTTACTGAAAATAACTATCCCCACCTACTTAACTATAATCACCCCCGGTCCCCACACCTTGCCACCTTGAGAGGTAACTTTAATGTCAGCTTGTTGTTTAAATCTCAAGTTTCCAGTGGTGCTGACCCTGTGGTCTAGACACATGGCTATACCTCTCCCCACGTTAATGTCACCGAGGTCCTGCTCCCTGCTCCCTCTCTACTTCCCTTTCTCATCTTCTGACTTCCCACTCAATTTCTTTCCCTCTCTGTCCTTCTCTTCCATATATTCTGGGTTCAGGAAATCTAGTCACCCCCTCCCCTGTATTGCATTGCACTCCCTTGTCCAGTTTTTCTAGACCCGAGCTATAAGTGAGATCACCCTATTTGTCCTTCTGCTGATTTGCTTCGCTTACATGATATCTTCTGGTTCCATCTAGGGTGCAGCAAATTGCAATCAGCATGTTTTTTTTACGCAGATCTTAGCATCTAACCTACCAGGCACCAGGCCTTCTGGAGAGTAACTCGGCACCCCCAGAGGAACGTGCTGTCCAGAGGAGCTGGGTTCACCTCTCCCCGGTGACCCAGGAAGCCCAAGTCCACTCACAGCCCAACTAACCTCGAGTTCAGACCCTCAACATCCACTCACCTGCTTCACTGTCACCCTCACCCAGCAGGTAACACATAAGACCCATCTGTCCAGCCAAGAATAGCCCATCAGAAATAGAAAAATGGCTTTCCATACATGACATCAGGGACAGATACCACGGAATGCATGGAAACCCAGGGCAGGGCAGGAGAGCAAGAATAAAACCAGGGAGGAAGGGGCTTTGGGCTCCAGAAGACAAAAAGACAACCTGCTAGCTGGAGTGGGAGATGTTTTCCTTGGCTCTCTGGAAGCTGTCAAGTCCCCAGTTAGCTTCTGACCAGGAGATATTTGGGGATGGTTGTAGCTGCAAGTGCCCACAGTTCTGGGTCAAAGGGACCTGCTACAGACACCCACACTGTAATAGCTCCCTTGGACAGCCTGGGAGCAGGGACATCTACTGTCACTGTACGTTTCCAACACAAAGTGCCAATGGTATTCAACGCCAGCCTCCCCTTAGCATGTCCAGAGTACACTCTGGGGGTGCTGCAGGTGGTAATCTCACAGCAACTGTGCAGGGCCGGGGAATCCCAACACTTTTCCAGGATGGGAAAGAAGGAAGCAGCAGTTGCCCGCCTCTCCCGGAAGCCCTGTCAAGGGCCAGGTGTCATGCAGACTTCCCAACACGAAGTCAATCCTCCCTGGATGTACAGCCTAGCTTCCTGCTTAGAGAATAATTAACTCTGGGTTCTTAAAAGCAGCGGCTTGCCCTCAGCCCTAAAATGCATCAAAGCGTGGCACCTACGGTGTGCAGACCACTATCTAACCAGGCTCACATGATGGACGAGAAAGCAGTGCCCATGAGGTCAGAGCCCCAAATCAGTGACCCATAAAAGTGGTCATTAAGTAGAAGGCAGCCTTTTTTGCCTTGAGGCCAGGTGGTTTCAGCCTTGCTGAACCTGGGGGAGGCGGGAGGGGGTGGCAGGAAATGGGTGCTTGGGGTGTGTTTACATGGTGATGTTGTGCGGCGAGGAGCGAGTAAATCATGCTTATAAACCATGCAGTGCACGTGTAAACAGAGCACACCCGGCGTCCAGACCTGGGGTGGTCATCCGCAGCACCCGCACCCTGCCAGCTTGGCCTCAGCACTCCTGTCTTCTCTCTGCTGCGTGGCCTCAGAGCCCCATCCCGGAGCTGCTGCAGTGGGTTGCCGCAACCTGTGAGCAGGTTGGAAATGCAGATTCCCAGGACTCCCAGAACCACTGAATGGTGCCTGCAGAGACAGTCTGCACCTGCACCCAAGCAGCTCAGGGCAACCTGGACATCAAGAAACTAACTCCAACACTCACCTGGGTCTGGTCTCAGGACTTGGTCTTTCCTCCAAGTCAAGCTTTCCAGGTATGAAGAACTGTCACCCCCACCCCTTTGGGCCAAGTTGGCATTTTTCTTGGGTTCTGGAGGTCCTCCCGTTGCCTCCCTGGTAAATCTTCTATCCATTGTTTTCGAGGTCCTTTGTTCTTTTCCTAGATGTGATAGACTGTACATGTTGAAGTGTTGAATGCATTCATTGCTCTGCAGCCATAACCTCTATTTATTGCCAGAACTCTTCATCTTGCAAAGCTGAAATTCTCCAGTCAGCAACCCCTCACCCCCTTTCCCTCCATCCCCTGCGGCCATCATCCTGCCGTGGAATTATTATAGTGGCTGTCTAACTGGCTTATTTCACTTAGTCAAGTGAGTATTATTACCAAGGTTCATCTATGCTGCCATACATGCCAGCATTTCCTTTATAAAGCCAAGTAATATTCCATTGTATGTATGCACTGTAGTACTGTCGTCCTGTTGTTCATCGATTTGCTCGTGCGGGCACCAGTAATGTCTCCATTATGAGACTTGTCCTTACTGTTTTTGGCATATTGAATACGCCACAGGTAGCTTGCCAGGCTCTGCCCTGCAGGTGGGATACTCTGGACAGCTTGCTGGGCTCTCCAAGAGGGACAGAGGAATTGGACCACATGCAAGGCAAACGCCCTACCTGCTGTGCTATCACTCCAGCCCAATTGTATATATTATATTATCTCATCTATTGATTCAGAGATGGACATTTAGGTTGGTTCTACCTCCTGGCTATTGTAAAGAATACTGCAATAAATGTGTGTGTACAAATCTCTTTCTCTTTGACCAGAAGTAACACAGGACATTGGTGGAGGGTTCGGGCGATGTGGTAACGATGAGGTTCAGCATCTTTGCACGTGAACTTTAACACTAGTAACCATGTTATCAAAGCAATACTAAAAATAACAGTAGTAGCAATATAGTAACAATAACACTATTACTACTAATTATTCTTTTAAATAAAGAGAGTAAATATTTCTATCTTCAAAAGTGTTTTAAATTCTTTTAGTCCCAAAAAGTAGAAATTCTGGATCATATGGCAATTTTATTACAAATTTTTGAGGATTTTTCATATTGTTTTCTATAAAAGTCATACTACATTACGTTCCTAAGAACAAAATATATTCTAGCTTTTCCAGATCCTCAGCAACATTTTTTAAAATATGATAGCTATCCTAATTTCTCGTGGTAGTGGTGATTTATATATCATAATGTGCTTTTCGCTGTTTATATAACATCTATAGAGAAATACCTATTAAGTCCTTTGTCTATCTTTAAAAATCAGATTGCTTCAGACTTTTTCACTATTTAAATATGTGATTTCTATATATAGTAAATATCAACTCAGATATATGATTAATAATATTTTCTACCATTCTGTTTTCTGTTTATTATTATTTTCTCCCATTCTGAAGATTAGCCTTTTCCCAGTTGATTATATCCTTTGGTACATAGAATTTTTTTATGTTATCTTAATTATCCTAATCATCTATGTTTGTCTTTTGTTGATTGCTTTTGGTGCCATTTAAGAAAGTGTTGATAAATGAAGTTTCATGAAACATTTTCTTTACCCTTTTTCCTATGATTTTTGTAGTTTTCAGTCTATAGATACTCTTTGATTCCTTTTGAAATTTTTTGTACATGGCATTAGGCATGGATCCAACTTCAATTTTCTTCATGTATATATCCAATATTTTCAGTATAATTTTCTAAAAGTCTGTCATTTCTTGTCAGAAATCATTTAGCCACATATGGGTGGGGATAATTCGGTAGAGTGTATTTGATTATGCCAGTCAATATGCCTGCATTTGTGCCAACACCAACCTGTCTTGATTTCTGTAATTCTGTGATACATTTATAAACCATAAACTATGAGAATTCCAGCTTTGTTCTTTCTAAGATTATTTTGCTATTGAGTACCTTTATTGATTCAATGTGAATTTTTTAATGTTTTTTTCATTTTGTGCAAACATGGCATATGAATATTGATAGAGTTTCATTGAATCTGTAAATACATTCACATAGTATTATCATATTATCAAGGTTACATCTTACAATGTTTTAAAACATATGATTTTTTCTATTTGTGACTCTTTAATTCAATTCAGTAATATCTTGTAACTTTTTAGTGTACATGCTTTTTGCCTTCTTTGTTAAGGTCATTCTTAAGTGACTTTTAATTAAATTATAAATGTGTTTATTTCTTAATTTCCTTTTTGGATTGTCTACTGCTAGTGTGTAACAATACAATGACTTTGTTGGTTTTGCAACTTGAAACCTTGTTGAATCAATTTATTGGTTCTAACAGTTGTGTGTGAAACATTTAGGTGATCTATATATACGTACAAGTCATCAGAGAACAGAGAACTTTACTTTTTCCTTTTGAATTTGAATTGCCTTTTATTTCTTTTTCTTACCTAATTTCTCTGGCTAGGATTTCAAATATTATCTTGAATAGAAGTGGTGAAAGAAGACATCTTTGCCTTTCTTCTGACCTTAGCACAAATGTATTCAATCTTTCATCATTGCATATCATGTTAGCAATAAGCTTTTTACGTGTGGCCCTTATTACATGGAATAACTTTCCTTCAGTCCCTAAGGTATTGAGAGGTTTGACTTATTATTTTTTCATGAAAGTATGCTGAATTTTTCAAAAGCTATTTATCAACAGAAATAATCATAAGATTTCCCCCACCCCCACCCGTACCCACCACTGCTATTATTCAATCAATGCATTCTAGAAATAAATCCTACCTACTGGGTATAATCCTTTTAATGTTGTATTTAATTTTGTTTTTTAGTGGTTTGTTGAGGATTTTTAATATATTTGTGGTCAAGGTAATTTTGGTCTCATAGAATAATTTGAAGATGCTTCTTCCTCTTAATCTTTTTTGTTAGCACTTGAGGAAAATTGGTGTTAATTCTTACTTAAATGATTAGAATTCAGCAGTGAAGTCATCTTGTTCTGGGATGTTGTTTTTGAGAAAACCAGTAATTACTGATTTATTCTCCTTATTAGTTATAAGTCTATTCACATTTTCTACTTATTTATGAATCAATCTGATAAGTTGTAGGTTTCTAGGGCATAATCTAGTTCGCCTAGATTATGAAGATTGTTATATATAATTATTTATATTTTTTCTTATATTTTCCTGTAAAAATAGTTATAATATTCCTGGTTTTATATGTATTTTATCATTTTAATCTTCTCTCTTCTTTTCTTCTTCAACCTAGGTAACAGTTTGCCAATTATATCCATCTTCTTTGATCCATTGTGGTGTTTGGGGGTTTTGAGAGGTATTAGGGGTGGGGGAATGCATTTAATTGGCATGCAGTTGTTGATTTTTCTGTTTCATTTCTGCCATTTGTACTCAATCTCTTTCCACAATGCTTTAAAAATACATCTTGTAGCTGGAAGAATCAGTTGGAATAGGAGATGCATGCTGAAAGTAGATAATGGACCAAACATGGTGACCTCTCAATGTCTGTGTTGCAAGCCATAATGCCCAAAAGTAGAGAGAGAGTATGGGGAATATTGTCTGCCACGGAGGCAGGGGGAGGGTGGGAAGGGCGGGTATACCGGGGATATTGGTGGTGGAATGTGCACTGGTGGAGGGATGAGTGTTTGATCATTGTGAGATTGTAACCCAAACATAAAAGCTTGTAACTATCTCATAGTGATTCAATAAAATTTTTTTAAAAATACATCTTGTGGGGTGGCACCGGCCCCACTCGCCGCCGAGATGTGATCCTGGGGGCCGCACGTGTGTGGCCTCTCCGCAGCTGCACGAGCATGACTCCAGAGGCCAGCTAAACTACTTTTGGTATGGGGAGCTCCTTGCAGAATGTCTCCAGACTGAGAACTAAGCTGCAGCCCCATGCCTGCCCAGGAGGGGAAAGGTATTTCTCTCTCTCGCTTTTTTCCTTGCCAGGGGTGAAGGGTGTGGAGACTGCCATATTATGAGGACCACAGATGAGAGTTACAAGCTTGCAATGATCCAATATCTGGAAGAAATTTCACTGGACTTAGTTGCTAAACTACAGAAATCCAAAATCGTGCGGCCGCTACTGTGGCCATGCGACCTCATATCTCTTCACAACAGGTCTGACTCTAGTGGGGAACTCCTAACAGTAATAGTGAGGTTTTTGTTGAAATATTGAATGTAACCAAAGTAAAGAGAAAGTAAAATGAAATTTATCAGTTTTGGGGGGTGGATGGGAGGTATACTGGATTTTTGGTGTTTTTTTTTTTTATTTTGGTGGTGGAATATGGGCACTGGTGAAGGGATGGTTGTTTTAGCATGTATAACTGAGACTTAAACCTGAAAGCATTGTAATTTTCCACATGCTGATTCAATAAAATAAAAAAAACATCTTGTAAGATTTCTTTTTTAATGCATTTATACTTACTTTGAGATCTTAGATGCAGATCTTAATAAGATCTTAGATCTTATTCTATATTATTTTCCATATGCAATAGAGAAATATGTAAATACTAGTGGTTAGTGATGTCTGTTTACATTTGTGAGGTCCACAGTTTCATAGTGTTGATCAAATGCTCTATTTATTGATTTTTCTCTGGTTGATGAATTCATTATTAAATGTGATATATTAAAGTTTTCTATTAAGTGGTTCATTCCCTTCAATTTCGACAACTTTTTTCATATATGAGGAGCTTTGGTGTGTGGGACAGATATATTTATAATTGTTATCTCTTTTCTGAGTGCATTGATTCTTTTATTATTACATAATGTCTTCCTTTGACTTAAAAACTGTTTTGCTTGGTATGACTATAGCCACTGCTGCTTGCATTTGCAGAGAATATCCCTGTTCATCCTTTCTAGTCCAACAAGGCACATAATTTGTGTATAAATTGACTACCAGGAGTGATAGTACAGTGGGCAGGGCATTTGCCCTGCACACAGCTGATCTAGGTTCTACCCCCACCACCACATACTGTCCTCAAGCCCTCCAGGAGTGATCCCTGAACTGCAAAGCCAGGAGTAATCCCTGAGTGCTGCCAGGTCTGGACCCAAAACAAAACTAAATAAATAAATAGCATTACCTCAGATTGTCTTCATTTATCCTTCATATGTCCTTTTTTCAGATCTTAGATGTCCTATTCCTATCTAGCTACACTGACATCAGGTATTTCTTTGACATCATCTCTCACTCCCGGGTGTTCATGTTCTAGAGGCCAGTCTAGTTCTAACAGACCAAGGCATGTGGCATTGCTTTTAGCAGTGTCAACTTGATAACCAAACTAAGCCACAATCTCCACCGATGTTTTAAGCAGGATGAGATGGAAAAAGACAAGCCTGTACTGAAAACTCAGTTCTTGTCTCCCTTCTGAGAGAAGAACCAGGATCGAGCGGTTTATTTTTATTCCCTCTATTAGCAACAGGGAGGATGTGGCACAGACAGGAGGGGAAAAAACTGCAACAGGTTTCCTACTAATTTCAGTGTAATTTTCTCTGATGTAGAGGTTTGTTTGTGTGCTGCAGCTCCTGGTCTGGGGTCTAGAGTTCACACAAAGTTGTTACTGGTGCTTCAGTAAAAGACTTGGGACAGCTCCTCGCCTACCCATTGGCAGTTACTCCGCATGGCCCCCCACTCAACATCGCCCCTCTCAGATGAAAACTACTACTTTCATCCTTTAGTACATAAGTGTCTTTTTCATAACACATGCCCCTTTGCTGTTGCTGTCATTACTTTAGAAGACTTTTTATTGTTCATCTGATCTTAAGAATCTCTTGTAACTTGTCAAAACAGAATCCCTAGAGTATCTGCTTATGATTCCGAGTCAGGAAATCTGGAAATGAATCAAGGAATTTCTATCCTTAACAGGTACCTCAAGTGATTCTTAACCAGACAATTTTGGAAAATAATATAACATCTTCACTGTTGGCTACCACTAGACTTTTCAAGAACTAGATCCTTTTAAAAGGATGTTAATATTTCCCATACTTAACAAATTATCTGTCACTGTCACCCCGTTGCTCACTGATTTTATCAAGAGGGCACCAGTAACGTCTCCACTGTGAGGCTCGTCATTACCGTTTTTGGCATGTTGAATACGCCACGGATAGCTTGCCGAGCTCTGACATGCGGGCGAGATACCTCGGTAGCTTGCCAGGCTCTCCAAGAGGGACGGAGGAATTGAACCTGGGTCGGCTGCGTGCCAGGCAAACACCCTACCCACTGTGTTATCACTCCAGCCCAGCGAGCATGTATTATAGGAATATATAAAAAACAGAAAACAAAGAGCTTGAAAAAGATATTTTTACTATGTTCAACATTGGTTAAGATTCTGTATATAACTTTCAAATTAGTACTTTGCTCTTTTTTAGAAAGACATGTTATACTAGATTTTAAAAAGAGACTAAAAAGTAAATATTTTCTTTTTTTTGAGGGGGTGAGGAGGGGACACATCTGGCTATGTTCAAGGATTACTCCTGGCTCTCCACTCACTCCTGGCAGTGCTTAGGGGACTCTACAGGATGGATGCTGGGCGTTTCACCCAGGTCAGCCATGTGCAAAGCAAGCACCTTACCAGCTGTACTACCTCTCAGGCCCCCGAAAGAGTAGTTTTCAACATAGTTCCCTATTTCTTGTGTGCCAGACACTGAGCTCTCTCTCTCCCTTCCTCTCTTCCTCTCTATAGATATACACACATCTATACATATATATATATATTCCTTTCATCCTATCATCATATTGATCTTCTCATTGTATTATTATATTTTACAGATAAAGGAACTGAGGAATGAGAAGCTTAAATAATTTCCAAAAGTTGTTAATTTGCTGAGTAGTGGAGGTGGGTTTGAGCCCAGGTCACAGGACTCTGCTCTACCTGTTGGAGTCAGGGTGGATGTCAATCTTCATAGCTAAGCTCTTAATCTTTAATTATTTGAAGTTGTTTCTTCAGAGACTTTAGTACATGCAAACTGTCATCAGTTGGCTCAGGTTCCTCTCCTAGCTCTGTCCTGACTGTTTCACAAGATGCTGCATTGGCCTTGCTCACATGTGAAACAGGAACCAATGTTAAATGCTTTTCTCTTCTCCTAGTGCCACATTTGGTGCTGCTGACGTCAGAATTCCCCAGCATTTCTACCTACCTACCTAAGACTAGAGATTATGTTCTCTAGTATCTCTTATCTCTGATTTTGTGAGTTCTCTCGGTCCTCTTATGCAAGGGGTATCTCTGGACTTGTTTCAAAGCCTTCTCATGGACAACGTCACTACTAGCTCAACTAACTGAATTTCAACTAATTCAACCATACTAACTCAACAATCCCAGACTTAGGTCTTTCCCTCAGTCCTCTATTCTGAATTTCTAACCATATAGCTCTGTGTCATTTTCTCTTTGCAAAACCTCTTGCCACATCCAGAGAGTATGAGCTGAGCAAACTGTGTACCCCGCGCGCGGGGCCCCACCCCCCACCCCGAGCCTCATGCACCTCTAGTTGTCCAATACTCTGATTGGTTATAAAGGCTCTGAAAGTCAGTGTTTGCTGCTTTTATACCGACAAAAGCTCTGTGCATTCTTGTAACAATCACAGGAAGCTAATTTTCCTAGCAAGCAGCTCCTAGCTTGATTGAAAAACACAAAGTTCGATCAAGTTTTTGACAAAATATTCATGTTTGGAATTTCCAAAAGACAGCTGCTCCGGGCCTTTTCCACCTTCCATGAATCAATCCATACCCAAGTTTGTGACCCCCAAAACGTGTTTCTCCAGCGTCTGCATCCTCTTCACATCTTGTTTCTCCCAGCCCCAACTCTACTGTCATCTTCTAGAAGGACCTTGCTAATTATACGGTGACCACATGAACCTAGAACATCCATCTCAAGATCACTGCATACATTCTATCTTCCTGAGAATTTGTACTACCTCATAAAATATACACCCAGGCTACTAAAATGTGGACATACTGTAAGAGTATTATTCAACTTAATGTGCCAGATAACTATGAAATAAAATAGTGGTCTGTATCTGCACATTTATTGGGGATAAATGGTTTCCTTCTGAAGTCTCCTGCTAGAATTTAAAATGTGCACTTTTATCTCCTTCTGATTTAATATTCCACATGGAAGGTATAAAGTAAGAAAGGATTGGGAAAAGGGTTGGGTAGGTCTAAGGAGCGTTCACTCATCTTCTGGATGAGACCTGAGCTGCAGACGTCACTGTGGAAACACTTTCTCTTTACAGCTGTTTGGCAGGCACTTTCTTGGTGGATATGGAATGACTAGATTCCACTGGACTTGGAAGCATCTCAAATCTTCTGTAGATGTTTCCAGAAACATATAGATGTTTCCAGAAAAGTTAAATGGAAAAAGTACTGTACATTTATTAATATTTTACAACGAATCACTGAATCCATGCAGAATGACCAGAACAAACACCAGAAAGATGAAATCAAAACTAAGAAACCCCTGAGGTATGTCCCATTGGCCCTCCCATCACTATTCCTTTGTAGCTCCATTCCAGAGAATTAAAACATCGCTAAGGTTTCAGACTCCAAAAACAGCAAATAAAACCCTTATGATCATGATGCTGATGACTTTTTCAAGTATGTACTTTGAGATGCTGTGGCCCTGACTTCCCTAAAGGCCTTCAAAATCAAATATGAAAGATTTCAGCTTCCCGTCTTCCCTGGCTTCTGCCTTTCCTTTTTCTATTTGGAAAGTAGATCAGTTCGACCTGCCAGTTTCCCCTCACCTGTGTCCTATAACTTCTCACTGATCTCCATCACCCTCCATAGCCCGCTTTAGGATCGATTGATGGTGACACCTGGCACCCCTCTGGCCTGCCCCCTCTCAATGTCTCCTCCACCTGCTACACCACAGTGACCCAGTCCTCTCTCGACAGCTTCTTCTCCCACACTCTGACTTTATTTCTGCTTCTTAGAATTGGCCATTCTCTTTCTACTCCCAGGCCCTTCTGGGGGCTGCTCCTGGCTCCCGGACACCCATCTCCTGGATCTTGACAGTGATGTCTCCAGATCCGTCAATGCAAATCTGCAGAGAAACCTTCCTGCAGCTGCCTGGTCCTGCCTTCCCTGACCTCCTGCTGATCGTTGTCTAGAATCACCTTCACTGTTTATTTGTTTCACTTGCATTTTCCTAGGTAGACTTACAGGGAAGGCGGAGTGGCTTCTTTGGTCTTAGTGTTGTCTTCTAGATGACAGGAGCTGCACCTCAGACTATGCTCCTAGCTGCTACTCTCCTCCCAACTTACACCTTCCCTCCTGACTCACTCCTTCCCTCCCAACCCACTCCTTCTGGGAGAGAGACCTTGTCTGAGCAAGGAACCAGAATTTAGAAGCCAGGACTCCTCCTCCGCACACACACCCCACCCGCTGGGGCACTATTCCGCATCCCTTTCACACATATCCCAGAGACAACTCATTTGCAGAGAGGTTGGTCACAGGGTTGCTGAATCTACCACCTGGGTGTCCCACCTGCTTCCAGTGCCCCACACACTACTTAACCTTGTCACCTACAGTGCCTATATAGTGCATGCCCTTTTCTCTCACTTCCTCTGGTAGTTGAGAATTCGATCTCCCATTTGATGCAGGGAGATTTGATATACCACCCCCCCAACACACACACACACACACACACACACACACACACACAAGTCCAGGCCTCTCTTGAACACCTGAAGGTCTTGAATAAAACCACTGAGGCCATGAGTGAATTGCTAAGCAGGTGAGCGGGTAGGTGAGTGAACAGGGGAAGTGCTTTCTGCACAGGCAAAACTGTGAAGCCAGAGAGCACAGAGGAGAGAGCATCCATATGCAGGGTTCAATAGCCTGTAGAGATTTCACTGCTGTCACTCTTCCTCCCTGAGTGCCAGGGAGGAGTGCTGGATACACTGAGAGGGGCAGCAGGTACTGCGTGTCCCGGCCAGTCAGCCAGAGCAGGGGCCCTTGAGGCCTCTTGCATTGCCTCATGACCACCACCCCTCTTTCAGTTCAGTTCTGTGGTGATATTTGACTCCACGCCTCTCAGTCCTCGGGCGCTGCTGTGACAGCATCAGTGACTGGGCATCTTACATAGTAAACTTTTTCTTCTCTCGGTCCTGGAGTCAGGAAATCTGAGCTCAGGGGCTGGCAGGGCCGGGCCTGGCATGTGCCCTTCCCTAGCTTGCAGACAGCCTCCACCTTGTCCTCACCTGACCTTCCCTGGTACAAGGGCAGAAGGGGAGGAGGGGGAGCGGTCTGTGGGGTCTCTTCTGCAGAAGAGAGTGAGAGTGCTGTATTTAACGCTCCACACTTCCAAAATACCCCATCTCCCGTGCAGGTCCCTGGGGCAAAGGCTTCTCCATCTGACCTTGGAGGCAAACTCCTATGTATACCCCATGAGAATCCAGATTGCCGGCCATGACCCAGTCCAGGGCGGTGCAGGCCTGAGGGCTCCACTCCACCCAAGACTAGGGTAAGCCACTGTCTCTACAAGGAAGCAGCACTTTCCACAGAGACCCATCTCTTCCCACAGGAGATGCTGTCTCTAGTTCTTTAAAATGCCCCTGTCGCTTTCCTTGTGATTCACTTGAACTCAAATTGGAAAATGTGCTAATCTGCTTCTCCCTTCATTTCTTTGTCTGGCTTAATTTCACTACACATATCCCAGGCGCTTCCAGAGGCAACTTCAAGGATGCTGGGCCGTTCTTGAATCCTACAACCTCAACGAAAATGCCAATTCCAAATGGGGAGCAGCAAAAGGAAGCCAGCCATTGATTCCTGGTGAGTGGTTTACCCAAGTTATTCTTTTGCTCTTTCCCTGTGGTCCCATGAGGGACAAATGCAATTCTCCTACAAAAAGAAGCAGGAGGGTTCCCAGATGCAACAGCCAACCATTTCTGGGCCTGAAGCAACAACAGCCCGGCAGTGTGATTGTTTGTAGGATCTGCTGCGTCCCCAGGGAGGGGATAACTTAACCAAACTTACTGTTCTGTCTCCAGACCTATTTCCTTAAGGAAACCTATTCCAGGACATCAGAAAAGCTAGAGCATTTCAACATAACAGTTCCACCTGTACAAAACAGGGGGGCAGATGCCCAGGTGCACTAAAAGTACACTGAAACCATCGCACACTTGAAAATATGACGCACATTATGTTGCTTTCACAAAGAGATTCTTCCTTCCACTTTGCCCAGTATGAGGTTCAGCTGGAGGCTTTTCCTGAGTATATGCTGCAATCTCCTCCTAGTAACTGCTTCTCACAGCTCTTGTCACAGGAATGGATCACGTTACACTGTGTATGTACATGTCTATGTACATTGTAGGCTGGGCTTTCACCTTCATGAGAAAGCACACGTCACACAAAAGTGAGGTGCCTAAAGATTGGATTCCCAAGTCGCATAAAAGTTTATTTACTGTAGGGGCTGGAGTGATAGCACAGCGGGTAGGGCGTTTGCCTTGCACGCGGCCAACCCGGGTTCGAATCCCAGCATCCCATATGGTCCCCTGAGCACCGCCAGGGGTAATTCCTGAGTGCAGAGCCAGGAGTAACCCCTGTGCATCGCCAGGTGTGACCCAAAAAGAAAAAAAAAAGTTTATTTACTGTAGTGTGTTCCATGTGCAGAAGCTATGTCTTAAAAGTGTGTGTATCTTAATTAAAAATACTTCATTGCGGAGAGATGATAAGCATCGCGTGTGCATCAGTGAGTCTCAATCCTTTCTCTGCTGGAGGGTCTGGCCTCAGTGTTGACGGTCGCTGACTTGTCTGTCGGGGTGGTGCTGCAGAGGAGGGGGCAGCTGTGGCAGTGTCTCAGACAGACAATGAAGCTGCTGTCTGACTGGCTTCTCCTTCACAAAAGGTGTCTCTGTGGCTGGTGAGACTGTTGGACAGCAGTTTACCCACAAGATAACTGATTTCAAATTTGGAGCCAATCTCTCCCACCCTGCCTCTTCTTGACCAACCAATTTGTCTCGGATGTTAAATCCTGGATATCCTTTCAACAAAGTGTATACCCCTTCTCCAGTAGATTCCCATCCCAAATGACCCACTTTGTTTGCTATCCACCAGAAGCAGTTCATGAAGTAAAAATTGACACAATCCACTGTGTTCAATCCACTGACAACTTCAGGCACCACTTCTAATGTGAGTTTTCTTGCTCTTTCCACCACATCTGTAGTTACTTCCTCGACTGAAGTCTCGAACCCTCAATGTCACTCAAGAGTGTGGAAAGAAGTTCTTCAGATGCCTGCTAATTTCTTTAATGTTGATTCTCTCATGAACCGTGAATGCTCTTAAAGGCATGTGGAATAGTGAATCCTTTCCAGAAGATTTTTAATTTACTTTGCCCAGAGGAATTATCTGGCAACTCTATTGTCATGAAATGTATTTCTACAAAACTTGAAAGTTGAAATCACTCTTTGATCCAAGAGCTGCATCAAGGATGTTGTGTTCACAGCCATGAAAACAACATTCATTTCTTTGTGCATCTCCAACAGAGCTCTTAAAGGTACGTAGTCAGTGAGCAGTGATGTTTTGAAAGGAATCTATTTTCTGAGCACTGGGGCTCAACAGCCAGATTAAATTATTCAGTAAGCCATGTTGTAAACAGAGGTGCTGTGATCCAGGCTTTGTTCTCCTCACACAGCTTCACTCTGAAGGGCTCTTGGATTTTAGAATGGTAATGAATATCGGCTTTAGCTAAAGTCACCAGCTGCATTAGTTCCTAACAAAAGAGTCAAACTAACCTTTGAAAATTTGAAGCCAGACCCAGACTTCTCTCCAGCTCTATGAGTCCAATATGGCATCTTTTTCCCAGGGAAGATGGTTTCATCTATGTTAAAAGTCTGTTATTAGGAGCCAGAGTGATAGTATGGGGGGCCACTTAACTTGCATGAGGCCGACCTGGTTCAATTCCCTGCATCCAACTGGTCCAGCCTTTCTGCAAAATGATATGGACAGTCCTTCAAAAGCTAGAAATTGAGCTTCCATATGACCCCGCAATACCACTTCTGGGAACATATCCCAAGGATGCGAAAAAAGCACTGTAGAAATGACATCTGTACCTATATGTTCATTGAAGCACTGTTCACAATAGCCAAAATCTGGAAACAACCCAAGTGCCCTAGAGCAGATGACTGGTTAAAGAAACTTTGGTACATCTACATAATGGAATACTATGCAGCTATTAGGAGAGATGAAATCATGAAATTTGCTTATAAATGGACAGACATGGAGAATATCATGCTAAGTGAAATGAATCAAAAGGGGGACAGACATAGAAGGACTGTACTCATTTGTGGCATATGGAATAACATCACATGAGGCTGACACCCAAGGACAGTAGATACAAGGGCCAGGAGGATTGCCCCATAGCTGGAAGACTGCTTCATGAGCGGAGGGGAGAAGGCAGATGGAATAGAGAAGGGATCACTAAGAGAATGATGACTGGAGGAATCAGTCAGGATGGGACATGCATGCCGAAAGTAGATAATGGACCAAACATGATGGCCTCTCAGTGTCTGTGTTGCAAGCCATAATGCCCAAAAGTAGAGAGAGAATATGGGGAATATTGTCTGCTATGGAGGCAGGGGGAGGGTGGGAAAGGGGGGGTATACCCGGGATATTGGTGGTGGGGAAAGTGCACTGGTGGAGGGATGGGTGTTTGATCATTGTGTGATTGTAACCCAAACATGAAAGCTTGTAACTATCTCATGGTGATTCAATAAAATTAAAAAATAATTCTCTGCATCATATTTGGTCCCTCAAACCCCACCAGAAGTGATTCTTGAGCAGAGTCATGAGTAAGCCCTGAAACGGCCAGATATAGCACAAAAACAAACAAAAAATCTGTTATTGCTGTGATCTTTTCATCAGTGATCTTAGTTGTCTTCTGGAATTCAGCTGCTATATCAGCACCAACCACTTCGCCTTGCACTTAGATGTTGCAGCTTCCTTCCCTAGGACCCAACCTCTGTGATTCTCCAACTGGGTTTTGTTTCTTCTGCATCTTCTTCACCTCTCACAGGCCTTAAAGAGCTGAAGAGAATTAGGGTCTTGCTTTGGATTAGACTTTCATTTAAGGAGATGAATGACTGGTTTCATTTTATAATACTAAAACGTTCACTGCATTAGCAATAAGGCTATTTATCTATCTGATAATTTGTATGTTCATAGAAATAGCACCTCTAGGGCTTAAGGGATAGTGCAGGAGTTGGGGTGCTTGCTTTGCATATGATCAACTCAGGTTCAAGCCCCGCTACTACATATGGTCCCCTGAGCACTACCACCAGTGATTTCTGACAAGGACTCAGGAGTAATCCCTGGGCACAGCCATGTGTGCCTCCTCAAAGGTGAAAAACAGAAACAAAAGACATCGTAGTTCTAATTTCTTTTTCCTGTGCATTCACAAATTGGCTAATAAGTGTGAAATGTCCAGCTTTTGTCTGTCCTCACTCAGCTTGATTATTTCTGCTCTTAATTCAAAGTGAGAGACATCAACTTGTTTTCTATTGAAAAACTGGAGACCACTGTTGGGTTATTTGATTTTTTGTTTTTCATGACTTCAATAGCATTGTATCTTAAAGAGTAATAGAGCCTGATGCAAGGGACAGAAATAAAGACCAGGGTCGCTGTTGGCAATTAGAACACACAATATTTATCAACTAAATTCTCCATATTCCTTTCATTTTTTCTTCTTCCTTTTCTCTTCTTTTTGTGCTTTTTGTGATGACCTGTGGCCACATATATTGACTTTAATGCTGCAGAGATTGCTCACCTTTTTTGTGCTTCCTGACATGGCACCAGGAATCCAAAAAATCAGAGCTGCTGGCCTGGCACTCAGGCATGAATGGCAGCTTAGGGGATCAAACTCGTGGCCTTGCTGGCCTCACACTGAATTACACTTAAGCACCTCTAAGTTTACCATTTTCTCTAGGTACCATTTGAGAGTTTCCTGCCCACATGGGAGAGCCTGGCAAGCTCCCTGTGGCATATTCATATGCCAAAACCAGTAACAATGATGGGTCTCATTCCCCTGACCCTGAAAAAGCCTCCAATGTGGCACCATTGGGAAGGATGAGTAAAGAGACGCTGCTAAAATCTCAGGCCCTTAGGATGAATGGAGACGTTACTGAGACCACTCAGAAAATCGACGATCAACAGGATGATGATGATGATGATGATGATGATGATGATGATGATGATGACGATAATAATGATGATGACCATTTGAGATGGCCCCAAACAATTGCAGTACAAACATATCAAAGATCACTCATTACACAGCCTCATGACAAAAGAAAGAAAAAGCTGGAAACAGGGAAATTTTCCAAAAGGTGTCCCAGAGATACAAAGTGACTGCATATTGGTAAAGTGACTCCAGACTCATTCCAAACACAGGATTGCCATCGACTTTTCATCTGTAAAGGACATAACATGCACACGAAGCAAAGTACCTTAAGTGAAAGGCTGCCCCAATTGCAGACTGACTGTCTCCCATCACTTTGGGAAGTGATAGCCACAGCATAGAGATTTCCTTGAATGAATGCTGTTACATACTCTCCTAGATACTTAAAAAGTGTCTATGGATAGCTGGCCCTTCGGAAATCCATTTTCAGTGAGTGACTACACGCACACCAGAGCTTAGAAAGAAGTGTTCTGTCATCTACATGCTAGTGCTCCACCAAAGAAGCCACTTTCATCCTGGCTCTAATATAACTGCATAGTCTGCTGCATAGTTGGTACTGCTCTGCCAGTCCCCTCAGTAACCCTCTTTCCTGGGGTGCGGAGGGGACTCTTGGGTGCAGGATGGGCACTTGCAGAGAGCTTACAAATATCCATGAATCTTCAGTGCCTGGGGAAGCACCCTCAGAGTGTTCAGCAGCTCAGAGTTTTCGTCTTCTATCTTTCCTCTCTTGACGAACAAAGGGTGTGGGAATGTAGGAAGGTTGTTCTATGCTTAAATTGGCAGGACAGGGGTGAGGACTGGGGAACACTTTGCCCTGCCTGAAACTTTCCTGCTGTGGAATGAGTGTACCCTGTCAAGACACAAGTCCTCCGCCTGGCTGGCAGGGGACGAAAGGGACTCAAACACGCAATGGAAACCCTCTGCCCTGGAAAGGTCTCGCCTCTCCTACTCTCCTTGCTCTGACCACAGAACATTCAAGTGACTGGAAGGGACCTTTTTCTCAGGCAAGTAGGAGGTGGCGCCCTGAGCTGGCACTCCTCTGGGACAGTCCATTCTCTCTCATTCTCACTGACCACTACTCTGGTGTACCGTTTCTTTGGAACTCCTTTGGAGAAGGAACCCCACTTATCTAAACCTTAGAACAGTTTCCTAGCAGCCTCCAATACGGTCAGCTCTGATCACAATACCTGCTTCCTACACTATTTCTGCACTCTCTTGCCTAGAGAAGTTGGTGACCTGGGATCCTGCAAAAGCCATGAGTAAGTACTGGGCAACACCCTCTGGAAAAGACAAAAGCATGCAACCGTACTGCTGCAAGGCAGGTAGGAAATGTAGTCCCTCACTGCTTACTCTAATGAGTTTGGCTCAAGCATAGACTCATTATTAAGGGCAAGGGAGGAGGGCCCCCAAGGGCCCTCAGTGGGCAGGACACCATTTAAGGAAATGGAAGACATCATGTCAAAGTTTAAGAAATGGCTGGGGTCTTGTGACTTTTATTATTATTATTATTATTATTATTGTTATTATTGAATCACCGTGAGATACAGTTACAAAGCTTTCATGATTGAGTTTCAGTCACAAAATGATTGAACACCCATCCCTTCACCAGTATACATTTTCCACCACCAATGTCCCCAGTATCCTTCCCGCCACCCCCACCAAGCCCCACCCCCTCTCTCTATAGCAGACTATTTCCTTCTCACTCTCTCTCTACTTTCGGGTATTATGGTTTGCAATACAGATACTGAGAGGCCATTATGATTGATCCTTTCTCTACTTTCAGTACAAATTTCCCATCCCGAGCGATCCCTCCAACCATCATTGACTTAGTGATGATCCCTTCTCTATCCCAACTGCCTTCTCCCCCCCAGCTGATGAGGCAGGCTTCAACTGTGGAGCAATCTTTCTGGCCTTTGCGTCTACTGTCCTTGGGTGTTAGTCTCATATTATGTTATTTTAAATTCCACAAATGAGTGCAGTCATTCAATGATGGGTCTCATTCCCCTGACCCTGAAGAGCCTCTAATGCAGCACCATTGGGAAGTAAAGAGAGGCTGCTAAAATCTCAGGGCTAGGCTGAATGGAGACATTACTGGGCCCGCTCGAGCAAATCAATGATCAATGGGATGACAGTGATACAGTGATACACAGGTCAAATTCATATAATAATCACAAGCTGACTCTTACTGATTTACTTTCTTTTTATTCTATTTGTCATTTCTTAAAGTTTTGTTGGAATAAGCAACATAAAGTAAATTTGTTATGTGCCACCAAGAGCAGGTTGAGGTTGGGAAGGAAACTGGGGCTATTGATGGAGGGACAGCCACACTGGTGATGTTGGAACTCTCACAGCAGAGGCCCATGATTTTTCTTACTAACTGGTACTGCAAAGAACAACGACAAAAAACAGCTTTCACTTGAAACAACTGTATAATGAACTATTTTGTAAATCATGGTGTTTTTTATTTTGGTTTGGTTCGGTTTGGGTTTTTTTTTTTTTTTTTAGCTTTTTGGGTCACATCCGGCGATGCACAGGGATTACTCCTGGCTCCTCACTCAGGAATTACTCCTGGTGGTACTCGGGGGACTATATGGGATGCTGGGAATTGAACCTACGTCAGCCACGTGCAAAGCAAACGCCCTACCCACTATGCTATCTCTCCAGCCCCAGGTGTTTTTAATAAAACAAAATTTTTTTAAGTAAAATAAAATAAAATGGATCTGGAGTCATTACAGAGAAACTGTCTTACTGGTACTACTTGACCTGGGTCAGAGACCTTGAACTGGGCCAAAGCCAATAGTTTTAAAGACCGTCAATTGTTTGAAATCAATCAAGCAATTGTTTTAGGACTGGTGGATTTTTACTGCTAGCAGGATTAAATCTCTATCCTTCTCATCCTTTCTAGAAATCAGTAGAACCAATGCGGGAACTACTTTAGCTTGTTACACTGATCGACACATTCCTTACCGTGACCTTAGGAGGCCAGAGGCCACTCCCCAGGCAGCTGGCACAGTGGGGGGGTGGGGGGGGGGGATCCGTGCTGGGGAAACAGTGGGCGAGGGACAGAGCTCAGAGGCGGGCACGCCACCCGCGCACCTCACCCTGTGGGCTGTCTCCTCGGCCTTCAACACTTTCTTCAACTGCTTACCTCATCCTCCCTTTCGTCTCAGGAAAGTTCCCGACTTTGTTTCTCCTTGGAGTGCATGCCAGCTTTTCTGTCTGAGTGTGTGTGCCTGACACTGCAATCCTTTGATCCCACATAAACACACTTTGCCTTTTTAATTGCCTCCTGAAGTTTAGGTTGACACAGTCAGAGAAAGAGATCTGTAAACAGACACAGTCGCCCCTGCGCAGCAACCGTGAAACAAACTTCCAAGGAAGGCAGGAGGCACAGTTCCTCGTACTCGCAGGCAGCTGAGCCCACGCAAACATCTCTCGCGCTGTAGGCGGCCGTGCCTGGAAGAGAGGGTGAAATGGAGTCTACGTGGCGCCCAGCCTCTTGGGGAGAGAAAAGAAGTTTCCTGGTAAAAACTAATTAAAATGCACTTAGAAGAAGTAAAGAGAAATGGATGCAAGCAATTGAACATTTTCATTTCTTCTTCTTGACTAATTACAAACTATTTGCATATAGACTCAGAAGCCAGAGTCAATCTTTTGGGAGAAAGTGCTGAGGTTTTGCATTTATTACTGTAACTGGGTTTGCCTTGGAAGCTAAACTCTTTAATAATTCTTCCTCCCTCACTCCCTTCCTCCCTCTCTCTTGCCCTCCTTCCCTCCCTCCTCCCCTCCTTTCTTCCTTCCTTCCTTCCTTCCTTTCTTCCTTCCTTCCTTCCTACCTTCCTTCCTTCTTCCATCACTCCATCTCTCTTTTCCTTCCTCTTTTCCTCCCTTCCTTCCTTCTTTTCTTCTTTTCTCCTTCCTTCCCTCCCTCTTTCCCTCCCTCCCTCCATTCTTCCCTTCCTCCCTCCCCCCTCTCTCCCCCCTCTCTCCCACCCTCTCCCCCTCCCTCCCTCCCTCCCTCCCTCTCTCCCTCCCTTCCTTCCTTCCTTCCTTCCTTCCTTCCTCCTTCCTTCCTCCCTCCCTCCCTCCCTCTCTCCCTTCCTTCCTCCCTCTTTCCCTCTTTCTCTCATCTTCCCTCCCTTCCTTCCTTTCTTTCTCTCTTTTTATTTCTGGTTTTAGGGCCACACCTGGCAGTGTTCAGGGACTTCTCCTGGCTCTGTACTCAGGGATCACTCCTGGCAGGATTCTGGGGACCACATCGAGTCTGACCTGCCTGCAAGGAAGACCCTAATTGCTCTATTACTTTGGCCCCTTTGTTACAATTCTTGTGACTAAAGGCCCTTGACTGGGGAATGGAAGTTTGAGAATCAAGTCTGGTAAGTCCCTGATATTTTCCTTCCTGTCAAGCTGAAACTGGAGCTGAATGAAAGGAGGCTCAGTGCTCTGGGCCTGAGCTGCGGAGGACGCCCAGAACGGCACCAGACTCTGTGCTGCAGGGAGCCTCGTGAAGACAGGCACCTGCACCCCCAGTCCTGGCAGGAAGCGGGGAGGAAGCATGTGGGACGTACAGCAGGCCCCCTCATCCCGTGGACCACAGCGACTCTGTCGAGGACAGAACACAGAGGCGCACCCCCAACTCACTGAAGCCAGAAGACGGGGAACTCCATGGAAATGACGGGGCTGCTCAGGCAACCCAGTTGGCTTCCGGGACACGTGGGAGGTGGGGGCCAGGGCTCCCAGTGTGTTCAACACAGACATCCTGAACATGTCTTTCCACACCTGCCACTTGGGACTGTGAATTATTTTAAACTGGTTAATCTGGCTTATCTATTGAGACCCCACCGATTGTCCCAGGAGTAGCTTTTACCACCCCTCTAATTGTCTAGAAGAATGAAGGCGGTGGTGGGGGAGGAGTGAGGGGTACACAGACTTTGGATTTTTGTCAGAAATAAACTTTCTATTAGTGAAAACTATCTTTATGGCAATGTAAATGAAACAGGCCAAACACCAGTATTAGGACAACTTTCCTTGCCCCAAAGCCAAAGATAAGAACAATTTATCCTCAGTTTACCCTTCCCCCAAACCCTAATCCTTACTTTGTTTAGGTTTGCAGATAAGACAGCATATCTCAGGGAAGCAGCACAAGGGGGTTTTATTGTTCGTTCTGGTGCCCACTAGTCTGCAGCCTGCCCTTGCTTCTTCTTCTTTGCCCTATAAAAACCCTTCTTGGGAGCTGCGGACAAGACGGTTGCTCTGAGGACATGAGTCCACCATCTTTCAATCTGCCAATAAAGTTTGTTCTCTACTTGTCACTGTGTCTCACACTTGATTGAACCCTGAGCAGCAATGGCGCTAGACCTTCAAGGTAGTACCTAAGTACAGAGCATCTGATCTTCATGGGCATCCCTCTCTTCACCATGTGAATGAATCCTTCCTTCTTTCCTGCTTCGCCTTCACTTGGAGTGCTTACTGCAACTGTCCTTACTGTAACCCACACAAATGAGAATCTCCCAAACATATAGAAGTTAACTTAGTTTTTCTCCTGCTGCTCTGTGTGATATTAATTCTATTGCTTGGCCAATCCCAGAAGAACCTAGAGGGAGATTTCCTCTCCAACATTGTCAGTCCGCACCCAACAACCCCATACTCTACTCACTGTAATCTAAACACTTGTCAGGCAGGAGCCAGAGGACAGCAGGTAGGGCACTTACCTTGCATGCAGCTAACACAGATTCAATCCCTGGTGCCACATATGGTTCCCTGAGCACTACTGGGGATCCCTAATCTCTGAGCACAGAGCCAGGAGTAAGCCCTGAGCCAGATGTGGCCCCAAAATCAAAAACACAAAACAGCCTGTCCCAGGAGAGCGAAGGCCTCTCATTTGTGCTTGTTAACCTGCCATTCCAGCATCAAGAGAAATGAACAGAGGCCAGAGCAGTCGTGTATCAGGCATGGTGCTTACCTTGTATGTGGCCAACCTGAATTCAATCCCCACCATTCCATGTGGTCCCCAGGGCACTGCCAGGAGTGATTTCTGAGCACAGAGTCAGGAGCAAACCCTGCGTATCACTGAGTGTAGCCCAAGAAGCAAACAAAAAAAAAAAAAACCGGGTAAAACAAAAGTGAGCAGTGAGTTCCAATGAAGTGTCAGCACCCCCGCCCAACTTCAGTGTTGCAGCAGAAACGGAGCACTGCTTCCCTGGAGAGTGTCAGTGGGAGGTGTAGGGACACCTTCCTCCTTGCCCAATCCGGAGAGAGCAGCTTTGCTTCCCGCTCTGCTCTCGAAATGCACCACCTGCTTCTACGTGGCGTGATTCCCCATGGACAGAGAGTAGCAACGTTGAGCTGATCTGAGTCTTACTTTGCACCAGAGCCCTGGGGAGACAGGGAACAGGCTGGGCAGAGGACAAAAAGTGAGTCTGAGGGGAGAGAAGCTGGTCTTCAGGAGCTCCCAGGCCTATAGACCAAGTGACCTCTTGATCTCCAGTCTATCCTGCCACCACGTGAAGCACTGAGCCTCTGCCTTCCGCCTTCTTGCCGTGCTGCTGCCAACTCTGATCATGCTCCTGGGGCGTGACGCTGCACTATGGCCTGCCAACAAAGCAAGGTGACGGGAAACTAAAACAAACTTAACAGGTTCACGCTCAGAAAGTGGAACTGAGACTTTCATCTCCACCTTTCCCGCTGGCCTTGTGTTCCTTAATTCCCTCTCCTGAATTTTAGGTTCTGTGAGGGGAAACTAAGCAACAGTTACTAGGCCCAAACATTGCTCATTTTTCTGGAAAATCATTTACACAGGCATATGGTTGCTCAGAAACCGGGTACTTGTGCGGTCACAGGTAACACCACCATCTTCTAGTGCTCCCATAACTGCGTCTCAAATACCTGTGAGCAGAGGGGAAGGGCACGCACTACACAGGTGCGTGTGGACACGACAGCAGGTTTGGGATCAGTTGTCAAGCACTCGGTCTTCTAAGTTTTAGGAGGAAAGCCACAGTAAAAAGCCATGCGTTTGTTGCACACAGAAACTTAGAATTAAGAGCAAAGGGACACTTCAGGACCTAGTGGATATTGAAGCAGGTCCAAAGGAACAACACACATTGTAAGAGAAAGAATAGTCCTTTGTACTCATCATCTTGGGAGGCATCCAGAAAGCACCATTGCTTCATCTTCACACACTCATCAGTAGGTCAAACGGTGTCCCACATGCCCCAAGCATGCTCTCAGGATATCTCTGAGGAGAGTGTGTCCTTTTCATTTCCTCCCAGGAAATAAAAGAGTTGGGTGATAAGGACCTGCGAGATGTTAACAGCAACGTGCCTTGAGATGTCCTTTTTAAAAAGAGTGAGAAGACGCAGAGGAAAACAAGACCACAACTTGATATCTGATAAATTCCGCAAAGGGAAAGTTGTACCCACCAGCCCTGTTGGTCGCTCTGGCGTGGCCATTTGAAGGACAGACACATGAATCTGGCTAGGCCTTCCAGAGGCAGGGTAAAGTCTTAGCGGGTCACTGAAGAAAAAGCCCATGCATCTACTGTGGTAAAATGTCCCTGGAACCAAACGCTTAAGCATGGCTATCTTCCTGCTTGGTAATTAGAGGAATCGGGTAGGAAAGGTGCGACCTGGGAAAGAGACACACTTCTGACTCCCCTCGCTTGCAGATAAATAGTGTCCCCGTTAGGTTTTAAGACAATAGAAAGCTCTTGGAAAGTATAATTTTATGGCCTCCTGGTTGAGATGATAGCAGGAGCTGATTAAAATGTCAGGGCCAGAGAGATAGTACAGCAAGTAAGGTACTTGCTTTGCATGCAGTAAACCTGGCTTCCATTTTCAGCATGCCATATGGTCCCCTGAGCCTACCACGAGTGATTCCTAAGTGTAAAGCCAAAGCCAAGAGTAACCCCTGAACACAGCTGGGTGTGGACCAAAGACAAAGCCAAAAAAATTAAATATGCTATGATTATGTCTTAAAAAGCACTAGCCAAGCTCAGAACACAGTGAATGCTCTTAGAAGCCAAAGAGTAAGCTGAGACTCAAGAAAGAGCACACGCCCTGTTTCCTGGTGTAGGTACCCCACCTGGATACAACGTCAGTGTCACCAGTGTCACCCTACTTCTGGGAGGCAGATAAGACAGGAACCTACCTGGACAACTAAAATCTCAGCATCAGGTTAGAAGAACATCAAGCCTCTCCACAGAGACCCTCCCACGCTGTGAGGAAGCAGGTGAGAGGCATCCCAGCTGGAGTCCAGGGATGTGTCGAGCAAGATTGTCATCTGCCTGCAGCCCCAAAAGGGAAGAAAAAGGTTTCCCATGAGAAATCAAAACCTCAAGCTGAACCACATGCATGTAAGGATTCCAGATTTGCACTATTAATGTGGTTCAAGGCATCTTGAGCCAAGAAATGAATGTAAAAACTTGCCCTGGTTGGGTGATACCCTGAGGCCCCCCAACAAAAGGAAAACAAAGCCACTCTGTGGGAACATTTTCGCAATCCAGGACACGTGAAACAGGCCTCCGAGAAGACTCAGGCTTGTTCTCTGCTTGCCATTTCCATTTTCTTGGGAAAACGCTGCTAAGAATACGCTTTGTTCCTCTTATACTTCTGTGCTCCTTGAAGAATAGCTGACCCGAAATCTGGGGAAGAAAGTGGATTAGATGAGTTGGAAACAGCTGCTGCATAAGAAAGTAAAGACACTACTGACAATAGAGTCTAGTCAAAAAGCATCAGCCACCTCAAACCAGCATTCATTGGTTCCAAAAGGTACGTGACAAAGAGAAGCCACAAAGATCACCAGGCAATGGGTTAAAACATGTGATGTTTAAATCCTGGGTTATCAAGTGGTACCTAAAACAAAAACTCATTGCACAAATAATAAACTCATTATTTTGAAAACATACATAGAATGAGAGAGATTCAAATGTGTATGTCCTTTCTAAAAATTCTTTGACTGGCAATCAAATATCTAATGAGAGGAAATGTCCTTTTGCACAAAAATGTTAGAAATAGAGCATCATAATTTTGATACCTTATGGAAGTTATGCACTGTGGCCATGAATACCAATGGTCAGTGACCTTCCAGAGACAAATAAACTTTAGAGAAGTGTGCAACACATCAAATTTCTTACTCTCAAATTAATCAATTAAATGTAAAGTGAAAAATAAAATATTAATATATAATTAAACAATCTACCATTTTACACAAAATACAAGTGAAAAGGGAATGAGTTGAAGTAAAATATGGAAAGAAAATCAATAATATCTAAATCGCTGTGACTCATAAAAACGGATAACTAAGTTTGAGAGAACAAGAATGATATAAAAAGAGGTAAGTTATATAATTAAAGAAAGTTACAGTTACAGAAGTTTTGTCCAAGATAGGAATCTTGTCACACAAACAATTGCTAAATTGTTTTATTAACTGTACACCTTGACCAACTGGGATTTCAAGGTATACAAGACTAGTTCAGGGCTGGATCGATAGCACAGTGGTTGGGCATTCGCCTTTCATGCGGCCGACCCCAGTTCGATTCCTCGCCCCTTTTGGAGAGCCCGGCAAGCTACCAAGTGTATCAAGCCTGCACAGCAGAGTCTGGCAAGCTACTCGTGCATATTGGATATGCCAAAAACAGAAACAATAAGTCTCGCAATGAGAGACATTACTGGTGCCCACTCGAACAAATCGATGAGCAACGGGATGACAGTGACAGTGACAAGACTAGTTCAGTATTTGAAATTCAATTAATTATAATATCATGTTAATAGTAATTCATGATCATATCAGTTGATGCAGAAAAATAAGTTTTATACTACAGCATCCATCCATGATTTGAAAAACCTCATCAAATTAAGAAAAGACTAGAACTCCCTCAATTTGACAAAGAATGTCTTCCCCAAAACAAAAACAAGAAATAAAAGCCCTATAAGCTAGCATAATACTTAACATTGGTATCTTGACACTTTTCCTTAAGATATGAAAGATATCAAGATCCTCTTCCTCACCATTCCTATTCAATATTGTACTGGCAATACTAGCTAAGACAATAGGACAAGGGAAAGAAAGCCAAAAAATAAAGATGACTGGAAGGAATTATTAAAACTGATTTTATTCACAGATAACATGATTGCTTAAAAAGAAAATCCTAAAGATCCAACAGACACACTCTTGGAATTAACAAGTAAGTATAATAAAGTTGCAGGACACAAAATTAATATCCGAGAGTTAATCATCTTCAGGACCAGAGAAATAGTACAGCAGATAAAGCACTTTCTTGCACACAGCTGACCAAGCTTTGATCCCCAACACCACATATAGTCCCCTAAATACTGCCAGTAGTGATCCCTGAGCCCAGAACCAGAAATAAGCCTTAACCACAGTTGGTGTCTCCCAAAAACCATAAGGTGGGAGAATCAAAGGTTAATAACATTCATATACTACCAGTGAGTAGATATAGTCATTTAAATTCCAATTAATTTGAAATTTAAAATAATGTTAATTACAGTTAGGTGTAAATCTAATCCTCTCAAAATGTATAAGATCTGTAAGCAGAAAATGATACACATTTTGCAATGAAATCAAACATTTTAGAATGAAACCAATCATGGTTTGAAGATACAATATTGTTAAGAAATCAATCCTTTCCTACTTGACATATAAACTTGATGCAATCTAGCAAAGCTACATTTTATGATTCTAAAGTTTATATAAAAGAGCAACTGACCTATTATAACAAAGACTACATTAAAAAAGAAAATAAAGGAGCTGGAGCAATACTACAGCAGGTAGGGTGTTTGCCTTGCACACGGCCGATCTGGGTTCAAATACCAGCATCCCATATGTACCCCCAAGCACTGCCAGGAGTAATTCCTGAGTGCAAAGCCAGGAGTAATCCCTGTGCATCCCCGGGTGTGACCCAAAAGTTAAAAAAGAAAGAAAAGAAAACAAAGTTATTCACTTTGTTGAAGTGTCAACACTGCTTGATTTCAAATTTACTACAAAGCAACACTAGTAAGAGAGCATGTTACTAATGAAAAACCAACACAAAATTAATGGGACAAGTTAGGAAAGCTAGGGACCGGAGTGATATTATGGTGGGTAGGGCAATTGTTTGTGTGCCTTGCACACAGCCAAGCAGGGCTCGATCCCCGCCATCCCATATGGTCTCCTACATTAAAAATTTTAAACTTTCCTGCAAAAGATAAGTGACAGGAAAACTATAAACTGAAACATTATTTGCATAATGCATCTTTAATAAAGAATTTTTGTCCAGAATGTTTTTTAAATAAAATTCAACATTCATGCAAAAATTACTCATTTAAAAATGAGTGAAAACCTGGGCCTACCTCTCTCCAAAGATGATGGCACATGAAAATATTTTTTAAGTGATCAGAGTAATTTGTTGTGGCAAATTAAAAGAACAATTAGATGCCAAAGCACACCCGTTGGATTTTTTTTTTAATTTAATGACATTCTGGGTAAGCTGTAAGGCAAGAGGAATTCTCACATATTGACGGTGGAATTGCAAAATAATGCAGCCACTTTGGAAGACAAGCTGACAGTTTCTTACAAAGGTAGCTGTCATTATATGAGGCTACTTTGACATTCAAAATACCACAGATAGGATGACTGTAATGAAAGAAATTCATTGTCTCAAGACTTCTAGACCAAACTTAAGGGATAAATGGGATTGGTTTCAGGTGCAACCTCACATTCTGCTCGTAGAAGGTTGGCATGGACTTTATGCACAGGAGAAGGAGCAAGACTTCTGGTATCCTTAGTCAGACACCAGTCCTATAGGACTAGTGTCACCATAATCGCCCCATATAACTTTAAGTACTGTATACCCCATTTTTATTGATGTCCTATAATTTACAATGCTGTTAATGACAGTTTCACACATGCATCTTTCCAATACCACATGCACCTCCAGAGAGCTCTCTTCCCTCCACCTACATCCCAGGGATCCCACCAATCACTCCAAGATGGCTCAGAGCTGTAGACCAAGGCTCCAGTTTATTGCTCTCGGCCATTTGCTGTTCCCTTACTGTGTTTCCTTAAGCAATTTCTTAAAGGTCCTGTTTTCAATGCAGTGGCATAGGAAGCTAGAACTTCAATATCCAACTGAGAGTGCAAAGGACACGGTGCACTCCGTAATAAAAGTCTTATTGTGATCCAAATAGGACACTTCTATTTACTTCTATCAATGCAATAGCCTGCACATGCATATCTATAACTTCATTCTTAATCACCAAATTAGAAGAAACCAAAATATTCTTCCAATGCTAAGTGGAGAAACAAGCTTTTCTCCACTTAGCATTGTTTATTAAAGAAATAAACAATCTTTATGATGGGATATGATTTTATTATGAAAAGAAACAAACCATCAGGTCCAAGAGTAGACAAGAATGAATCGTAAATGTGTATTTCTAAGTAAAAGAAGATAGTCTTAAAAAATTACTGAATTCCTTCCAATGGTATAACATACAATTCTATGAGACAGTAGGTCTGTACAGGCAATGTAAAGACCACTGCTGGGGGGGGGATGGTTTCTGGTGCAGTGAGGGGGTGGAATAGGTGAACACATGAGACTTCTTCACTACCAACTGTTAGATGATTGTGTATTTATGGGGAGATGGGGGAACATGAACTTTGTAACCCAGAAATCAAAGAGTGAACATTAACTATGTGATTTTATCAAATTATTTAGGAAGTTGAGGATAGCATAAGTGAACTGCTTCAAAATGTATAAAATGACCTCTCTGAGTGAGGGGAAGTGGGGAAGAGACATTGACAAGTCTCTTGGGGATGAGCAGAGGCAATAGAATTAAAGGCGAAGGAAGCCAAGCATCAGGCTGCTCCCCAGCCGACAGCACGCTCAGCCGAGATGGTGCCCGTCTCTGCAACGCTGCTTTAAGTGCCTGGAATGGAAAGTGAAGTCAGAGGACGGCAACCGTGGGAGGCGGTCTCTCAGTTTGGGGAGGATATTGATATTGAGATAGGGGTTGGAGTGGGCAAGGGAACAGCACTGGCCTCGGAGGAACGAGTTCAATCATGTCAATGGAAGCTGAGTCCTGGTGGCAAGAAAGCAGTTATGGATGAATAAACCCACAAGCCCCACCCTCTGCCTCTAGTAATAGCAACTTATGACAGACATTGAGTGACCTGCAGAATCCGGCAAAACCCTGACTGCTTGGTGCAAAAACCCCAGCAGGTGAAAGGGAGCCACAGTCACAGTAATTCCTTAGGAGGGTTCTGGGGCACACACCATGGCCGCCACACTTGGAGCTCCTTTTGGTCCTCCCGCCTCTGAGAGCAGACACCCCCCCCCACCCCATCTGGACAGAGGACCTTCTCCCCATGCTGTCACGCTGGATCCTTCTTCCCCCCTGCATATTTCACCACCTGTTCACAAATCTATCTGGAAGATAAACTTCCGTGGGTACAAACTAGGTGACACAAGTTTTTAGCAGAATAACTCAGTTCTGTTGGTGCTTGTCCACACCAGGTGACAGAATCTCACTCTCACTAAGAATGAGACAGGGTGACAGCAGGAAAAAAATGCTACGAGCAGAGATACAGCTCAGGTCCAATGAGCAGTCCCCACACAAACTAATCATTTTTAAAGCAAGTATAATTATTCAACTCTCAGACATAATATGCAATTAAATGAGCAATTAAAAAGTCACAACTTTATAATGAAAAGAATAATTCTCCAGGAAATTATAACACGCCTTTCTTTGTGACTATCTAGCAGTATAGCTTCAAGAGAAAAAATAATTGACATTCCAAGAAGAAAATAAGAACAACATAGTCATATTAAAAGATTATATTAATTCTCAGAAAATGTAAAAAAAAATTCAAGACTCTAAAAGAGGTTTCCTCTTGAATACCTTTGAACATGTTCATCTAGCAGAATTTTGCATCTAACCTGTGGGAAATGCACATGTATTTCCACTATGATTAGAATATTTTCTAAGCATGATCACCTACTGACCCACCCCCCAAAAAAACTCAATCCATATTCCAGAATAGATATCATGTAAACTATGGTTTGGGTCCACCTGACAAAAAAGTTAGAAATCAATTACAACAAATTAACCCAAATATACCTCCCACCTGGACCTGTTTGAGAAAAGTATGTGTACCGTGGCTCATCCTGCCCTTCCCATGTCAGCCCCCTCAGACTCGCTGACGCCCAGCTTCCAGCTCACCCCACTGTCTCCAAAAAGATGCCCAGGGAAACTCACAAAGCAGCTCTCTTTTGAGACTGGGAGAAGGGCACGGGGGCCGGTGCTGGGATGTGGATCGCCAATGCCACACACAAACAGCCTAAACAAGCAGCTCTCCCTCTCCAAAAGTCTCTCAGCCTCATGCAAGAGCCCTGTCCTTGGCAGTTTCCTCCCAGTGAACCATGGGGAGTTAGGATCTATTCCTCCGGCTGCCCCCATTGTGGCTTTTCCATCTACATAAAACACAAGCAGATCATACACCTCTGATCGGTTTCTCTTCCTCCTGCTGTTCTTCTTTTTAGGTTGCTCTCGGCAATGCACAGGGGTTACCTCCTGGCTTTGCACTCAGGAATTACTCCTGGCCGTGCTCAGGGGACCATATGGGATGCTGTTCTCCTAAGTGAAGCTAGCTGCTTCACTGTTAGCAAGAAGCTTCTCCACGTCACAGCTCTCTCAAAACAATTCTCTCCTTCCAAGATAATAGACTGACAGACTGTCCTTAATGCTTAAGGGAATCAAGAGAACAAGAAAGCCAGGACTTACTCATTTCATTAATTACTAATGAGTAGGAATGTCATATCATTCTTGCTTTTATAACTTATTCCCATTATCATCCCTACTAAATGTAGGAAAAAGTTAATACATGGAAGGAATGAAAGATGAGAGGGGAGGGATGGGTACTCGATCACTGTATGACTCAAACATAAGCACGAAAGTTTGTAAGTCTGTAACTATACCCACGGTGATTCATTAAAAAATATACATAAATTTAAAAAAAGATGAGAGGGGGGAAATGAACTAATTGCTCAGTTTCTTTTTTCTTTTTTTTTTTTTTTTTTGCTTTTTGAGTCACACTCGGCGATGCACAGGGGTTACTCCTGGCTCTGCACTCAGGAATTACTCCTGGCGGTGCTCAGGGGACCATATGGGATGCTGGGAATCGAACCCTGGTCGGCCGTGTGCAGGCAAACACCCTACCCGCTGTGCTATCGATCCAGCCCCCAATTGCTCAGTTTCTAATGGCAGATCAAAAATACCTTTACTTTTGCTTTTTGTTGCTGCCAAAAATAATTCAACTTTTAAACATGTTGAAAGAATGTAAATATAAAAAGATTACCAAAAAGAAATAAGTGTTTGAAATTGCCAGAGTGAATAAAAAGAAAAATTAACATAATGAAAGACAGACAGTAAAGGACATTACTAAGAAATGTTTTTTGAATAAACAATGAGTGTAAAATTAAAACCAAATTAATCTGATATGCCAATAATGTGAAATTAATACATTTGCTTAAAACAAATTAACTTAAAAGTATTATATGCTTGAAAACATAACATGTAAAATAAAGTTCAGAGAAAAATAATTAGTCCTTCTCATTTATATTACACACATAACAAGATTTAATAACTTTATAGGATAGATCAATCATGCTACTCTAGAATAGAATATAATTTAGATAAACATATATTTACAAATGACCTTCAAAGAAATAGCTTAACAAATCTATAACCATAGAAGGTACCCCATCCCTAAAATGCCTTACATGAAAAACATTGAAATTTTTCAAGGAATATATAATTATACAAATATAGACTATTTTCTGGAATACAATAAAGACAATTTCCAGATTATGTTTTTCCTTAAGGCTGGCAAAACTCTTAAGCTTAAATTAACTAATATGAAACAGAAGTAGGACAGCCTTTCATAAAAAGACCATGTCAAAATCTTAGGGCATTATTGGCAAATACAACTCAACAGTATGTTAGGAGGAGAATACACTATGACCAAGTTGAGTTCATGCCAGAAATACAAAACCAGTTCAGTGTTAAGAAATCCACTTATGTAATGTGTTGTATCGGTCAGGGTTCAATTGCAAACACTAGAATCCTCTCTTGATCCTGTGAGCTGAGAGGGGTTAAAGTGGAGTGTTACGTGGCCCATAGGAGCTCCAGCAGGACTGGAGGAATTGACACCTATATAAATTTTGGGTGGACTCCCAAAGCAACATTTCTGATTGAGCCAGTTAGCGTGCTACCACTGTTTTACCCAGAAAACCTTTGTTCCAATGGCACCCTTGGGACCACCAAGAGGGATACGACCACCACCAAGATGCTCCCTTCACAGTATCTATAAGAGGGAAGAAACTGACTCCCAAGACTCTAGAGCCAGAGACCATCTAATGTGTCCTATGTCCTAGCTGCCCATCTTCATGGTCATGCGACCAGTGTAGGTGCTTGATCTATGGATGAAGGAGGGGTATGGAGAGATAGATAATGGATCAGATTATTCTTATCTATATATGTATAACAGCTGCTTGATATTTCATTCACATAGCATATTATTTCCACATTTTTATTGAATAATCTCATTCCGACTTGTGCGATCATAACTATAATCACTTTTAGGATGTATTCATCACCCACAAAAGAAACGCTATGTGGAAGCCAGAGATGTAGCTCAGTGATAGGGCACCTGTCTTGCATGCATGACCCTTGGCACCACAATCAAGTGTGTGACTTCTGGTACATCACAACAACAAAAGGACGGTGAGGGGAAAGGAAGAAAACCCAGCTCTATCAGCAAGTGCTCCCCACTCGCCTCCAAACTCTCCCATTTCAGCCCAGTGAGAACTATCACTCTTTATCTTCTCTATTTACTCTCTTTTTTACTTGTCTCTTTAGATTGCCCCTATGTTGCCTTATTTTGTGTAAATTAAATTATCCAATAGGTAACAATTTCAGACTTTTTTTTCATGCCGCATGATGTTTTCAAGGTCAATCCATGAGTGTGATGTATCAGTGCTTTATTTGTTTTATTATTAGCAGGTAAAATACCCATCCCAGTATGATGTGTATACCATTTGTTACCTATTCACTCGTCAGTTCATGGGCATTTGGATTATTTCTGCTTGTTGGCTATTTTGAACAACACTATTATAAACATGTGTGCCCATGCTTTTATATGGAGATGCATTTTTATTTCTCTTGAGTCTAACCTAAATGTAAAAATTATGTAACAAGTTATTCTTTTAGTATATCAAATAATAGTGTTGCTTTTAAAAGCAACTGGACCATTTTGCATTCCCATCAACAGGAAGATTCCAATATCACCATGTTCTTGCCAACATTAGTTATTACCTTTCTTCTTCACTCTAGACACTCTCAAATCTAAGCATCTTTTGTGAGTGGTATCTCATTGCTGTTCTGATTTGCAGGTCCCTAGTCCCTCATGTAATGTGACATCTTCTTGCATGTTTAGTGTTTAGTGGACATTTTTGTGTCTTCCAGGGAAAAGAGTTTAGTTAGATCTTTGGCTTATTTTTAATTTTGGTTGTTCTTTTAAATAAAATGTCTTCTTTAAAATAAATGCTTTCTTTAAAAGAAACTTCTTTTAAAGAAAATGTGAAGGAAAAATGGAGACCAAGTCTCTATTTCTTGGAGTTTATTCCATTGCCCTTCTAATTTCTATTTCTAGCTCTCTTCATTTGTTTCTATTAAGGTACCACCTTAATAGAAATGACCACCTGGTTATTTCCTTAGTTCATTACAACTTCATGAACTTAATGTCAAATACAGGACATTTTTCTCCAGCAGAATCAGTAGACATCCTTCCACAAAAGAATAGACCAGCATGTTTTAATCTGCTCCACGTAAATCTACTTCTAAGCCACATGAAACACCTTCCTGTCTTTCTCTGTCTCTCTCTCCACATCCAACTGTGCTCAAGACTTACTCTTAGCTCTGTGCTCAGGATCACTCCTGGCATTGCTCATGGGACCGTACATAGTGCAGGGATTAGATCTGTGGAAAGCAAGTGCCTTACCAGTTATACTATTTCTCGGGCCCCCGTGTATCTTTCCACCCCTGACAGACAGACATACATGCAGCCATAAGCCGAAGGGATGGATCCTCCAGCAGGGAACAGGAGTTTGCAGCCATAGTGCTGTGTCCAGAGGGGTAGCGGTGGGGGACTGTAGAGATTTCTCTAGAGGAAAACGTTCCTCACGTCTATGTTCCTGACCTCACAGATGCCAGGGCTTCTTCTCTAAAACTGTTCCATTTAGAAGAATTTAAAAAATTAGAGAATAAAAACACAGTAATTCAGTCGAAAGGGAAAAGGGCTCAAGAGCAGACTCATCAGACATTTTTTGTCCTAGGGGACAACTCCCCTACCCCCCACTGCAGGGTGCCCTCACCCAGGCTCCCACATTTGCTCTCCCTTCCCCTGCCCTGTGTGCCCAACTGAAGACACTCTCAGGGGCAACATGGAGTGCACACATTGGAGTCATTTGTGAAAGTGAGAATAAACTCTTCCAAGAAATGAACTTGATCTCCAAAGCTCGACTCAGGGCCAAGCATGTGGCTCTGCAGTTTCTTCCTGCCTGGCCCACGTGAGACTCTCTGCAGTGTGCAAAAGGGTCAGCAGCAGCACAGAAACAATCCAGCCATCCTCAACTCCGAGCTGCGTTCAGCTGGGAAAGTGTTTGCATGTGGACACACACAGCATGTGGAAAGCAACAACCTTCCAGGTTGATTTGGGTCCTGAGAAGTCCCTGGAAGTACAAGCAGATGAGCTGTGAGGGAGAAGAATTGAGGAAGAATTGTACACACAGGCTGAACAGAGGCTAAACCAGTCTGAATCAAGTCCACCGGCCACCAGTCCCAAACCACACTGACCACCCCCAACGCCAACCAGAATAGCAATCATTTCTACCTGAGACTTAACAGAGCTAAACCCCAAACCTCCACTAAAGAAAATGGATCCAATGATCTGGGGGGCAACTGAGCTTAAGTTAACTGCCAATTAATAGGATAGGCAGAGAGGGCAAAGACAGACCCACACACATCTCTTCTCTGCTCCCAATCCCACAGTTCATTCCACCCAAGCACTGTACTCCAATTCATACATGTATGTGGGATGATTTTTTTCTAATTTTTATTTCATTTAATGCACTATCATTTATAAAATTACTCATACTTGGCTTTTAGACAAACAGTATATCATGAAATAACCACCCTCACCAGTGTCAACTTCCCTTCACCTGTGTTCCCAGGTTCCCTCCCAAACCTCCCCCATAAGCCTGCCATCTTAGCTGACACCATTTTGAGTTTGGTTGTTAAAGTGTGGGTCTCATAATTCCCGTGTTGTTGACACTTTGGTTTGGATATTTGGCTCTCTCATTCCTTAGCACCATCCTTGTGCCTTGCCCTTGCCCCTATTGCTTCTCATCTGTCTCTTCTTCCCCACCCTCCACTCATGGCCTTTCATTCTCCATATACTTTGGACCAAGGGTGACCTAAGCATTCCCACTCTAAATATTTCATTTCTTCACCCATTAACTCCAAATACATACATAATAATGTCATCCTATTTTTTCCTCCTTCTTCTGGATTACTTCATTTAACATAATATCTTCCAGTTCCATTCATATGGCAGCAAGCTGCATGATTTTATTCAGCTGCATAGCATTCCATTATTCCACTAAGATGATATATCACATCTTAATGATTCACTTATATATTGTTGGACATCTAGGTGGCATCCAAATCTTAGCTTTTGTACTGAGTGCTTCAGTGAGTGATTATGTGCACAGTCCATTTTGAATGAACGTTTTTTTGTATTTTTTTTACAAAGCTTTCATGTTTGAAAATACAGTTGACCACCCATGCCTCCACCAGTGTACATTTTCCACTGCCAGTGTCCTCAGTATCCTTCCCCCTGACCCAGCCCATGTTTCACACCCAACCCCTTGCTGCTGTGGCAGTTTCTCTCTCTCTCTCTCTCTCTCTCTCTCTCTCTCTCTCTCTCTCTCTCTCTCTCTCTCTCTCTCTCTCTCTCTTTTTCTCTCTCTCTCTCTCTCCTTATAGGCATTATGGTTTGCAATACATATAATGAGAGGCCATCATGATTGATCCTTTCTGCACACATCTCCCACCCCGAGCGATCCCTCCGACCTTCATTGACTTATTGATCCCTTCTCTACCCCAGATGCCCTCGCCCCCAGCTCATAAGGTAGGCTTCAAACCATGGAGCAATCTTCCTGGCCCTGTCTCTACTGTCGTTGAGTGTTAGTCTCATATTACGATATTTTATATCCCACAAATGTGTGCCATTATTCTATATCTGTCCCTCTCTTTCTGAATCACTTCACTTAGCATGATGCTCTCCATAACCATACATTTATAAGAAAATTTCATGACTTCATCTTTCCTAACAGCTGCATAGTATTCCATTGTGTAGAGTTTCTTTAAAAAGAATTCTGAAGGCTACAAACTGTTACAGAGAGAAGTTAAATTCTTTTTTGCTTGTTTGTGGTGCTTTTTGTTTGTTTGTTTTATTTGTTTGTTTGTTTTTGGACCACATCCTGGCATTGCTCTGAGCTTTGTCCTGTCTTTGCACTCAGGAATTACTCCTAGTAGGGCTCAGAGGACCATATGAGGTGCCAAGGGATGGAACCCTGGAAACTGGGCTGCCTGCATGCAAAGAAAGCACCACACTCACTGTACAATTGTTCTGGCCCCAAAAGCTAAATTGCTGAGTTTTACAAGACTGAGAGAAATCAAAGAACACTCCAATAAAGGAGGGATGTGCCAGAGCATCAAGACAAAAGACTCAGCGTTGTTATTATGACAAGTCTGCCCAACTCAGTGTGAATTTCTTGGAAGGGATTTCAGAACTTCCTTCTCATTAGCCCTGAGTTATTCTATTCCACCTTGTTTGGAAGCAGCTAGTACAGCACAGACCACCCTGACCAACCTCCCCACATGCTCTGCACTGCTTCCGGGTCACCCCTGGGCCTTCACTGCTTCCGGGTCACCCATGGGCCTGCAAGAGCATGTTAGGCTTCCCTGTTTGGATCCCTGATCATATCTGACCATGTCCCTCCTCCCTGCCTCCACACACATCTCAGAAGACCTGCCCTCCGAATTCCCCAGGTTCCCCCTAAATGAGTCTGCAAATTGAAATCCCCACAGCTAGCCATAACTTGGGGCCCGCACCCCACTTCAGAACCTGCTCTGTTGCTCTCGGTTAAATAGAGCATTAAGAATGATACACACACACACACACACACACACACACACACACACACACACACACACACACACTGCCCTGTTGGAAATCTGGCCTCTCCGGCACGCACTCTGCACCTTGCAGACACCTTCATCTGCGTTCTGAACTTCTCCAAACTGCTGCCCCCGCAGCTGCTTCGCACCTTTTCCTCTTTACTCTTACCTCCCCCACCCCCACTGCTTACCCCAATCCTCCTGCTTGGCCCCCGGGGCCCGGCTTGGGTTTCTGGTCTACATCTTTCCATTTCTGGGATCCTAATCCAGGCTGGCCCTGTGGCACATGATTTAGAACCACGTTTCTTTATTGCCACATGCACTGTGCTTTTGTTTCACAATGGTGAAGGACGGAAACATGTTTATGACCAAAGAGGAAACCAAGGTTCAGAGTGGTTCTGTGAGTCACCCTGGAGACACCCTCGGAAGCAGTGGGCTGAGGATCTGAACCGCCGATCCGCTTGCAAACCCAGCACTGTCCAACAATCCAGTTTGGATCTGCAGCCCCCTAAGGGTAGAGTGAAGACAAGGGGGAGCCTGAGGGGGCGTGGCCTCCCACTGCTTTTATTTTCCTGTCTTGTGTGTGAAATGGAAGGTCACAGGCACTTAAGAGTGGTCACTAATGGACCATGACATGAGCCAGGGGAATTACAGGCACAATCTCCCACTTCTGGGCCCCAGCTTTCTCTACGTCCTCTGTTGTGAAGGCGAAAAGCGAGAGCTGAGAGATAAAAGAAAAATGTAGTTTCTGTATATGATGGAATGCTACTTACTCAGTTTTAAGTAAAACAGGAGGAAATATTGCCATTTGCAACAGAGCAGATGGCCCTTGAGGGTACTGCGCTAAGAGAAGCCAGATGGAGAAAGACAAATGCCCTCTGGTTCCACCCATTTGTGGAGTACAATGAAGCAAACAATTGAGCTGGACAAAATAAAACCAAACCTCTACACTCTGACCTCAGAATAGTTGTCAGGGGCATGGAAAGGGTTGGGGAAAGGGAGGGTCGTAATGGAGGGGACATGGCCTGGCGGTGGGCATAGCTGTGTTGTACACATTTGTCCAGGTGTAAAGCTGTACCCCTGTGGCTTGCAGTTTCATTAAGAGATGCTCATTGAAACATTAATTTCCTGAAGAGATGTCGAGCCCTAAATCTGTGTGTGTGATGAGGTGCTGGGAAACCCTGAAAGCAAGACATGAATCCAGCCTGCTTGTAGGCTGATGGGCTCAAGGAGCATCTCAATGATGTTTGCATAGACAATAAACACAGGTTGGGTTAAGTCTCACCAGGGAAGTGAAGAGCCCAGAGAAAGAGAATGATCTAGATGAGCCTATGAGAAATCCAGTGGGGTCTTGTCACTCCAGGGATTGGCGGGAAGGGGGCCAGGACAGGGATCAGGGACTAGTGGCTCAGGACAAGGTCTCCACCTGTCAACCAGTGCCCACCCTATCAACCACTCGAGGCACCGCAGTCACTGCTGTGCCAGCAATGCTGGAGGTATGGGGGTCCGCTGCACGGGGCCCTATTTAACTGTGGGGTGGTCTGAGAATATGCATTTCTAGGCAGGCCCTGAGGTGCTGCAGTCACTGCAGTCACCTTGAGGACTGATTTCCATACAGTGTTCTCTCAGTTTGCCTCCAGAGTCAGGACTTCCTCCTTAAATCCAGGAAGCAGAATGCAGCCTGGAGATGTGACACCCCCCCCGCCCCCCGCTGTGTGCCTGGTGACTGAGCTGGGGCTGCTGGGGACCGCCCCCCCCCGCCCCCACTCGTCCCAAGCGTATGAAGTGGAATCTGCTCTGGTCAGAGCAGCAACTCCTGGCTCCCCCCTCGCCTTCCTCCACTGCAAGTTGCCTGGCTTTCCAGCAATGAGCCTTTTTGCCCTCAAAATAGCCTTTTCTCATAAACTATTCAGTGGGCTCGCACCAGGCATATTAGCTGTAGGCAATAGGAGCTTCGTGCTGTTTTCAGAAGCAGACCCAAGGGCATAGCCAAGGCCAAGGCCCGCCTGCTTTCTTCTGCTCTTCTTGGGGCCATGGGAGCACTTCAGTATTGGGTGGGTGGGAAGGAACTAGGCTGTGTGCATGCATGCCGGTCTGGGTGTGTATATGGGTATGGATGTGTATGGGTCATGGATGTATGGACATGTATTTGTGTGAATGCAAGCATGCTTTTATGTGTATGTATGTGCATGTGTGTAGATGCATATCTGTGTGTGCCTTCATGTATTTGTGGGTACATATATAACTGCACATGTGGATGCATGTGTGTGGGGATGAGTATGTGGGTGGGTACATGCATGTATGGGTATTTATATGTGAGGGTGAATTCGTGTGAGGGTGTATGTGTGTGCAAGTATGTAGATATATTCACATGAGGATGTATGCATACATGTGAGTGCATGAATGAATGGATGTGTATGTGCATAAATGTGTATGGGGGTGTGAATATGAGGGGGTGTATGTGGTCATGGTAAGGTATACAAGTGGCTAGATGTGCATATATTTGGATGTATGAGATGGGTGGAGATGTGTGTCTTTGACCATACATGCATATGTATATGTGCAAACATACATGGGTGTCTTCATGTGTGCATATAAGCTTTGTATAGCTCTTTCTGAAAGGACTTACAAGTACTCTTTCCTTATTAAATACAGTACCTGTGGCCCCCTCACCTGTAGCTGTTAGGTATAAATGCAGACGTCCTTATTGCTTTAATTTTTCATTTGAATAGATCTGGTTGTCTCACACTTGTGTGGTACGTTTCTTTAAAATTACCAAAAAAATTGGACAGGACAGGGCCGTGCAGCAGCTGATGCCTGAGGGGCAGCAATGGGGTATTCGGTACTCGGAGCTTTGACGATGGAGCAGAAGCCAAAACTGTGCTTCAGACCAGTCCCAGCTACACGCAGGCAGATTGTCCGTCTGTTCTCCTTGTTAGAGTTAAACCTGAAGCGCCAGCACTGCCCTGGGTCATAATTCTGCTGGTGTGACTTAGTTCTCCCGCAACTGGGCTCCCCGAGACACTCTTCTTCACCCCTGTACCTCCCCACGCCAAATCCTTCCACCTCCTCAACACAACCCTCCCATCCCCCCAGCCCCACGCACATCCTCATTCCTCTCTACTTCCTTACCACCCCTGGCAACCCTCCCACCTCTCTGCTCGACCCGTCAACACTCAGGCTGCGTCTCCCACCCACCCCAGTCAGCCCTGCTGGAGAGAACAGCGTTTCTGTGTCTGCATCTCTCAGCCCCTGACTGTCCCAGCACTGGCCTAGTTCACACCCTGGACCCTGCTCTCCTAGGTCCTCTGAGCTCAGTGACCTTGGTCAGAAGCTGCCCTCTGCAGAGCTGCCACGGTCTGCTCCAAGACCAGGCCTGCTTTCTGTGGCTATCCCTCCCTACACCTGAATCTGAACCACCCCCGTGTGCCTTTCAGCCCCTCAAACCCAAGCATCCTGGACATCTCCCTTGGCACCTTCTGTCTAGCTTTAGGTTGCTTTCCAGGGCAGTGCGTGTCCCCCCCGTAGAACTCTTCATCCCGAGACACTAGCGCCACAAGCCACACCCCCGCAGCTCTGATAGGTCCTCCCAGAGGAAATTCCAGGTAGCAGAGAGCCTATGCAACCTGATTGGTCAGTTCCACAAATCCTTATTTTCATACGGCATAGCCAATCAGGTAGCAAGGGGATGTGTAGTGGTGTAAGGGGGTATTATGCTGGGTGAGGAGGTTGTTGTCACTGGATTTCCCTGACTCTTGCTGCAGAAGGCTCCTCTGAAGCCTCAGCCCACAAGGGTGCCCCTAAGTGAGCTGAAAAATGTAGAGCTGTGATAGAGAACTTCCTTCCTGGAAGATGGCGGCTGCTTAGGTATGTTCAAGGGGCAGTTCGGTCACTGGAAAGCACAGTGAATTCCGTCTTCAGCAAGCATTCTGAATAAGACTCAGGCCAGGTAGGAAGCATGAGGGGGCCATCTCTGCAGCCCTAATTCCCCAACATCACAGGAAGCTCAGGGCAGCCCCGGGCCGCTCCTTCAATTCATTTAACAAAGCAGCAAATATCTCCCAAGTAAGTGGGAACTTTCAAGGGAGTCTGCAGCTGGGGCTGAGTGGACAAGCTCCCTATTCTCCCTTCACCTACGGAGGAACCAAGCGTGCTGAAGCTTCGAGACACCTGCATCCTGTCCCAACACATGGCCGCTAGTCTGAGCTACTTATTAAAATCTAAAATCAGCTGGAAATTCTATCTACCACCCCACATGTCCGGCATCAGGCCCCAGCAGCTGGGTGGGGAAGTAGGATTAATCTCTTTGAACTGGCAGAAGAATCTCTGTGCCCCCAGACTATATAAAGATACAGCTGGAGAAATGTCATGAAAGCATTTGATTCTGGGTAATGCTGGGTCAGATGCCTTGCACGCTGCTCACATTTGCAGGGAAGCCTGGCATCCAGAGAAACTGGCAGCCCAGGAAGCTGGCGCAGGAGGAGGGGGGCAAGCCTGCCTGGAAACGTGGCTGAGCCAAGAAGTCCTTGAGGCCGAGAAAGGCTGCTTGAGAGACTGGGTTCTTGTTGAGTCTGTGTTTCTTGGAATTACTTTCTCCCTCTTACTGCTGGTTTCCCAGATGCTTTCTACTCCTGCCATTTCTTTTCCTTCACTTCCTGGAGACAGTTCTGGCAAATCCCAGCTGGCTAAAGAGAAGAGGAGATTAAGTTGCTTGTACCCTCAGCTTCATGCGCCCTGAGTTCCAAGCACACAGGCACTCAGGTATCACGAAGGACTGGAGATGTAGCCCAGTGATAAAAACATATACTTTGCATGCCATGGGACGTGGCACCACGTGGTCCACCTGGAGGCCCCTGAGCACCAGGTTGGTCCAGGTAATCCCTAGCACCACATCCTAGGGCCAGCACTGAATTCTCTGACCTGCCTGGTCAAGAACCATGAGAGTGGTCCCCTCCCCACTCCCCCCAAAAAAGTAAAGGAGAAAATACCTCTTTAGTGCCCATTACTGGATAGTACTCCAAACTATATGTAAGATTGTGTGTATGCATATATGTTTAAACATATATGTAAGTATATGTGTATACACACATATACACATATATTACATGTCTGTCTGTTCTGCCTCACAGATTTTACTTTACTGGTGGCTTAAATTATCGGTGAGACTTTATTACTTCTCTGGGGTTCTTATGGGTTCAAATTTGAGCCTGGATGGGGTTGGAGATATTGTACAATGGGTAAGGTACAGTTGCCTTGCATGCAAATGACCCGGGTTCAATCCCCGGCATCACATACAGTCCCATGAACACTGCCAGGAGTGATTCCTGAGTGCAGAGCCAGGAGTAACCCTGAACATCACCAGGTGTGACCCAAAAACCCAAAACCAAAACAAAACAAAAAAATGGGTCAGGAGCCTTGAGACAGTTTTTGCCCCTGACTCGTGGTATAAGGGACCTTCTCTGGGGGCTCAGTGCAGAGTCCCTAGACATACGTCCTGGGAGTCCATTGCTGGTGCAGGCTGGGAGCATGACTAGGTACAGGCCAGAACTCCTGCCTGTGGTTTCTGGATGTGCCGTCAGCTTCCTCCAGAGAGGGTGGATAAGTGTGAAGAACAAGTGTCCGATGGCAGAGATAGCAAGGTGGAAATTTGTGAGCTTTGTGATTGGGCTTCCAAAGGCTTGGGCACCAGTCTTCAGCCAGGTTCTGTTGTGGGGACAGTGACAAAGCCTGTGGCCCAGGGAAAGAGCAGCAGGGTGGTCTCTCAGTGAGGGGTGAGGGTGATTTCTTACATAAGAAGAGGTGGTAGTTAATCTACAAAGGGGGGTGGCATGGAAATACAATCGGTGGGGCATGGACCAGCAGCCGTTCCCTGCCATCAATGCACACACCCCGTGCAGAAGAACCTTCTCAAGTCCAGTTCAAAAGCACAGTTCTGAGGCCAGCAAACTTATCTATTCTTTCAGACCCTGACCTTTGTTCCCCGTCCTGTGACTTTCCTGTGCTGTCAGTTCACGCTTTAGACACATACTGTTCCCCACTCTCCATTTACATGATTTTCACTATGTTGCCCCTTACAATATCCTGAGGGCCTCCAGAGGGCCAAACGTACCCCAGGTGAGAAATGCTCCTCTACAACAGTGATCATTCTAGAACAGTTTAGAACCACAAATTCATGGGCTGCTGCTGGTCCACAGGTAGAGGAAGGTTGAAAACTCCTGGTCTACCACCTGGATCCTGCCAGTCTGTGGGCCGTGTGCAGAACAGGTGCCACCCACAGGTGAAAAAAGATCTAAAAGTGCTTTTCTAGAGGATTCTACTCAATTGAAAGTGCTTCCCAAGGGCTTTCTGCAAGACTTACTTTTGTGTTTTCCCTTATATTCTTGGGAAATTCTTTAAAATAGGTGGGGAAAATACATTGCCAAAACCTTCCAAATGCCACTTCCCTGCAGTCCTCGCTGATGCCTGATGACGACAAATGGCAATCCCTCCTGTCTGGAGCCACCAGGAACGCTGGAGATGACTCCTCTTGCTTTACCTCCTGCAAGGGCCACTCTGGAAGAAATAGACCACCAAGGGCTACTTCCCATTGAGAGAGACCAACCGTGACCCTCAGAGGCAGCAGCTCAAACAGAAGGTCCCGCTCTGGCTCCTGGTTGACACAACAGCTGGACACTCAAGCACTCTCCTGCTGGACATGGATCAGAGGGTGACCTGGCATGATAGAGGACAGCAGGGCCACTTTCATATGCACTGGGCATAGGCAGGTCCTTCCCGGAAAACTAGTTCCACATAGGACACTGTGCAGCTTGGTGGGGGTGGGGAGAGCCGTGGAAGGGGAGGTGGCCACTAGTCTTTGGCCATGATCCCAAAGTTCTGCGCTCACAGCTCCTTCGTGTCCTCCCAATCCAGCCCCAGTGCATTTGGTACCACTTGTCAGTGAATGGGACCCTGCACACAGACAGAGGCAGCTGAGCACAGATCACAGCTGAGCGCGTCTCCACTGATGCCGTCAAGGCTGGATGCCAGTGCCTCACCTGTTCTCCCTCTGCTGTTCAGCGTGTTGGCTGCCCTTGAAAGGCCAGTTGCGAGTGCTTGCCTGGAGGAAGCCCATGCTGTTAGCACTCATCAGCTCTGCAGAAAACCCACTGCGGACACCTCTGCGGCAGGGGGACAGCGCTGAGCTCCAGCTGCCGTGGCTGGGGCAGCATCTGAGCGGAAAGCAATCAGCAATGAGTGAAGGTGGGTTGTCTGAACGCAGCTCTCCGTGGGCCCTCTCTGGGGGTCATTAGCAGGAAAAACATCTCCATCAAATCAGCTCTCCGTGATGCTGGCTCAGAACAGAAATGAAGGGGCAGAAAGAAGGGGGTGGAGAAGGAGGCAGAAGCATTCCTGAAGGGACTCTAGATGAGGACGCTGACTGAAAAAGCATCACAAAATCCCACTCCGTTTCCCACATAAATGACTGGCCAGCAGAGTTTGCAGAGGCCATCTGGCATGTGGCTGGTTCCCAGGCCACCCCAGCCACAGGGTCACTAAGCTCCAGAGCTGAGGAGCAAAGGCTTGAGGGTCACCGTGGTCTACATAAACAGCCCGTAAAGGTGCCAGGCCAGATCAGCCAGAGAGCTTTATCTCTCATTTCTGGGCAAGTGGAGCTTCTGGTGGGGCCTCTGCAGAGCCACACCCCGCTATATGCAACCCATGGGGTGTTGGGGGCCTGCAAAGGATCGGCCTCCCCAGGCCTCGGGGCAGAATTCGCCTAAGTGTGTCACTTGGGCATGTGGGTTATTTGATGCTGAGGACAATCAAGCCTGGCAGGGAAACTTCTGCCACTCTCTTAATTCTCAAAATGAATGAAAGTAGAGATATTACTCAGAATCCATTTTTTTTTACCAGAAAAAAAAAATGAGTCGTTTCTATCTGTAAAACACATCTACACGGTTGGGCACAGTCATCAAGGAGCATCAGTAAATAGGATCTTCGCCATATGACTCACCCTCGCTCTGCCCTGTGAACCCCTTTCTCCCTGAAGCCTCTGGGCCTTATCTCACTCCTGAGCTCAAGTCACAAACACTCTCATTCCTCCCCTAGGGACTTTGAGTCCACTTGTTCATAAATTCTCCAGCAGCATGTGGAAATTTCTGCTTCTATCTGATTTATTCCTTCTAATGCCAATTTGATTATTTGCCCAGTCCAAGGAAAACCCCAAGAAGGTAAGGGAAATTTTCTCTGGGCCCTTACAGTTGCAAAAATAAGCAAGACCAGGGGCCGGAGTGATAGCACAGCGGGTAGGGCGTTTGCCTTGCACGCGGCCGACCCGGGTTCGATCCCCGGCATCCCATATGGTCCCCCAAGCACCGCCAGGAGTAATTCCTGAGTGCAAAGCCAGGAGTAACCCCTGAGCATTGCTGGGTGTGACCCAAAAAGCAAAAAAAAAAAAAAAAAATAAGCAAGACCTGCTGTCCATCCTGGAGAGATGGTGCAGAGGAGAAAGAGGGAGAGACATGCTGTGTCATGAGGAGCTCTGGGGAGAGGAAAATAAATTCCAGCTGGCCTGGTAAGGCCCGTGCCAGACTCGGTGCCAAGAGCCTTAGAACGTACAGCTCATCAACATCGCACCCTCACCATCAGCAACTTCGCCTCCATGTAAATACTTAACGTCTTTATCAATTTTCCCTCCACAAACTTCAAACAGTCTGACAGAGGCCTTCACAGAGCAGTTTCTTTCCCTCTGGCTTCGAAACCGAGGCCTCGGACAGATATCTCTCCTGGATCAAACTTCAGAGGACTTCGAGGTAGCCTTGGAGGCCAGAGGTCTGCGGTGCAGCTCTGCCCCTCAGCTTCCTGCACACGGGTGAGGCTGCAGTGCCAAGGCCCCTCCACTGCACACAGTCCTCCCTCCAGAACCTGCCTTGCCTGCCTGGGGGACCCAGGAGGTCCGGCTGCCTGCCTGGGGCTCAGAACCCACAGCCAAGCTGCACAACAGTTGGTGTTTCAGGAACAACTGCTTCAGGAACCTGGATGGTTCAATCATGAATCATCAGCATGATCCCTCTAGGTAGCAGACACAGATAACACCCGGGAAACTGCTAGGGTCCGAGGGTGCCCCCGCAGGCTCCAGAAGGACAAGCCCTGAGCAGAGTGAGTCTGAATGCTGTCTGGTTCCCCTGACGCCTGTCTATAAGGTCACTCAGACCCATTCTCACCTACGCTGTGGTCCTGGGCCCATCTGGCATCTCTGAGCTCAGGCCTGTAGCTTTCCCAGCATTAGCTTTAAACTTGTGTTCCCTGATTTGGTTATCCCAGGTCACCCCACCCACTCATGCATCTGTCCCTTTCCCACCATTTCCTCAGTCCATCTTCCTGGAAGACGGTTCTGACAGGATGGGATGTGTCCTGCCCACACTTCTTTTTACTTTTTCTGTTGCTGCTGTGTTTGGGTTTGGGTTTGGGGACTACACCCACTAGTGCTCAGAGCTTACTCCTGGCTCTAGGCTAGGATCACTCAGGGTGGTGCTGGGGATCAAAATGGGGTTGGTTGCATGTAAAGCAAACAACTCACCTCTTGTACTACCTATCCCGGACTGGAGCGATAGCACAGCAGGTAGGGCGTTTGCCTTGCACATGGCCGACCCAGGTTCAATTCCTCCGTCCCTCTTGAAGAGCCCGACAAGCTACCGAGAGTATCCCACCTGCATGGCAGAGCTGGCAAACTCCCTGTGGCTTATTAGATATGCAAAAATCAGTTACTGGTGCCCACTCGAGCAAATCGATGAACAACAAGAAGACAGTGCTACAGTGCTGCTATCTCTCCAGGTCCTCTCCAGGCCTTCTTCATGCCTCCTCTCCTCTGGGCCCCTCCAGAGCTCACTCACTCTGCCACTGAGGTCCAGGTCTTTCTCCATTGGAGGGACCTCATTCATGCCTAGAAGCAATACAGAGCCCCGGCTCAACTTCTCTCCAGGGAAACCCTCATGGAGTCAGGAAGACCTCCTAGGCACCTCTCCTGGGTGACAGTCTTTATTCTCATGCAAGGAAGTGATTCCCATGGAGACAGAACCTCCGCCTGATTCCCCATAAACATGGCTGATTTCATGTTGTCCACATCTCCCTTTTCTTATTCTGATAGAAATAGTCTTCCAGGAAACCCCATGGGTCTATACCAAAATTGAAACCAAAGAATTGATGGTCACCTCCAAAAAGTAAAATAAAATCTTGACTTTGTACAAAGGACCAGTTCTCCCAGCCCTTGTTTCTATTGTCTTTGGGCATTATTCTCCTATAATGTTTCGTTATATCTGGCATGTGAGAGAGATCATTTTGTGTCTGTCCCTCTCCCTCTGATTCACTTCACTCAACATGATACTCTCCAGATCCATCCATGTTTCAGCAAATTACATAACTTCATCTTTTCTAGTGGCTGCATAGTACCCCATGGTGGAGAACTGGTCCTTTGTAGGATGCTTACTACAGTGGATGAAGGGGAGTTAGGACAGGAAAGAGACTACTATGATAATGATAGTGGTAAGTGATCAATTTGATGAGAACGGATGCTGAGAGGAGGTAAAGTGATAGGCATGATACCCTTTCAGTGACAGTATTGCAAACCACGGTGCCTAAAAGGAGAAAAGCAAAAGGGAAAAGAGCGTGCCATAGACAGAAGTGGGCTGGGGGCGGGGGGAGTGGAGGGGGGAGGGAAAGTAGGGAGACTGGTGTAAGAGAAGGAGACACTAGCAAAGGGACCGTGTTGGAACATTGTACACCTGAAACTCAATCATGAATAACTCTAACTTGGTTATTCACAGTGATTCAACAATTGGGGAAAAAAAGCTTGATTTGACACCTAAGATAGACTGGAGAACTGAATTCAGTGACTTTTTTGTGCTTTTGCTTTGGGAAGAATTGATTGACTGATTCTCCTGGGCTGTAGTCCTGCCATATGTCAAGGGCAAATATCTCCATATCCTAGGAAGCAGAGCTCTGTAATAGGAATGAGACGGCCAGGGGGTGTGACTCAAGGAATCAAGACCACACTGGTGCCCACCGGCCCTTCCTCCCAGTGGTGCTCCATAGCCCACCCACTCACGTGTCAGTACTATGCTTGCACCAAGGAGCAGGTATCTGTGAGTTTCAAAGAAAAGCATGGGCATGAGGGGCAAGAGCATTCAGTGGCGGAGAACCATTCCCCTGGCCGGCCCATGGCAATGGACAAATGACCAGGGGAACGGAGAAACAGGGCCCCAGGCTGGTGTGTTGTCAGCTTATTTCTCTCTCCTCCTCAGCTTAGTCTGGTCTCTCCCCTTATAGCACAATTGTAGTCGTTTTTGTCATAGTCCCCATCATCGTTGTTCTCTCATTCCCATCCTCATGATCCTTATCACAGTCCTAGTCTAGTCCCCTCCCACCCCTTACCATAGTTAGATAGAAATCATGAGGGTGGGAGGACACACAGGTGGGGTTGGACATTGTCATAACAGAGGTAATGCCACTCCTTCAAGGGAAGTTCTAGGACAATAAGGCCAGGACAAAATCTCATCTGAGGGTTCAGCACTCTAGATTACTAAGAGACCGACTCAAGGGTGGGATTCCGTGTAGGGTGGATTGTTTTCTCCTTTCCTCAGCTAGTAATCCATTTAAACAATCACAGTAAATTTACTTCTTATAATATTTCTAGTCAATTTTGTATGAACAAGTAAGAGGTTGGCTCTTCCTGGGATTATCCCACTATATATCCCAGACCACAGTCCTCAGGCCAGGTTAGTCTTTCATAACCCCAGCAGGGTCCCTATTCAGCTACTTCTTTTGGGGTCATGGCAGAGTTTGTTCCATGACTGTGCTCTTAACTCATTATACTTATGGTGCTTAGCTTGTCCCCTTTTGATGCCGGGGTAGGTTACAGCTTGTACTAAGTCCATCCAGTCCCTTCATGGGGACCCTCCTTTAGGGGGTGTTCGGAAGTAAGGACAACTGAAATTTAAGTCAAGTAAATGTGATGGATTCCCAGGAGTAAATATCATTTGAAGTCAATTAACCCCCATGTTACAAAAGCATAGTATCAATTGTCTTCCTGTGTCTATATAAAATGGCCATTGCTAAACCATGCAAGTGACATACAGGAAAGAGGGGTCCCGGGGAAGACAGCCAGGCATGTGGGCAAGAGACTCTCTCTGTGGATTATTAATGCTTGATGGAATTGGGTGTGCCTCAGGGGCATTGTTGTGGGAGTAACTCAATAAACCTAAGCTCCCTGCAGGAGAAGCAAGGACAACCCAATGTTATCCAACAGGTACCATTCTTTTAATATTCATGGTGGGGGATGACTCAATTCCTTCAATGTGTTGATTCTTTATTTGTTATATAGAAAAATCTTTTAAATGCATTTTCATACCCTGAATCTTCACATGAAATCATTAAGAGGTGCCAAGAGCTGGCTATAGCCACTACCAATCGCAAATGAACTCCTGCTTTATAAATTCTAATATAAAATCCTTCCCTCCAGCTAGTCCTGCTTCCAGACACCGACCACGGCTGGTGCCACTGATGCAGAACAGGAGGAAGACCATACCCCGAAGCCTGGAGGGCCCAGGTTAATGACAGAGGGTCACACTGCCAAGTTCTTTCTAAGAAAGGTGATATTGAAAACCCTATGTGCTTTCGTTCCACCTGTCCCTCCCAAAGGTACATTCTCTGGGAGCTGACACTGGCCTGGTTATAACTGCAAACTCGGGCTGGTCGTGAACACAGGGTCTTTTAGTCATTGGAAATCAGGCAGAAATTCTTTCAGTTTCTGTTCTTGTCCTGGACAGCAGCTCTCCAGGAGGTCAGGAGAGAGTGTTTGGAACCTAACTGCATTTCCTGAGAGCTGCCGAGCTCCCTGCAGAGCTGAGATCTCCACGGAAATAACAAATTCCCATTTTGTAATCCTGGAATCGTTGAGTAGTGGTAGGTGTCAAGATCCAGGGCATCCCTGAACATTCTCTTCCTTGTACTTGATAAATCCCAGACATCACCTTCTCTCTTTGTCCTTCCCTGTAATACCGGGTCCTCCCAATGTGATGGGATAGACCATTTCAATACTCCAGTTTCAGGGTCAGAGAGGCAGTACAGTGGGTAAGTAATTTGCCTCACATGGGCCAACCCAGGTTCCATCCCTGGCATCCCATGTGTCCCTGAAGCACCGCCAGGAGTGATTCCTAAGTGCAGAACCAGGACTAACCCCTGAACACTGCCAGATATGGCCCAAAAACAACCCAAGAAATTATTTTATTTATTCATTATTTTGGGGTTACACCCAGCGATGCTCAGGGGTCACTCTGCACTCCAGAATTACTCCTGGCAGTGCTTGGGAGACCATAAGGGATGGCAGGAATTGAAACCGGGCCAGCTGCGTGCAAGGCAAACACCCTACCCATTGTACTATCACTCCGGCCCCTAAAAATAAACTCTTACATACTTATGTTCAATACCTACCAATTCTTAGTGGTGAGTGACTTCTTAGCCCTGCGTGTTTAGCACTGTTTGATCAGTGAGTAGCCTCAGCCCAGGTCTCCCACAGACCTTACACGAGCAGACTCCTGTAAATGCTCTATAACATCCACAAGGCTGAGAAATTGCCTAACAAGACATTTCTCAGAAAATGTACCCATCACTAACTGGCATGTGATTCTGTGGCTGTGGGGCAAGAGTCCTGTGTGCCTGGAGGTTGGATGCTGTGATTATGGGACAAAGGCATCGAGAGGGGCCTGGAGCTTAGCTTTTGGAAAGCACCTTCAGAGTAAGTAAGTTATTTCCCTTTCATCGCTCCATTTGTGTGAGAAATGTGCAGAGCAAGTGGTTATCATTGGATTCTTTCAGAACTAGGAATGAGCCAGACCTCAAATGAGGCCTGCCCCCTGTGCCTCAGTTACCCTGTCCATTGAACGGGTTTAATAAGCTTCATTACTGCTCAAGGACAGGTGCACCCTCAAGGGAAGTAAATAAAAGCAGTATCAGGAGAAAGAAAATTGTCATTGTGGATGAATTAATCAATAGTCTCCAATCATTAGCAATAAGTACTGAAAGCAGTATCTATGTGTGTGTGTGAGTGTGTGTGCGCACACACACATGCGCACTTAATTCTCAATGAAAGTAGCTGCCTTTGCTGTTCACATTTTTTGGGCGTCTGGCCCCAAACTTCCCCGTGCTGGGCTGCAGTGGATGAGAGGGTGCGGGGGGAATGGAGCAGGGGCTCTGGGACTAGAACTGTGGGTGAGGCTGAGGAGACGCTGAGGAGACTGGTCTCCAGCGAGGTAAGCGTCAGGTCTTGGTGCCAAAAGGGCAGGAAAGGGCTTTCCCGTCTTTCCCATCAGCCCTGAGTTCTCTAAGGAGACTATGTGAAAACAAAGGCTGTGAAGTGTTGGCCCTTTGAAAGCAGAAGTTTTCTATCTTGGTAAAATGTGCTTCTGCTTTAAGAACACCCTTTGCTGCCCGATGCCCAGCTCACAGCACTGTTGAGCTGTCAGTACCCCCTTGAAGACACTGACTTTGCCTTTTGTCCATCCATCCCTTCAGGGACCTTGTACTTTTGTGGGTGCTGCTGATTTCTCATGCCTGGGTGTGGCTGAGTGTCAAGTTTCTGGCTCCTTGGCGGTCTAGGCACTCTGAACCTTCCTGTCACTTGGAGGCGGCATCCTCTCGGTTGTCCCCTGCAGCCAGCAGCAACCTCCTCGGGGACGACCTGCAAGGCTCACCAGCCACCAGGAGAAGGCACAGCCTTGATCCAAACCACGCTGGGAGCCCGCCTCACTGCGTCTTCAGGCAGCAGCCACCGCTCCGAACTTTCCCCGGGAACCGGCCCTGCCTGGCTTCCCAGGCTTACCTTTGTCCCTCGAGTGTGACGCAACCCGTGGGAAACCAGGTCACCTGCCAGTCCCGGGAAGGCGCCTGCGACCGGGCCAGCTACGAAGTGTCTGTACGAGGCCGACACGGCCACGAGCCGTGGCTTTCCAGTCAGCGAGCAGGGGCAGAAGAAGCGCGGGAGAGAGGACAGGCCACAGCGCATCGGGGGGTTCCCAGGCTGGGGAGACGGGGCGGGGTGTCAGGACGCCAAGGGAAACAGCCACGCAGGCAGCCTGCCCGGCTCCCACACCTCCCAGGGCCCAGGTGCTGCGAGCCCTGGGGAGAGGGAAGGAAGCAAGGATGGGGACAGAGCCAGAGCCTGGACGAGACCTGGGGTCCATCCAACCATTGCGTTCTGTCGTCACCTCCCACTCAGCCTTGCCTCGGGCGGGCGGAGACCCTGAGCCTGTGTTTGGAGGAAAGCAGGAAGCAGAGGGAGCTGTCAGTCAGCCTCAGGGAGCAGGAGAGGCCTGACCCTGGTCTTCCTTCATCATCTCTTTCCCAAAGCCCCAAACAATCCCAGGCAAACCCCAGGGCTTGTTAATATTTCAGGAGTCTGCATTTGATTTCCTCCATTTTTGCAAAGGCAACATCAAAGTCTCGGGGTTGACCTTCCTTCTCCTCCTGGGATTGGGGCTGCGCCACACGCATTCGGATGCAGTGCCAAGCTGGGAATTGAAAACAGCATCCTGTCAGTGGCCCCTGCCAGCCCGTCATCCCGGCCTCGGCGGGCCCGCTGTCCCCAGCACTGCGGTCGAAGACTCCGGTTTCACAAGCACCCCCTCTCTCGTGATGAGCCCTTTGGAGTCGTGGGGTGGATAAATTGGAAGCGGCACATGAAACGGTGCCTTGCAGAGGGAAAGGGCTCTCTAATGAGCTCTAAAAGGAAGCCAGGCCTTGCCCAGTGGAGACGAATGCCAATGGCCACCCAGGATTTGCAGAAAGCCTGTGCACCCGAGCCCGGGCATCAGTCTCCTGTGCCACCCAGGCCCTAAGGAGCTGGGGGAGCTCTGGTAGAGGGAGCACGTGCCAGTGGGAAGCCCCACTCACTTCCCTCCCAGCTGGGAGTCTCCGCTACCGGCCGTCACTCCCTGGGTGCTGTGGGCATCTGCGAAGTCCAGTCTGAGTCCAGTCCCCCTTGGAGGAGAGTGGGGAGGACGTTGGCCCAGGGCTGGCTTGACCTGGGCCAGGAGAGGTGTATTCCCATTCTCTCAGTGCATGAAGGGCATGTTCTCACCCAGGCACATGACAGAGATATACTTGATTCAAGCTCCACAGCAGCCTGCCAAAGCGGATCTCGCTCTCCGTATTTGGCAGGGAACACGGGCTGCCAGAGCCAAGCCCCTATTTTGAAATATGTGGGATGTTTTGTGTGATACTGCCTATCTTTGGTTCCCATGTCCCATGGTTAATATCAAGTACTCTCCCAGTGTCGAAGTCAGAACACGTGAAACTAAAACGAGAATGGCGGTCGCTAAATTGGCACTGCTCAGCTCCTAAAAGTTGGAGGCGCAGATGCTGTTTTATTTTTTGTTGTTTTATCATGGCAGGGGGACACACCCGCTGGTACTTGGAATTTCCTTCTGGCCTGTGCTCAGCGATCACTCCTGGCAGGGCTGTGGCATCATATGTGGTTCTGGGGTTCAAATCCAGGCAGCCGCCTGCATAACAATTGCCCTACCCACTGTAGGGCAATGCAATTTTAGTCCAGAGCACCGGAGAACAATTTGAGCCAGTGTTGGCCATGCATGTTAGTCCACCTAGTTTGTGCTAGTGATGGTAAAAAGAGAGGAGGTCCCAGGGAACAGAATGTGAGAAATCAGAATGTCTGCGTGCTCCTCTGGGACGCAACATCCTGTCTTAGGGTGATCTTGTTCAGTTTGGCCAGGGATAGAGGGTTAGTCAAGGGACATAGAGTGGGATGCACACACAAACATGTCCAAGTCCAGCATGCCCTGGGCACTTTGGGAAGGCTGTTGTTTGAAACGTGGTCACTACAGGAACCCCATGGGCACTACTTGCTCTATGCTTCTGTGCAGTTGGTCGGAAGAAGCTGGAGTGAAATAGGGCACCCATGAGTGAGTCTGGATCCTCCCGGCCATGGCGAAAGTCAACAAGAGTGAGTCTTAACATTAAAGTGGACAGGCAGTTGTGGAGTGTGCCCTACTTGGGAGCCACCATGCTATGGCCAGCATACACAAAAGCTACACGGGGATGGCGGGACAGTGACTTTACAGGCCTTGGGGGACATCAAGAGGCTGTGGCTGAACATTGAATGGACGTGGGCCCCCCAGACAGGTCTCCCACATGTCTGAGGATATGTGCTCATATGTGCTCCCATATGTCTGAGGAGTCCCAAGGGCCTGATCGTGACCCCTAAATGCTCGTGGAAGGATAGTACAGTGGGTAGGGCACTTGCATGCATCCAACCAGGGTTCAATCCTCAGTGTTCTATATGGTCCCCTGAACACCACTAGGAGTAAGTCCTGAGTGCAGAGCCAGGAGGAAGGCCTGAGCACTGCTGGGTGTGGCCCCTAAACAAAAGAAAACCAAACAAATGTTAGTAGAAGCATGAGGGGTAGCACAGATCTTGTGAAGTAAATGTCTAGTCACGGATCTGTGTGTGGGCATGTGGGGGGTGCATGTGTGTGTGTGTGTGTGTGTGTGTGTGTGTGTGTGTGTGCGCGCACACATGCATGCTCATGTGTGTTTCTGAAAATGACATCCAATTGAATTTGGGAACAATGCTAATATACCTAGAGAAAGTCGAATGGAAGCATCTGCCTAAAAGTCATCAGGAACTGAGAGCACACTCTCTGCGTGCACGAGGGCCGGGTTCCGTCCCTGGCGCTGCGAGGTCCCAGAGGAGCAGCCCCCCATGTGGAAAAAGCCCCTGAAGACCACCAGGTGTGGCCCAGAAGCCAAAATAAGTAAGTAGGGAATTGGAGAGATTCTCAAGCCAGCTCACTGCGAGCTCCCCAAAGGTCACTTAGGGGCATGGCCGTCCCGCAGTACTGTGCCCGGGTCACGGGGGCAGTCAGGCTGAGCACTGCTGAGCCTGCAGACCCAGAGGAAGCAGGTGGCTGGCTGCTGCCCTTGCTGCTGCAGATGAGCCACCATGCTGTCGAGTGGCACTCCACTTGCTCTGAGGGCTCTCCCTGGGTCACGTGGGCATGACCAGCGGCAGGGACCACTTCTGCCCCACCTGGTTCCGCACAATCTGAACAAAAGACTCTCTGGGGCAGGTGAGCATCCTCAGACCCATCAGCGACGTCCCCAGAGCAGCGTCCTCTCTCCCTCACGCAGAGCCCTGCTCAGCCTCAGACTCAGATGTCTGGGTGAGCCACGAACTACCTGCCACCGCAGTGGGGTTAGGCCACTGCAGCCACAGCTGGGGCGGCGACCTGAGCACAGGACGGGGATCCACCTCCTGCCATGGTCCCTGTCCTCAGGCCAACGCCCTCTGCCGCTGACCAGAGAGGGGCAGAAGGAAGACTCACGGCAACGCCAGAGCTGGACCTAGTCTGTCCGCTGATGCCAGTGCCCCCCACCGTCCTTGCAGCCAGGCTGCCTTGGACCTTCCTTCTGGGGAGACGCCTGTAGGGCCTTGCCCATGGGCTTCAAGGCAGGACCATTCCCGAGCCTCCCAAGCCCCTTCCTCGGCCCTTGCACGACCAGCATGAGAGGGAGTCCGTGGCCACACCGGGGCAGGCTCTGCAGCAGGGTGAATCCACGGAGCAGGTTGAACGTGCTGTGACCAGACTCACAGGGTCTCCTGGGGGGGCTGATGAACTGACCACAGCCCACCCACACCTCTGTGCTTTCCCTCCCAGTGCCTGCCACCCCCACGGCCAGCCCACCTGTGTCCTGACCAGGGTGCCCCACGCCTGAAGTTCAGGTAGAGGCTTGCTCTTCTCCGCCTCCTTCTGTTTGGGGCCACACTCAGTGGTGCTCAGGGGCCATTCCTCATCTTGCTCGGGGAGACCCTTCGGAGTCCTGGAGGAATCGAATGTGGTGCCGGGGACTCAAACCTGGACAGGCAGGACGTGGAGCAGGACCCTAGTCCCTGTACTCTCTCCCTCTGTTCTGAGTCACCCCCCAAATCAGCTCAAGGAACACTTGACACGGATGGAGCCCTGACTCCACGGCTTCTCTCCTGGTAAATACATTTCCCCACCCGACCCCACACTCATGTTCCACTCATGCATACTCCCGCACATACTCGCACATGCTCTCATTCACACACACTCATGCACACACACACTCATGCACACACACACTCGTGCATACACTCACACTCATGCACACATTCACAGACTCATGCACACACTCATGCGCACACATTCACATACACATGCACCCAATCACTGACACACATTATCTCATGCACACACTCATCACACACATTCTTTCATGTACAAACTCACATACAAACTCTCAAGCACACACTCAAACACTTTCACGCACACACTCTCACACCCTCTCACCCACACTCACATATTCACATATTCACACTCACATACACTGTGTCATGCAGACACTCACACCCTCACACACACACTATCTCACACACTCACGCGCATTCTCATACACACTCACAAACTCACATATCACACACACACCCTCTCGTGCACACACTCACAAACATTCATACACACTCACACACACACTAACTCTCACATATCACACACACCCTCATGCACACACTCACAAGCATTCACACACATTCACACACACCCTCTCACACACGCTCACATATTCACATATTCACACTCTCACATACACTGTCTCATGCAGACACTCTCTCTCACACACTATCTCACACACTCACACATACTCTCACACACACTCACACACACACTAACTCCCACATATCACACTCACACCCTCTCATGCACACACTCACAAACACTCACACACACCCCGCCTGCAGGGCCGCGGCTCCCCCTCCACGCGCAGGACCAGCTGGGCCCGGAAACACCGTGCAGGGCACCGGTGCGCAGGGAGCAGAGGGGTGGGGGCGTTGCTTAGTGGCACTGGCGGCGTGCCAAGCCTCCTGCTGAGATGTGAGGCTCGGGCCAGGAGACTTCGGCACATCGCCCTGCAGACGGAGCCCGCGCGGTGGCAAGCATGTGGCCTGCATGTGTTCGCAAGCAGAGGTGTCTGTGTGGGACCTGCTGATCAAACACATCGGAAGACTTTTCCTAAACTGGAAACTGTCATTAATAATCTGATTTTTATCTTTATAGGACTTTGGCCCCAAGGTATCAGGCTTCCATATTATCACGTTTCAGTCAAGCTTCCAAGCGCCCTTGACATGATGTTTAATCTTCGCACATCAAAGAGGAGGGCTGGCTACATTTGTTGCTATTGTTGCCTGCACCCAAATCCATCTGTGCCAGGCAGCGAACCTCCCGCGCCCAGACACAGGAATCCACCCCCTTGCCACCTCCAGGCTCCCAGCACTTCAAAGCCATTTCCTACATTTCCTTGAAGAAAAGGAAGAAGAATTAAGTGAATAAAAAGTAAAGGGTGTGGGAGATCAAGGATCGAGTTTTTGTTTGCTTGTTTTCCAAGAGGTTTCACCTTATTAACACGGTGGCCGCGGTTCCAGCCTGCCCCAGGGTATCTGCACAAGAGTGTGTCTGTCCGAGTCGATTCTTAGCATAGACACGGGGTCTTCCTCTTTCTGCGCCCTTTCTGTCCTCCACCTGGGGACTCGGCAAGGAAAGTTATGGCCACATGGTCGTTCCAGGAGTCTCTGCAGGGCCACTGAGCCAATGAGCCTTGCTCCCAGGACCCTCTTCCACAGGGGGCCACTGGCCCAGACGCAGGACTCCCTCTGCCAATGTCCACCTCCCTCCCACCAGACTCCCAGAGACCCTCCTGGCCCCTGAGTTCCTCAAAAGTCTAGGTGCTTCCTGGTGGGTCTCAGGTGCTGCATGACCCCCTGCCGGCCCCTCTTAACACAGTTGAGGCCCAGGAACTCCCCAGTTCGAGGCCTGCTGGAAGGTTCTGGGGTCACACACACCTTCAGGGCAGCAGCCAACGCCCACCTCTGGCACAATCGTTCATCTGTGCATGCAGCAGGCACCCAGCACAAGAGCATGAGGAAGCCACAGCATTTGTCCCAGACCCTGAGATGGAAGGGGTGAGACCACCCCAAACACACACACATATGCACACACATGACCACATGCAACACACTCATGCACATGAGCATGGGGGGTTTTACCAGCACATCGTCTAGATCCCAGTGCATGGTGACAGAACCCAGCACACCGACCGGTTTGTCTCACTTGGGGTTCTCTCAAAGCAACGGTGCCTGCAAATCTGAGAGAGGAAAATCGCTAACCCAGGCACCAGTGGATCAAACATAGCCAGGACTGGTCCCAGAGATCCAGTCAGGCTATGGGAACCTTGTCCATCTCCTTGGGCTTCCCTGGGGTCCCCTTCCCCTGCCTCACAGTCCTGTTCAGAATCCAACCCTAAATGGCCTTCTAGCACCATAGACAAATTATAGTCACGGGTCTGCTCCTGTGAAAAGCCAACCCCCAGACACACACACACACACACACACACACACACACACACACACACACACACACACACACACTGAGTCCCACAGATCATGAGTTGAAGATGAGTTATGAGGTCCAGCAAGGAGATGGAGAGAGCACAGGCCTTAACTCACTTTGCATGCAGCTGACTTAGGTTCAATCCCCAGCACTGCACAGGGGTCCTTCGAACGACCTCCAGGAGGGATCCCTGAGCACAGAGCCAGGTGTAAGCCCTGGCTTACACTTAGTGTGCCCCTCTCCCCAAAATGAAGGAAATTCTTCCTCGTACTGTAACACAGGTACCTCTTCAGGACGTGGATAAATCCTCACATAACTTTTAGAGGAATTAGCCAGTTCCTCAGAGAAGAGACCGGAGCACTCAGATGTGAGAGATGTGAAGAGATGTGAATAGAGTAGCGAGAGGGAACAGGGTCGAGGGTGGGGGGGTACAGACACAGGGGAGGCTTCTCAGAGGCTGCGGCTGCTCATGTTCTTCCTTTCGCCTCTAATCCCTGCAACAGCTGGCCGACGGGAGCTGAAATAGGCCTAAATCTGGGTTCCTCCAGCCTCATTCGTGAGCTCTCCTCCTCCTTCTGAACCCGTCGTCCAACTGACCGTGTACCCCAGTGTCCCAGCAAGACCAGCCTGGACACAGGCCCGAAGGCCGGGCGGGGGGTGTGCACGAAGGGCTTGGCGTGAGCCTGTGGTTCTCTGACTGCAGCTGCGTGTCCCCCGCAGGCTTCGCCGACATCCTGATTAAGGCCAGGGACCAGGATGTGATTCCTGCCACACTTCCTCCAGCACTGCTCTGCACCACAGCCTGGACACAGGGGCCCAGCAGGCGGGAGTTCTTCGGTGAGCCTCAACAGGCATCACCTGTGCTCTGCATGGCCCCACCTGCCAGGCACGTGGAGAGTCTCTGGAAGGTTCTGCTGCCAAAAGTGCACGGGAACCTGGGTCCCCGTGGCTCGTGCATCAGCTCGGCCTCAAAGGACACCCTGTGGTCTGCATACCTGGGAGCAAAGCCAGCCCCAGCCCCATTTGTCCCGAGACACACAGGCCCAGCTGCCGGGCTCGGCGTGGGAACTCCTCACATTTGAAGAGGAGTGAGAGAATCGTCTCTGCTGAGGCCTTGTCTCTCGGGACTCTGGGCCAGCTCACAACCACTGGTATTCGCGTCCACTCTGCCGAGCTGTGGACAGCCCGGGGCAGGGCTGGAGAAGGAGAGGGAGCATCATGCTCTGTGGCTGGGGCTGAGTCCTGCCAGCAGGTGCGGCAGGAGGAGAGAGGCCGGACCACACAGAATTGGTGTGCAGGAGTCGCCTGGGACGTCAGCCAGTTGTTTCAGGGGGGAGTTCTGGTCCGAACTGCCCTGCCAGTCAAACCAGGGACTGTCCCCACAACACCAGCTTCACGCCCAGTGACTGTCAGTGCCTGTTACCTGGAAGTCCCACGTGCCGTGGGTCCAACGTGGCTGGTCCATGCTGCACTCGGGAAAGTGCTGGTCTAGCCAGGGCACCGCCCCTGCTTTCCCACGGCCGGGAGGAGGGCAGGGGTGCAGTCCTTCAGGGGTTCGGCAGAGAGGAAGAGGACATCTGGGAATTCCTTGTGTGTGAAACAAGTGGGAAATTTTGACTTCTGAGGGCCTCCCCTCAAGAGGGGCTCCCCAGAATCACAGACAATCTCATGTGCATGCATGTAAATGACATGTTTGTGCAAACATCACTCACATGTGTGCATGCATTTCCCCATGTAAGCATCCGACACACTCACACAGATCACAAGTGCACAGCCATCAGCCATGTGACGTGCCTCCTGATACTTAGACATGCATCACTCATCGCCTCTTGGCCCTGGAGGTGGTATGACTTTCCCTCGCGTTATCTGACTGCATTTGGGCAGAGAGGGACATAGCTGGGGGTGCTCTGGAATTGGAATTCGGTCCCAATCTGTTGAAGAAGCCCCAGAAGGAAAGAAGTCAGCGTGCGACCGCACAAGCCCAGTCCAGGGAAAGGAGAGACAGGACAGCTGCCAGTGCTGGCCTTGCACACAGCCAACCCGGGTCTGACCCACAGCACCTCACGGGGTCCCCTGAGCCCCGCCAGGAGTGATCCTGAATGTGGAGCCAGCAGTACACCCTGAGCACCACTAAGTATGGCCCCAAATCCAAAACCAGAGCAAAATAGAAGTTCAGTCTGGCGTGGAAGGAGTCGGGTTGGCGTCTTTGCTTGTGTCCCGTTTCCAAAACATCTCAGGGAAAAGCCCTTCCCTCCCCACACCCCCGTCCAGGAAATGCCCCCACTGGAGTCAAGCGTTCCCAGGAGACCTGGGGCCTTGAGGGGTGTGTGTGTGTGTGTGTGTGTGTGTGTGTGTGTGTCTGTGTGTGTGTGTCTGTGTCTGTGTGTGTCTGTGTGCATTTTAGGCACTGTGGCTTACAATACTACCAATGCAGGGTTTCGTGCATGAAAATCCCAGTACCGCCCCCTCCCCCAAAGCGTCTGCTTCCTCCCGCTACTGTCCTAGTGCCCCTCCCCACGCCCACGCTGCCCCCACCGCAGCTTCCTGCTGAAATGTGTTGCCTTTGGACGTGGTTTTCCCCTGCTGTGTCTTTATGCCCCCAACATGAGCAAGCTCTTCTGTCTGTCCCTCTCCTCCCAGGTCCTGAGTTTGCGGCCTATGGGCACCCAGGCTCAGCTGCCCTGTCTTTCTAGAGTGTTCTCTCCTCCAACACAGAGCAGCCCAGATGCGTCTCCTCACACCTACCTGCACACAGGCAGCTCTGGGCAACCTGTGCTAAAGCCCCTGTAGGAGCTGCATGTGCTGGCCCTGGCCCCTGCCTCGCAACCCAAGCCGGCGAGCAAGGCTGACCACAGCCACTTGGCCTGTGGGCCCTTCCCGAACCAGCCGGCACGGGCCAGCTCTGCTGCCCACGCCTACCCGCACTGGGCTCTGAGGACTGCAGGAAACAGCCAAGGAGGAGGCCAAGACTGCAGTCCAGGCACCTTCAAAAGGGCCAAGACACACACATGCAGATACACCCAGACACGCCTACACGTGGGTCTTCTCGCATACCTGGACATAGATGTTCGCACACATACTACCTGCACAAGGCACACACACATGCCTACTTACACACAGGTGCCCCAGTACAGAGATACACACACACACACACACACACACACACACACACACACACACACACACACACACACACAAAGTTACCCAGTGACTGCAGGAGAGGGAGATGATGATTAAGTGATAGAGAAGCATCTGGAAGCATCTCAGCAACAACTCACACCAAATCCAACTCCCAGCCCCCTCAATAAACCGCCCCTCCCCCCACCTCTATGACTTTGAGCAAGTCATCGGAAATGTTAGGGCCTCAGTTTCCCTGTAAGCACTATAAACTGGAAGACGCAGAAAGGGTGCACAGAGCCTCGTCTTCCCGCTGTGAGAGCAACTCTTGGAAGCTCTCAGAAGCCTCCGAGCATTGCAGGTCAGAGGGGCCCAAGAGGGGGCGTCGACTCAGCCCCACCAGAGGCACCTCCCACCCCAAACCCTTCTGCTTTCAGACTCCTCTGAGGTCAGCGTCTCTGCCTCTGAGAGAGGCACCTCGTCATTAATTGGGTATATTGATGGAACCCTGGGTTGGAGAGAGAGCCCAGAGATTGCTCCAGACCCTTGCTGCAAGAAAGCAAAGAAACCCCACGCTTAAGGGAGGTCAGATATTCAGGCCTCAAGCTGACCTCCAGGAGAACAGGACTGACAGGCCACAGGTGACGGGGTTGGCGCCCTGGAAGTCACAGTGGGCCGTGAATTAACGACACCACAGAACAACGTGCAGTGAAGAGGTGGTCTGTCCTGTGCCTGGGAAGCACAGCCATGCAGGAGGCAGGGCCGAGACCACAGTGGATTTGAAGCAGAGTGACAAGGACCAGGATCCGAGAGTTCTGCAGTGGCATACATGCTCCCAACCTCAGTGCTCCACCCCCCAGCAGTGCAGGCCCCTCTCTGCTCCTCCTCATACTACTCTCAGAAGCTTCTGCCACAACCCGCCCCCCCACGCTATGAACATCACCCCTTCCTCGGCCCCTGACAACACAACCCCCTCCAGCGTCCCCGGCGGCTTGGTGATGGTGAGGACGGAGTGTGTGACTGTGTTCTGCTCAGGTCCAGCCATCCACGCCACTGTGTGCAGAAGCCCACGGCCACCTCCTTTCTGCTCAAGATCCCAAGCCTGTCTCACCTCCCTCTTCCCGGTCCCGTCTCCCGTGCCCCTCCCTCCCTCTCCTACCCCCCACCCCAGCCTGCGGACCTCCCAGATCAGCCATTTGCAGAGCTCCCAGTGCACCTTTCCCTCACCGTTCTCACACAAATGGTCCCACACAACCCACACGCCTCACCCAGCCCGGGCTTCCTGCAACTGTGTCCCGAGCCCATGGACATGTGCGACCCCCACCCCCCACCCCAGCACCCCAACTTCTGCTTCATTTGCTCTTCCCGTGGGCCCCTGGATCGGCCCTCTTGAGCGCCTCAGCACCTCCGCACCTGGCCCTCCCCACTCACGCCTGCACACTCTCGGGCAGTTTCTCACATCCTGGGAGATTCCACGTGTGCGTCTGCAGTCCACTCTCCAAAAGGCACCCCAGCTTCCAAAAATGCACCCCCAACCCAGCTCATCAACTCCTAGGGAAGTCTCAGGTTTTCCAGAATTCCCACCGTGAGTGCGAGGCGCAGCGACCCCCCTGCTGCTCCCAGCCCAGGACCCCAGGGGTCCCCACTGGCTCTTTGCCCACTTGTTCTTAAGGCCTGGACTCCTCCACAGAACTTTCAAATTCCTCAAAGCCCCTGTCTCGCTCTGTTTGCTAAACTTTGGCAATCTTCCTACAAAATGCCCAATTCTAATAACAGAAAAATTGCAAACATTTGCTGTTTATAAGTTGAAATATGCTGTCCCGTAGTGGCTGAAGAACATGCGATAAGAGGCACGCATCACATATCATCTCTCCAAAGTGTAGGTGGTGAAAGCCTGGCCCCGGGGCCATTGGTGATAAGCAGTTAGGGACCATGAATTCTCACTTGCGAGATTTTCGTTACTGAGGCGCCATGATTTGTTCATGATGGTTTCGTGCAGGCGTTGTTCCGCCAACACCCTAAAGACTCCTCTCATCCACCACCCGCTCCTTCCAGCAAACTCAGTTCTCTGGACCACTCACCAGTTCTGTTGCCCTTAGACATGTGTTGCTCTTTCACTGTAGAGCTTTATCACCCTTACGTGAGACAGATCATTCTGTGTCCACCCGTCTTTCTCCGACTGACTTCACTCCACATGAGACACTAATTCCATCCTTGCAGTAGGAAAAAAGTATGATTTCATTTTTTCTTGCATCTTCATAGCATTTCATTGCATAAATAAACCAGGACTTCTTAATCTATTTAGCCTTCACTGGTCATGTATGTTGTTTCCCTACCCTGCCCATTATACTAAGCGCTACGTTGAATACAGGTGTGTATGTATCTAATCAATGTTTTTGTGTCTGGAGGGTAGATGCCAAGAAGTAGTTCCGATTGGAGTTCTAGTCTTCCTTTTTTGAGATATCTCCATATTGCTCCCACAAAGGATGCACCAGATGACATTCCCATCAACAGTGGATGTGGGTTCCTTTCTCACCACACCCCCAACAGATCTGATTTTTCCCACTCTTTTTGATCAATCACTTGCAGACCCCAGGCTCTCTTCTTTAAAGGCGTGAGGCACCAGAACTTTATCTGGGAAGATATGCCCAAGCTTGTAGCTTATCCTTTGGGGCAGCCAGGTGGGGGGTATAACTTTCTGGAATTTTCTCTTTATGAGTCCATAACACCCAGGGGAAAACTGTCCCCTGAGAGTATGCTGGAATTATACACAGTCAGCTTCTGTCATCAACCATGAGGAGAAACCAATCAACAGTCGCTGATCAGTTTTTATAAAGTCTGTTTTATTTTCTTTGGTTTTCTCTTATTTTTCTGTTGGTCCATTTTATTGGGTTTCACTTGGGGGGCTCGAAAACGGGGCTCAGGAGACAAGTCACTCCCAGTGATACAAGGCCAATCGAGCCAAAGGGCTTGACGCTCAGGGCTCCCAGAGAATCACCAGGACAAGGCCTGGTGCTGGGGATCAAAACTGGGTGGCAGCACATGGAGGAATGTGTCCTGCCCCTTGTTTCCAACCTTATGATCTCTTCCTGCACGTTCAGCATTTCCTTTATAGCCTCATTCGAGCTCCATTGCTCTCCTCTTTCTTGTTTCTTGACTTTGAAGCAGGGGTCTAGGTTTGACGTCATTTTCTCATCTTGGATTTTGATAAGAACCTGCTCTAGTTTCTGTCACCATCATCATATACTTGGTGACAGAAACTGAAAACGTCTGGCCTCAGCGTTCCAGAGACCAGAACTCATCTTGCTGGACTCCAATCAGGGTGCTCTCAGGCTTGCCTTCTTGAGGATAGTCCTTGACTCACACCTCCTTCTCCTTCTCATAAATATCCAGAGGAAGTGAAGCCTTTCCCAGATGCTACGTCTCCGGTTTTGTCGCCTACCGGCCTTCCTGAATAATCCAGAATGATCTCCCCATGGTAAAGGAGGCTGATTTTTGTTTGCTTTTGCTTTGTTTGGGGGCTACACCCAGCAGTGCTCAGGGCTCACTCCTGGTGCTTGGGAAGGCATATCGGGGGCCAGGGATCACAGGGACACTGTATTATCGCTCCTGTTTCAAGTCAGCTCACTGAAAACTTGAATTTCCCCTCTGTTCTTTAAGAACACACATTCACAGATTCTGGGGATTATGCTGTGTGCACTGCGGGGGGTGCTGGCAGTGGGGAGGGCTTTGTTCTACTTACCACACTTTTATTCTATGGAGTTAGCATTTTCTAGGAGACACACTCAGCGCTCTATCCGTGTGGACCTGATGCTCGGTGCTCAGGCCTGACCCCTCCTCCAAGATCCAGGCCACACATGCTGGAAGGATGCAGCCATTTGGTGCTGGTTGGTCCCCAGAGTGACACGTGGCCACACAAGGGTAGGGTGGGAACATGTGGAGTTGGAGCAAATGTGGGGCCTCGGCTAAGTGCGTTCCCTCCCACTTGAACTTGACGAGGTGCTGAATCCACTTGAAACAGCACGTTTGAGAACGGAGAGAGTACAGTAGGGAAGGCATTGCCTTGCGTGCATCCGGCGTCACACAGGGTCCCCTGAGCCCCAGCTGGAGTAATCCCAGAGCACAGAGCCAGGAGCAAGCCTGAGCCCTGCTGCATGTGGCCCCCAAAGCGAAGACAAAATTTTTTCATTAACAAAAAACATAGAAGATAGCACACGTGGAAGCACTTGTAAAGCTGTCAATTGCCATGAGAAACAAAACTATGAACGGGGCAATGGTACAGCAGCTGAAGCACTTGCCTTGCACACAGTCAGCCCAAACTTCATCCCCAGAACCGCAGATGGTCCCTCAAGCCAGCTAGGAGTCAACCCTGAGCTCAGGGCCAGGAGTTAGCCCAAGCACGACTAGGTGTGGCCCCAAAACCAACAGATAAAAATTAATGTCAACCCAGTCCTGTCAGGTCCCCCCAAAATATTTGCATCTGAGTATCTAAACTGGCCTGAGCAACAGAACTTAGAAACAATTTCCAATTTTTTTAAACTGACCTAAATAAATTTCCCGTTAAAAATCCTAATCTACCAATAGCATATTAGTTTACCTTCATATTGAGTCATGCTCTACACAGCACAAATCACTGTTTTCATTTTTAAGTTTTTAATCGATTGAGGTTCTGTGATTTAACAATACAGTTAGTGATGATCTCTCATGACATCACTAGCACGCATCATTTTATTTTATGGTGGTTTGGTTTGGGACAGGTCCCAGGACACCCATCACTGGATAGTACCATCGACAAAAATAACTCTGAACACAGCAGAGTGACACTCATCAGTCCCAGAGAAAGAATAAAGACGCACTGGGCCCCGGACAGCCTTTCGAGCTGCGCTGCCCGTCTCAGCCGGGGAACTTTTGCCCATCATTCATCGCTCTTCGCTCGGCTCTCTTGCCTGTGCCCGCCTCGTTGGACTTTGGGGGCAATTACACCTGACTTTCAGCGAGGCGCCAGGTAAAGCCATCTCACTTGCCCTCGGGGCTCAGTCTTCCTACACTAGGGTTTTGTAAGGTCAGAGAGCCACGGAGGGCAGGAGGCCCAGAGGGACTTGCTCGTCTGAGTGTGTCCTGGGCTTGGCTCACCAGGAAGGAACTTGCTTCTGACGAAGTGCTGTGTGCCAAGCTTGAAAAAACTGCTGGGCGGTTGTGAACAAGCGGGAGTTCTTGAAAAATGGAAAAGAGACAAAGGGCTGCTGACAGGGGAGAGGAATTCTTTATTGAAGCAGACATAAAGGTACTTAACTAAGGTCCCCCACAGGGAGCTGGGGCTGTATAGAACAGCAGGTAAGGCACTTGCCTTGCATGCAGCCAACCAGGGCTTGACCCTAGCACCTCGTAAAGTCCCCTGAACCCCACTGGGAGTGATCCTTGAGCACAGAGCCAGGAGTTAACCCTGAGCACCACTAGACATGACCCCCTGCCCCCAAATAAAAACAAATAACCTCCACAACGTTTCCTTTAAGACATGGCAACTGTTCCTGGTTCTGCAAATTTTGTTTGTTTGTTTGTTTGTTTGTTTGGAGATAGGGGACACATCCAGTGGTGCTCAAAGCTTACTCCTGGTTCTGTGCTCAGGTGTTTGTTCCTGGTGGAGCTCAGGGATCCATGTGGAGAGCCGCGGATGACACTGAGGTCAGCTCCGTGCAAGGCGAGTGCCTCCACCTGTCTCCTCCTCTGCTCCTCGCCAAACTCTTCAGTAAAATGGTGCGACTCTTCTGAAACAGCGTTTGGGAGAGCTGGGGTGGGTGTGGGGGCTGGGGGCCCTTAGCAGGGCAGGGTCTGCTGCCCCAGACACTCCCTGCACACACGGCCCCGGGGCTGAGGGCAGCCTGGCTCTGCCCTTTGCCCTCAAGCCACCGCACTGGCATTTGCTCCCTCCAAATGGGCCGCTCGTCTCTCCCCCTCAGCCTCCCTGGGGACGTCCTCACAGCCCTGTCTAACCGCGCCCGTGCCTGGCATGCAGGACACCCCGGAAGTCAATTCTCACTGGGGGCTTCTGGGGCTGGGCTGTTTGCTCCCCACAGACGCCGCTGGTGTGTCCTCTGGATTGCCCTCCCATTTTGGCAGCCGCCCAGGCTCCCAGGAGGAGAGACTGAGGGAGAGGGACGGGGTGGGGAAAGCCAAGTCCTTGCTGCTCCAGTGTCCCAGTGTTTCCCAGCTCGCCTCCACGGGAGGGACGGCCCTGTGGGCTGGGTCCGCGCTGGGCGCTGCTGCTGCTTCCTGACTAGCCCTGCTGGCATCACTCCCCGGAGCCTGCAGCCTGGCAGTGTCCCTTCTCTCCCCCAGGCCCTGCTGTCCCGGGAGCGTGGAGGCCCCTGGCATCTGCCTCCAGCCCTCCAGCTGGCGGGCCTGAAAGCGCCTTTGAGGATCAAAGCGGAGCTGGAATGATAGGAGCCTGGAGATCAAGGAGACTCACCTGTTCTTTCAAAGGCCCTGAAAGAGCCGCCTGTTAGGGCGGCTTCGGGACAGGAGAGCGACCCAGGGCGGGGGTGTGGGGGGTTCAGCTTCAGTTACAAGATGAATGAGACAAACCGCTGAGTGGCGCTCACAGAGGGTCTGGGGCCACACACTCACTGTGAAGGTGGGGCAGCCGAGAGGAACAGCAGGTAGATCGGGTAGACTGCCGGGGTCCTGAACCTGGGATGGCGCTTTGGGATTATTAGAGCAACGCCTTTCAACCACGCTTCCGGTGGGCGAGGATCTGGCTGGCCGGATGGTGTGGCCGGCACAGCCCAACTGTAGACGGGCTTCTCACGGGCACCTTCAGAGCGGAAGCTGCAGGGCCCCGCGCCCGTGCCCTTGATCCCCAGAGGCCGTGCCTTCCCCTGCTAAGCCGCCCCGCGCCCAGGCAGGAGAGCGGAGACCCGGGCCCGTGCAGCACTCACTCTCTCCAGGAACACTTGCTCCATTCTGACCCGGATGGTGCAGGCGTGTCTCTCCCCAGCACTCTCACTTGGCTCCATTTCTCCCACCATCACTTCAATGTCAGCGTCAGCTGCCGGTGGAGAGAGGCAGCAGTTCCAGGACCTTCCGGGACCCACTGCCCACCCGCCCCCACCAAGCCGAGCTGTGGCCTGACCTGCTGGGCCCGGGGCTGCTGCAGGTTCCCTCCCTGAGTGTCCTCAGGAATGGAGGGAGGGAGAAGGGAGGAGGAGAGAAGGGAAAGCAGGAGGAGGGGGAGGGGAAAGAAGGGAGGGGTAGGGGAGGACAAGGGAGTTAGAAGGGAGGGAAGGAGGGAAGGAGGAGAGGAGTAAGGGAAAGAGGGAGCCCCCGTGTCCCCAGCCTGTTTGAACCCCGGGCTGGGTCTACCCAGTGGAAAATACGGTTTCTCTCTTTGGGGGACTCGGATGTGGTCTGAGCTCACAGACAGTGAGTGAGCTGGGCCCGCCCCCATCCCGGCCCCAGATTACCTGAGAGCAGCAGCACCCCCGCCCCCAGGGGCCAGCCCACTCAGCTGACCCGCTCCCAGGACCCCTCATCGGGACCTCAACCCAGACTCGTGGCCAGCACCATGCTTGCGAAAGTCTGAACTGAAAATTCAATCACACTTTAATTTGTTATATTTAGCTGAAATTGAACACAATTTCAGGCCTATCTAATTCTTTTTTTCCTTTTTCTTCTGGTTTGGGGACCATAACCAGTGGTGCTTAGGGCTCACTCTTGGCTCTGCTCTCAAGGATCACTCCTGGGAGGGTGAAGGGTGCTACAGTTGAACCCAGGTTCACTGCATCCAAGGCAAGTGAGTTACCCATTGTACTATCTCTCTTCTTCTTCTCCTCCTCCTCTTCCTTCTTCTTCTTCTTCTTCTTCTTTCTTTCTTCTTCTTTCTTCTTCTTCTTCTTCTTCTTTTTCTTTCTTTCTTCTTCTTTCTTCTTCTTCTTCTTCTTCTTCTTCTTCTTCTTCTTCTTCTTCTTCTTCTTCTTCTTCTTCTTCTTCTTCTTCTGCTTCTTCTTCTCCCCCTCCTCCTCCTTCTCCCCCTCCTCCTCCTTCTCCCCCTCCTCCTCCTTCTCCCCCTCCTCTCCGTCCTCCCCCTCCCCCCTCCCCTGCCTCCCCATCCCCCATCCCCCTCCTCCCCCTCCTCCTCCTCCTTCTCCCCCTCCTCCTCCTCCTTCTTCTCCCCCTCCTCCTCCTCCTTCTTCTCCCCCTCCTCCCCTTCCTTCCCCTCCCCCTCCTCATCCTCCCCCTCCTCTCCCTCTTCATCCTCCTCCTCCTCCTCCCACCTCCTCTTCCTTCTCCTGCTCCTCCTCCTCCTCCCTCCTCCTCCTCCTCCTGCTCCTCCTCCTCCTCCTCCTCCTCCTCCTTCTTCTTCTTCTTCTTCTTCTTCTTCTTCTTCTTCTTCTTCTTCTTCTCCTCCTCCTCCTCCTCCTCCTCCTCCTCTTCCTCTCCGTTCATCGTCATCCTCCTCCTCTTTCTTCTTCATTATCATCTTCTTCTTCCTTTTCATTTTTGGCATTCTCCTGGGAGATCTTGGCAGTGGGGACAGTCATACTAACTAAGGCTCCTACCCTGGTTCCAATGCTCCTTCCTGGAACCTTCATTGCTCCTTCATTGCTCAATTCCTGCAGGTCTGGAGACCACTAGTGCCACACATGGGAGGCATGGGTGCTGGGGGATCAGACATGGCCCTCCTGCATTCCAGGTATGTTCTCCCGCCCTTTGAGCTCACTCCCAAGTCACTCACTTTTCCTCAAAGGAGAATAAAATGTAACTTCCGGTTTTCTTCTGAATTAAGGGGGTGGGTGGGTCCCTGGGGCTGGGCACTCACCACCTCCTGTCCCGAGCAGCAGCTGCAAGATCTCAGCTCCATGGGCATCACATCAGAGCCCTCCTCAGCAGCAGGGAGGCAGCTGCCGGTACCACTTTGAAGCATGTTAGAGAGAGAAAGAGTGGGAGGGAGAGAGACTCCAAAGAGCACTGAGCTCTGTGGTCCCAGTTTATGGCGTGTTAAAGAGAGACCCCAGAGAGGTCAGAGTGACCGTGTCCTGACCCACCGGGGAGTGTCGTCCTGCTCTGCCCCGTGCGCAAAGGGATGTAGGCTGGAGTGGCTGGAGCTTTTATGACAGCACGGGAGGGAGGCTCAGGGTGGGCTCTCAGCCAGCAGCGCCTTTGTTACCATGGTTCCACACAGCCTCAAACAGCACCCAGGGCAGACGCATATTCAGCCAAATGGGAGTTGTTGCAAAAAAAGTGTTTCTGGGTATTGGGGGGCCTCTGCCCAGCAGTGTCAGGGCTTACTGCTGGCTCTACGCTCAAGGGTCGCTCCTGGCAGGGCTCAGGGCATCCTGGGGGGTTCTGGGAGTGGAAACAGGGCTGCATTCAAGGCAAGCACCCTACCTGCTGTACTATCTCTCAGGCCCTGAGAGAAGTTTTAATGCCTTCCAGAGGGAGGTGTGCGTGTGTGTGAGTGGAAACTTATATGTATGTGTGTATGTTTGTGTGCTTGTGTGTATATGTGAATGTGTGTGCACATGTGTGTGTCTGTGTATGTGAGCATACTTCCCTGTGCATCTGTGTGTGAGTGTGTATGGTTAAAGGCAGTGTAAAGGGGACTGCAGCAACCAGTAGTACAACGGGGAGGACACTTGCCTTGCTCACAGCTGACCAGAGCTCAGTCCCCGGCATCCCATATGGTCCCCCAAGCATCACCAGGAGTTATTGCTGAGTGCCGAGCCAGGAATCACCCCTGATCATTGTCAGGTGTGGTCCCAAAACAAACAAACAAAAGTCAGTGTTTTGGGGAAACAGCCCGTTCCACTCTGCCCTCACTCCTGCACATGTGTGAATCAGGAACTAAAAGTCACATGTTCCCGATGATGTGGACGTTTTCTGAGCAACTGGATGTTCCCTGTCAGGTTCAGGCAGCCGCACTGTCAGCCTTCAGAGCGAGTTGGACCGGCAGCTCCTTGCCTGGTGCTGCAGACTCAGGTTACAGGACCCTTGTCTCCAAAGTGTCTCTGCCAGCACCGCTAAGTGAGCCCCTGTTCTCATCCACCCTAAAACTCCATGAAGGCGCCAGCAGGCTGGTGTCTGAGAAACTGCCCAAGATGGCCCTCTGTCCCCGCCTCCCTCCCAGAAATGTGGCCCTCACTCACAGAGCAGTTGTGGGGTCCTGTCACCCTCTTGGCAAAACAACTCCAGCATCAGCCCTGGGGAAACAGAGGGTGACTCAGAGTGCAGCCCCCGCCCGGCTGGCCTCCATCTCCAGTGCTCAGTGCTGTGATGTGGCCTGGTGCACACCTGCAGACTCAGGGGACACTGCTCACTGGGGAAACAGGCCAGGTGAGACCTCCCCGGCACCATGAACTGCATATGGGTGGAGGAGATGGGCCAAGGCAGGTCGTGGCTGTCCCAGGCCACACGAGAATGAGCCCCTGAGCTCTGCAGACACGGACCTGAGGGAAGCAGAGATCCCCACCACAGCGGGGTGCGGGTGGGAGTAAGGTGTTGATGTTGGGGTTGGTGCTGAGTCTCAGTGTGAAACAGAGTAATCTGTCGTGAGCTGAGAGCAGACCCACGGGAGAGGGGCAGCCACTAAAAGGCAAGGAGAGAATGTTCCAGAGAAACCAATGCTAGAGCCAGGACACACCCCGCAGAAGTGCAGGCATGATGAAAGGCAGCTCCGCTCACGTCGGTCCACAGGACCCGCTCTCCCCCGCTGCTGCTAGTGCCGCTGTGGCCCTTTGTTGTAGCATTACCTTAGGCGTTACCGTGGATTGAGTATGCAGAACACCCAAGGCCTGACCCCACGACTGGCAGTGATAGTCAACTATGAGCGAGACAGGTTAGCTCACCACCCAATGCTCAGGGGCTTCATGATGTTCTGCTATTTCGACCCCCCTACCTGAGTCCCTCCCGTGTCCCTGAACAATCACGCTGTGAAAGGCGGAGCTGGCCCCCACATGCTGTCCTGACCTCTCCCCGCCACTCACCAGAGCCAGACTGAGTCCCTCACGTGCTGTCAGGGATACGCCTTGAGAACAGGGGAGGAAGCACCGTGATGACGGCCGAATGCGTCCCAAACACACAGCCCAGGACTGAGTGAGGCTGGCACTGGCCCCACATCAAGCCCAGGGCATCCACTTCCCAACACAGGAGCACCTGGAGTCCACCCTGTGCTGGGGAAACCTAAGCCCTGGGCATGGGTTCGATTTGAGGAGAGTAATGGAGGTCTTCGGATCCCAACTGCCGTGTCCATATTCACAGGGTGAAGGACAGGCGAGGGGCTCAGATTACGCTCCATGCATTCCTTTTGTTTTGTTTCATCTTTGCTTTTTGGTTTTTGGGTCACGCCTGACAGTGTCCAGGGTTTACTCCTGGCTCTGCATTCAGGGATCACTCCTGGTGGAGCCTAGGGGACCATTTTGCCTGTGACTGAACCTGGGTCAGCTGCGTGCAAGTGCCCTACTCACTGTCCTATCACTTGGGCCCTCGGTTCAGTGCAGTCTTGCAGCAATTGCCTGCCAGCAGGTCAGCTCAGGGTTCAGGTGTCCACACTAAGTACACGAGTTGCTGGCCAGCCATTGTAGCTTAGAGCTACATGCTGGAGAAGGAACCAAATGTAAACTCAGGGCTTCTGGGAAAACTAAAACTCGGCCCCCAGAAGCAGGACCCTGTGCCCTGAGTATGCGGCCAGTCTGTCTTGGTCCAACTGGGCACCGGGGCATCGGGCCACCGTGGCAAAGTGTTTAGGGAAAGATGGCCACTCCAGGGGGGTGCTGCGGGCTGGATGTCTGGGGACTTGCAGCTGGGGTTGCTGCCTCACTCCCCCTGTGAGGGGTCCATGCACACTCTCGGGCGAAGGGAGAGCAGACCTCTGCCCGGCCCTGAAGGAGCGTCCTTGAGGGGCCAGTGTGCAGTTTTGCAGACTTGAGGGGTTGTCGGGGCCTCTGTGCTTGACCTGCAGGAAGATTCTGCTCTCACTGCTGTCAGTGCCAACATACAGGGCACGAAAGCATTCAGAGGCGTCAGAACCAGAACCTCGAGTCCAGCTCGGGGCTGCTCCAAGCTCACCAGGGCAAATGCCACAGGAGTAGCTCCTGTGGCTCAGAACTCAGCGGGGGGGCGGGGGGGAGGCGCTGGGACCTGGAACCTCTCTCTGTGGAGCCTGTGGAACCTCAAGGGGGAGCTCAGAGGGTGCACTGGGGGCACGGGGTGCCTGTGAGGAAGGACCACAAGGAGGAGCTCGGGACAAAGGCAACGCAGAGCCCACTTGCACCCCTAGAGTAACCTGGACCCCAAAACCACCAAGAAGAGGGTGAGTGTCTTCTGGGGTGCCCTGAGGCACCTGACTGAGCTGCAGGGCTGAGGAGCCAGAGGACACGGGAGGGGGCGGGACACGCTCACCTGCCCGTCCCAGGGCACCCAGGGCGGGACACGCTCACCTGCCCGTCCCAGGGCACCCCAGGGCGGGACACGCTCACCTGCCCGTCCCAGGGCACCCCCGTTCCAAAGCTGAAGGCTTGTCTTCCCCGGCATGCCCTGCCTCCCAGGGGCCCCCCACGTTACACTTGGAGGGAGCCCCGGACGTGTTTGCTGCGTCCTTACACCCGCCCGGTGGTTCCACGGAAGGGCCTTCTGCTCCCAGAAGCTGCGGTTCCCCAAGGGCAGAGACCCTTCCCACAGAGCCTGTGCCGCAAGACAGGAGAAACGGCAGGCAGACGGGCTTCTGTCGGGAGGAACCAGAACCACCAGGCAGCCAAGCTCTGACAGGAGCTATCGCACAGAGGGGGACGCGCCGAGAGCTGACGGGCGGCCAGGCAGCCCTTCCCCCGTGTGACCTCGTGCACCCCACGGGCCCGTTTTCTTCCCCGTGAAACGACAGGAAGGAGCGTTTGCGGGCTGCGGGGTCTCTGAGACGCCAGCTCTCGTCCCAGCTGTCTCCCGCCTGACCCGACTCCGCAGAGCTCCTGAGGCGTGAGCTCATCGGCCTCCTGGAGCGTCTGCCTGTCGGAACTCGCCTGGGCTCCTTCAGAAAGACCCGCCAGTGCCGCGGCTGGTGCCGTGCTCGGGCAGAGAGCAGGCCTCAGCTCGGGGGCGTCTGGCTGACGCCCGCCCGTGCCCCCCCCCCCACCTCGGGCCGGGTCCCGGCTGATGGTCCCGTGCGGACTCGGCACTCGCCACTTCTCGTGTCTGTCTCTGTGTCCTGCGCTCGGGGCACTGCAGGCCACCCGGGCTTCCAAGCTTCTGCAACCGCCCCGCGCCATGGGTGCAGGTGCTGCTCCCAAGGGTGGCAGGGGCTCCCGCGGCGAGCACAGCCCCTCTGTGGCCCGCCCGGCCCCGCTGGCTCCGGCAGGAAGCATCTGTGCGGTCAGAGCAGAAGCGGAACAGCCCTGCCCTCAAGCCTCCTGCTGGGGCACCTGATGCCCACAACCCCCATCACCCACTAACGCCAGGGGGGACCCTGCTGTCCCCCGGGTCACAGGGCCACCCTCTGCGCCATCGGCCTTCCAGCCCAGCACCCGCGAGGGGCCCTACCGGCAGCCCAGGCCCCATCTCTGCTGGAAGCACGAACAGGCTCCCACACACCTGTGAGATTCTGGCCCTTGCGCCCCACCAAGTGCAGGAGTCACCTCAGTCCCCCAAGGGTGACGCCGCTGGGAACAGGCCAGCCTGCAGCCCCCCCCCCCCCCGTGCCCACGCACCTGCTCACGCCTCTCTCGGGCCACCCCAGCCCGCTGTGTCTGACCTTTGCTTATCCCTCCCCAGCCATCCCTCGCCAGACACACATATGTGCACACACACACACACACACTCACACACTCACACTCGAACACTCTATACTCCCACACAGTTTACACAGACACACACACACACTCTGCACTCCCACATACACTCACATACAGGCAAGCATACGCTCACAGGCTCTGCACACTCACACACACACACACACACACACTGTACCCACACAGTTTATACTCATGCACACAGACACACACACTTTTACACACTGTGCACTCTCACACACTCACACGTAAGCACACACACTCTCTACACCTTCACCCACACTCTCTCTCTCACACACACAGTCTACTCACAGACATATAGACTCAAACACTACCACACACACACACACAGGCACAAACAAATACACACACTCTTTTTTAAAATTTATTTATTTACTCTTTAATTAGTGAATCACCGGGAGGGTACAGTTACAGATTTACACATTTTTGTGTTTGTTTTTCCCTCATACAATGTTCGCAAACCCATCCCTCCACCAGTGCCCATTCTCCACCACCCATAAACCCAGTATCCCTCCCACCCCCCAATCCCATCTCCCCCACCACCCCACCCTGCCTCTGTGGCAGGGTATTCCTTTTTGTTCTCTCTCTCCAATTGGGTATTGTGGTTTGCAATAGGGGTATTGAGTGGCCATTGTGTTCAGTCTCTAGTCTACTTTAAGCACACGTCTCCCTTCCCTTGTGGGATCTCCAACCGCATTTTACTTGCTGTTCCCTTCTCTATTTGAGCTGCCTTTTCCCCCAGCATGTGAGACCAGCTTCCAAGCCATGGAGCCAACCTCCTGGTACTTATTTCTACTATTCTTGGATATTAGTCTCCTACTTTGTTATTTTATATTCCACAGATGAGTGCAATCTTTCTATGTCTGTCTCTCTCTTTCTGACTCATTTCACTTAGCATGATACTTTCCATGTTTATCCACTTATATGCAAAGTTCATGACTTCATCTTTTCTAACAGCTGCATAGTATTCCATTGTATAGATGTATCAAAGTTTCTTTAACCAGTTATCTGTTCTAGGGCACTCGGGATTTTTCCAGATTCTGGCTATTGTAAACAATGCTGTGATGAACATATAAGTGCAGATGTCGTTTCAACTATACTTTTTTGTTTCTCCAGGATATGTTCCCAGAAGTGGTATTGCTGGATCAAATGGAAGCTCAATTTCTAATTTTTTGAGAAGCATCCATATTGTTTTCCAAAAGAGCTGGACCAGTCGGCATTCCTACCAGCAGTGTAGAAGGGTCCCTTTCTCCCCACATCCTCTCCAACAGCGGTTGCTTTTGTTCTTTTGGATGTGGCCAGTCTCTGTGGTGTGAGGTGGTAGCTCATGGTTGTTTTGATCTGCATCTCCCTGATGATTAGTGATGTAGAGCACTTTTTCATGTGCCTTTTGGCCATTTGTATCTCTTCCTTGGGAAAGTTTCTGTTCATTTCTTTGCCCCATTTTCTGATGAGGTTGAATGTTTTCTTCTTGTAGAGTTCAACCAGTGCCTTATATACCCTTGATATCAACCCCTTATTTGATGGATATTGGGTGAATATCCTTTCCCATTCTGTAGATTGTCTTTGTATTTTGGTCACTGTGTCTTTTGCGGTGCAGAAGCTTCTTAGTTTAATGTAGTCCCATTTGTTGCAGGCTGTAAAATCAATACCCAAAAATCCATGGCTATATGCAAGCAATGAGACAGAGGAAAAGGACATGAAAAAAGCAATCCCATTCACAATCGTGCCCTAGAAAATCAAGTACTTCGGAATCAGCTTAACCAAGGAGGTAAAAGACCTCTACAAAGAAAACTATAAAAACGCTACTCCATGAAATAAAAGAGGACATTAGGAAATGGAAACATATCCCCTGCTCATGGTTAGGGAGAATAAACATTGTCAAAATGGCAATACTCCCCAAAGCATTATACAGATTCAACGCGATCCCTATAAGGATACCCATGACATTCTTCAAAGAAATGGATCAAGCAATCCTGAAATTCATATGGAACAAGAAATGCCCACGGATTGCTAAAACAATTCTTGGGAAAAAGACGATGGGAGGCATCACCCTCCCCAACCTTAAACTTCATTACAAAGTGGTAACAATCAAAACAGCATGGTACTACAACAAAGGAAGAGCCTCAGACCAATGGAACAGGGTGGAATATCCCTACACACAACCCCAAATGTATGATCATCTAATCTTTGATAAGGGAGCAAGAAATGTGACGTAGAGCAAGGAAAGCCTCTTTAACAAATGATGCTGGCACAACTGGACAACCACATGCAAGAGAATGGGCTTAGACCTCGACCTGACACCATGCACAAAGGTCAGATCAAAATGCATTAAAGACCTCAACATCAGACCATAAACCATAAAGTACATTGAATACAAGGTCGGCAAAACCCTCCACAATGTTGAAGCTAAAGGTATCTTCAAAGATGACACTCAACTGACCAACCAAGAGGAAACAGAGTTAAACAAATACACACCCTCTTACACACAGCCTGTACTCACTCATACTCTATACTCACACACAGTCACTCACAAACACAAGCTCTGCACTCATACTCTAATAACACACAGGCACACACATGTCCATACATACTCTCACACACATACTACACCCTCACAGTCACACAGAGTCTATAGTTACACAAAGACACTTCGACACACATTCTTACAGGCAGGTTTATAGACACTTGCAGATTCACACACAGGCATACGGACACACACAAGTACAGGGGCACATGTAGGTACACACAGGGGTACACAGGAACATGGGCACACAGGTACACGAGCACACAGGTACAAGGGCACATGCAGGTATATACAGCAGGTACCCAGGTACATGGAGATACACAGGTTCTTAGGTACAAAGGTACACGATACACAAGGCACATACAGGTACATGGGCACACACAGGTGCATGGGCACATGCAGGTTTATGGGCACACACAGGTTCACAGACATGTGCACAACACTGGCCAATGGGCACGGTGCGGGCAGGCAGTCATGCATCACTTACCGACAGCAGGGACACATTCTGAGAAGTGCGTCACTGCCATTTCATCACAGACTGTCGGAGAATGTGATCCGCAGACCCAGGAGGCAACAGTCATTTCCCACACCCCATGCGGTGTGAGGAGCGCCAGGCACCAGTGTCACGGGGGCGGCAGCCTCTGGCCTCACGACACGAGAGGCTGCTCCCCGGAGCCTTCGGTACCCGTAGTCACACATGCAGCCCAGGGCCGAGGCGGTGTCAGTGCGGACGGCTCACACGCAGCGTGTACAGGGAAAGACAGGCCTATGCGCAGTTCACCCCAGGGCAGCCACCAGCCCCACCTCCAACTGCCCACCGTGCCCCGGCTCCGTGGTGCTGCTGCTGCATGGACCACCGAAGGTCCAGACTGCCCACTCCAGAGGTGGGAGGCCACGGGGACGAGAGTGACCCGAGCCAGCCCCGAGCTCACTGCCTGCACCGCTCGTGGAAAGGACCCGAGGCCCGGCTGCCTCCTAGTCTGCCTGAGTCTCGGCCTGGGAACCTTGCCCGTTTGACTGGAACCTCCTGGGGTACCTCCCTGCTCTGCTGGGCACCTTCCCAGTTGGATGAGTGCCTTCCTGAGCACCTCCTCGTTTGCCTAGATACCTTCCTGAGCACTTCCTAGCTCCCCCCACGCTCTCCCCCTAGAGTAGCCATTGACAGCACCCACCTTGGCAGCTCCTTGGATGTAAACTGGCCTTCACCCCTCAGTGCCCCTGACCTGAGCCTGCGCCACCTTCAGGGTGTCCACCTTGGCGGTGTGCAGCGGGAGCTGTGGGCGTCCCCTTCTTCATCAGTTCCACCCACCCCTTTCTCTGCTCTGTCTCCTTGGGCCCCTTCCTGCCACAGAGAGGGGGTGAGCCGACGCTGCCCTGCTTCTCTGAGTGTATTCCAAGAAGCCACTCCAGGGACTGCTGTGCCCCAGGAGACTTCGTGCCAGCAGAGCTCACAACACCACTAGCCTCAATCGTGGAGCGTGTGTCCACGTCTATTTACATCTTGTCTACCTCTGGGAAGCCTTCTTTCATCTCCATAACCAAATGCCAAATTGCCAGGGTCCTCGACGCATGCTGAGCAGGAGACCCAGAAGACGTCCAGGGCCACAGGTGTGCAGTCCCTCCTGTGTACCATGGGACACACAGAAGTGAGCAATGCATGAGAGTCTCATGTTTTGTTAACCCCAAAATAAGAACATTTGGTAACGCAGTCCTGTTGTGAAATAAAGGTCAGCAGCCTGGGGGTTTTGTCGCTCCAGTTTTTGTTTGCTGAAGAGAATCTATTGCCAACACTGGTATTTCAAGGAACACCAATATCTCCATGCCTCTCGAAATATTTTTAATATCTAGTTGGCCATACATAGAAAGAAGGGAATGCTGAAGAAAAGAGGATCAAAATGTGAAGCTTGGGGCTGGAGCGATAGCACAGGGGGTAGGGCATTTGCCTTGCTTGCAGCCAACCTGGGTTCGATTCCCAGCATCCCATATGGTCCCCCAAGCACCGCCAGGAGTAATTCCTGAGTGCATGAGCCAGGAGTAACCTCTGTGCAACGCCAGGTGTGACCCAAAAGGGGAAAAAATGTGAAGCTCATTTAAAATGTATCCTTCCCTGGTTCCTCAACAAAAATTTAAAGTGCAATTACCATCAGATCTTAAAGTTCCACTTGTGGGCAATGTCCAAAGAGCTAAAAGCAGGATTTCAAGGAGGTGTTTACATATCTATGCTAACAGCAGCGTTTTTCACAAGAGGCAAAGGGTAGAAAGAACCCAAGTGTCCTTAGACAAATGAAAGAATGAATAAGATGTAGTCCAGTCATGCACCGGACTATCACTCAGTCATAAACAAGGGATGAAAATCCAGCCCGTGCTGCAACATGGAGGAACTTGAGGACATCGTGCCTCGTGAACAAAGTCCAACACAAAATGACAAAGACTGTAGAGTTCTACTACCATGAGATACCTGGAAAGTCCAGTTCCTAGAAACAGAAAGTGCATGGTGGGATGAGAAAGGGAGAGGAGTTGGTATTTATGAGCACAGAGTTTCAGTTCTAAAGATGAAACTGTTGAGGATAGAGATAGTACAATGGCGTGAAGATATTCAGTGCCACCGACTATATATCTTAAAATGCCTAAGATGGCCAGTTTTATGGCTCTGCATTGCACCACAACTTTTTTAAAAAAGAGCTTTCAAATCAGAAGAAAGCTCCCACCCTAACCAGCACATCAACACAACATGACTGGCTGGTTGCTCCGGGGCTGTTGTTCTGTTTGCCAGTCTGACCACATGAAACCGGCCCTGGGGGAGAGAGGCAATAATTAGTCCCCAGATCAAAGGAGCAAATCAGAGAGTGAGTTCTGGTATTTCCAGTTTAGCCATAAGCATTTGGATTTTCTAACAGCCTACACCAAGGAATGCAGCCAGAGATAGAGAAATGAAGCGTGAAGCACAAATCATAAATACCAGTCAGCCTTCGTGGTGTGATTCACGACAGCTCCAAGGACTGAGCCACATGTCCATCTGAGGTGAATGGGTAACAAGCCAGACGCAGCTGGCCACACAGTGGAATACTAGTCAGCCATAAAGAGCACTGGCCTCCAAGGTGGCTGGAGATGGGTGAACGCTGAAGACCTTGTGTGGAGTGAAAGACACCAGACGCAAAAGATCGCAGAATGTGCGAATCCAGTTCTGTGAAGCGTCTGGAGAAAGCTACGCAAAGCAGATGTCTGGTTGCCGGGGCTGTGGAGAGAAAAGCAGAAGTGACTGTGGAAGGGACAGAGGACAGGGCCCGGGGGGACAGAAAGGCTTGTGGTGTGGCTTGCACAATTCTCAGCTTGCTGAAAATCACTGGGGTGTGCTTTGCAACAAGGTGGATGTTGTGGCATGTAGTTACACCTTGATAAATCTCTTTCTCCATTTTTTTCAGTTAAATACCTAGTCCGTGAATGCACAGTGTCTCCGGCTGAGTGGACAAGCCAGACCCTTAATTGGGCCCAAGAATGCGGCCTCTGTGACTCTGCCTCTCCTCACGCCCACCCGCCTCTCCACCGAGTCAGGCCTGAGCCCTCGTTGTGCAGCAAGGAAGGTGCTCAGAGCTGAGCTCTGGGTGGACAGGACGCAGTTCAGACAGGGACAGACACAACATCCTGCAAAGGGAGACAGGCCAAGGCTGGGGTGTGCGGGCCGCCACCTCCGTCCAGGCCTCCGGTAGGATCCCCAGCACGCCCTTCCCAGCAGCTGGCTGTGGGTGAGCCCCGGCAGCCCCCGCACCTCTGAAACCAAGCCCCCGCAGGCTGAACTCTGAGGCCTGTATGTCCAGGATGACAGCCCCTCTCCTGACTCTGGAGTATCACTAGCATTACCCTCTTCCCGCCCCCATAAAAGAAGAAGCTTCCGGAGGCCCTCCCTCGGGGAGAAGCCCCAGACACAAGGCCAGTGAGGGGCTGAAGAGAGTTCCAGCTGTGAGGCTCTCACACGCCTGCACACAGCCGGCCCCAGTTGGACCCCAGCTGACAAGGGGGTCCACAGGGGGTTCCTGAGCACAGGAGTGATCCCTGAGCCTAGAGGAAGCCCCGAGCCCGGCCAGGCAGGGTCCCGGAAATGAAGGTGGGAAAATTAATTTATTTGGACAGAGGCGTAAAAGGAATAGTATTAGCAGGGAGAGAGTCATCTCAAGTCGTGATGAAGAGTCAGGGCGGAGACGCTCCCTTCCCAAGGGAAGGAGACATGCGGGGAGCCCCGGGGTCCAGCTGCTCCTCAGGACGGCCACTTCCGGGAAGGACTTCACTGGGCTGCCCGGCTCCAGCTCTCTCTAGCGTGCTCCCTCCGGGGGTGATGCCCACCCTCCCTGCAGGCGAGTGTGGTGTCTCCGACTCCCCCGGTCAGTCCTCCCCACCCTCGTCTGCGTGGACACTCCCCTCTTTGTCTTTGTCTGATGTTCCGTCCTCCGGGCTCTCCCCGCGGGCACCACTCGGTCTCCGTCCTGCCCTTCTCAGGCCGAGGGCAGCGCCCCCAGCGCCTCCCCTGAGCTTCTCTCTGGGCCATCCTGTTCGTACAGACCATCAGCCTCATGCCAACTAGCTCCAGTGTGGGCCTCCCGTCCAGACTGCTCCCCGCCAGTGGGACACCTGACCCGGGGACTGATCGGCAGCCACGCCCCCCAAAGCGAGCCCACATCTGTTAGGGAGTGACCGGGTTTCCTTCTGCCTCCTCACACCTGAGTTGGATCAGAGACCAGCCTGGCTGAGGCACGCAGGGGGAAGGAGCTGGCAGCTCCTAGCCGGAGCCCTGAGAGAGACGTCTGACTCTCCTGCACAGCCACTCGGGGGCCCAGAGACCCCCGCTTCCCAGCCTCCAGCTCCCTGTGGAGGCAGCAAATGCGGACTAGGCTCAGCGGCCAGCAAGCACAGCCACACGGGAGCGTGAAGACCAACGTGGAGACCAACTGGCTCTGCCACCCACGGAAGGACAGCTACTCTAAGCCAACACTTTCCGGGGGCTCCGTGGGGCTGCGTTTGGAGGTCACACCTGGCTTTGCTGAGGACTTACTTTTGACTCTGTGCTCGGGATCACTCCTGGTGATGCCAGCCATAGACCAGGTGAGTGCCTTAACCACTGCACCGTATCTCCAGTTTTGCGGGATGTTGTTTTCTATAATGCAGGAACATACAACCAAAAGGCTGCACAGGCCAGAACTCTTTTCTCCCTGTGCCTACTTCAAACCTGCCAACTGCCCCTCAGTGAAAGAAGACGCTCGGGCCCAGCACCACAGCACAGCGGGGAGGGTGTCTGCCTTGCATGAGGCCAACCTGGGTTCAATTCCCAGCATACCAAATGGTCCGCCGAGCACCACCTGGAGTAATTCCTGAGTGCAGAGCCAGGAGGAACCGCTGAGCATTGCCGGGTGTGACCCAGAAAGCAAAAGAAAAAACAAAAAAACATTCTTAGCCCAGGTGACCACACCTCACATCTTGCATTCCTGACGGGTCCCCCGAACATGATGTGCCAGCAAGCCTGGTCTCCTCCTTCCAAGCACTGTGGGGCTTCTTGGCTGATCCCCCCTTCCCTAACACTTTCCTTTCCCCCTCACTCCCAATAATGGTTCCTTGCCTGAAGTTTGCTCCGTTCCTTCCACAGCTTTGGGTCTCAAATGAAGCTTCTTCCATGGCTCTTAGTACCCTCCTGCTGGGACAATTTCAGCCATCATTCCCATCTGCTTCTGTAGACTGCACCACCACCCCCGTCCCCACCACCTCTCTGCCTCCTTACACCCCAGCAGCAATTTCTGCTGACCCTTGAGCCCTTCCCACGTGACCTCACATGCATCCCCCGCTCCATTTCAGTGGCTTCTATGGCAGGGCCCCTGTGATCACCCCTGTGCCCCACCCCTCATCCACAGTCCTCCTTATGATGGCCCCAGGCATGGGCCACTTCCTTTTAATACTCACTACTAGCGACGTGACCTGTGGGTGCCATCGTTTCCTGTCCTCTCGGAGTCTGCCCCACCAGCTGCCCCTGTGCTTGCAGGCTCTCCGCAGGCACTCAGTCGTTCTCAGTAGCAAGCAGGTGCTTCAGCAGAAGTCGCTGACGAGGCGTTCAACAGGTGGCTCCGTGGCTCACCCCTGGAGGACCACGAAGGGCAACTAAGCGAAAACTCAGCACAAAGCAGGTCTGCTCGTCACTGCAAAGCCTCCCTTTTCCAAGAAATAGCCGTGTTCCTCACACAGGTTTTCACTGAGGGAGCACTTTGGGGTCACTTACTAAAAGCTAGAAAGGAAGAGGAGTCCCAGCGTGTGTGGGAGGCAGAAGCCGCTGCCCGGGGTGCGTGCCCAAGGCAGGCATGTTTCCCTGTCTCTGCTCTCCGCAGGAGCGGGGCAGCCTCCGAGCACCCGTGCGAACAAGACGAGCGAGGTGTGAAAAGCCACTATCACAGAGACCTTGCCCACGTCTGGAGAAGATTCTCGGCTGAAGAACTTGCATCCTGGCCAGCAGACACAGGACCATCTCCACACCAGCTTGTTTATCGCCCAGTGGGGAGGAGAGTCAGCCGCTGGAGAAGGTGGTGACTACCCAACTCCACTCAGAGAGGGGAAATGGGGCCAAACTACAGGGGCTGCCTGTCTCAGTGAAGGTTTCTATGAAAACCAAGTGCTTTGAAATGCAAATCAGAGCAGCAAGGAGATATCTCACACCGGTGAGAATGACACACATCAAAAAGAACCAAAACAACCAGTACTGGCTGGGAGGTGAGGGAAAGGAACCCTCATTCACTGCTGGTGGGAATGTGGACCAGTTTAACCTCTTGAGAAAAGGATAGAGGGGCACTTCTTAATTTTTTTAAACACATTTTGTTTTGGGGGGGTCACACCCAGTAGTGTCTCTGCCTTGGGAATTACTTCTGGTGGTTCTTGGGAGCGGGGGTGGGAGGGGAGCATATGGGATGCCTGGGATCGAATCTAGGTCAGCTGCATGCAAGGCAAGTACCCTAACCACTTTACTATCTCTCTGGCCCCTATAAACTTCTTTAAAATTGTACTTCCATGTGGACTCAGCAAGTTCACTCCTGGAATTACCAAAATCCAAAACCTCTATTCTGAAAAGACATCTGCACAGCTATGATCATTGCAGCAACTATCACAATAACCAAACCTGGAAACATCCCAAGTGTCCAAGAACAAATGACTAGATAAAGAAACTGATACATACACACAATGGAATACTACTTGGCTGTAAAAGATGTGACCATGACATTTGTGCTTTTGGGATCTGGAGAGTAAAGTTAGAAGGGAAGGGACAGAGAGAGAATGATCTCTGTCGTCTGTGGGATCCAAAGAAACATAGTAAGGAAACAGCAAACGGCCAAAGGCAATGGAACCTGAGAGCTGGTCTGCAGAACTGAGCTATCACAGCGAGGGGGACCGCAGAGCACGTGGGGTTGGAATGTTACATACACGAAATCCATTAGGTGCAGTGCAATAAACAACCGTGCCTCAAATAAATTTAAATTTTAAAATAATAAAAGATAGAATTAAGGGGCCAGAAACATAGTATAGCAAAGCACTTGCCTTGCACGTGTCATACAGCCCCACACACGCTCCCCTGAGCACAGTCAGGCATAACCCTTGAGCACAGCCAGATAGGGCCCAAAAACTGAAAAAGAAAAATTTTAATATGAGTGATTTTTTTTAATTTTGTGGATAAAAATGTTTTACCATTGAATTCACTTTATTTTAAAATCTTTGATGGTGCTACATATAAACAAAATAGAAATATCTTTATTGAACTGTCTTGGGTTTCTCAGGACCAAATAAACACAGATGCATTTCAAAACTTTCCTCATTATCATCACTGTTGATTCAGTCCCCTGAAGTACTAACCACACTGTTGAGCAGTTGGCTGGTCCCTGGGTTAAACATTGGCCACACTCTTTCCAAACAGAGTGTAACAGTTACTGCATTTAATGTATGTGGCTCGTTGGTTGTCCTTCATCATTCTGTCTGTATTATTTAGGTCTAACAAGGGCCACCAGGAGAGTTTGAGGGCTGAGGGGCCACTGTTGCCCATCCTTGGGGTTGATCCTAATGATTCAGTGCCAACAGGTGCCAGATCCAGCCTATACTGCCCGGCAGGGATCAGATGTGGAGTCTACTGCATGCCAGGCACATGATCACCCTTTGAGCCCCAAACTTGGCTGCTGCGTGTGTTCCAGAAGGCCCCTGTGCTGGACAGAGCGACAGGGCAGCAGGGAAGCACCTGCCTTGCATGCGGCCAGCCCAGGCTGGTTCCTGGCATCCTGTGTGATCTCCTGAGCACCATCAGGAGCGATCCCTGAACACAGAGCCAGGAGGAAACCCTGAGCACCACCAGGTGTAGCCCCAAAACCAACAAAATAAGAAAATTTAAAACCCTTGTGGTTTTCAAAGGCTTAACTTCTACGAAGCATCATTTTCATTCTGGGCAAGTCCTAGACTCTGTTCTAGGAAAATAGATGACAGATACAGAGGCAAGTACATGTGAGGTCCACACTACAAGGCAACAGTGTGGGGGAGAGAGGCACCACCACCACCCGGGGTTGAGGAACTTTGATCCCACAGGGACGCGGCGGGTGGACAGCTCTGTGAGATGCAATGAGGGGCAGAGCTACATGAAAACTTGGGCAGGGGAGCAGCCTTGAGCTTAAGGACCGAAAAATCTTGGGAACAGACCCTTGGAGCAGTTCCATTCTTCCTTCAGCAGAGAACGATGGAGAACAGGGAAAGAGACCACATGGCTGTCATGGCCCCTCTCTGGAGCCACCTTCGGGGGTCTCGGACTCAGTGGTTGCATGCTGTTCTGATTTCGTAAGCATCAAGAAGGCTGCTCTGGGAAAGGAACAAAACACTCATTAACCTGAATCTGGGCTGGTCCAAAACCAATACCTGTTGCTGTGTTGCTCAACTCCGGCTGACCTCTCAGTCTTGCGGGCTCTTGCCTCTGTGGTAAGAAAGAACAATAAGACAAGGTGGCCGTTACCCAATTGGTAGTACCACAGCTCACTATCACTGCCCCCCCAGCATCCTGCACCTAAGCCCAGCCTCAGGACCCCTGGGCAATCGGACCTCTCTGCCCTAGTGATCACTTCCGGCTAAGGCCTGTCTAACCATTTCCAGTCCACAGCCGAGCCTTCAGAAATACGTTGGTTCTTAAGAGTCTCGCTATTCATTTTCAGTGTAAAGCCAAGGTCTGGCGATGAAATCCAGTGGATTTGGGTGTAAATAGAGTGGTTTCCCGAGGGACAACCTGGTGATTGAAATATTTAAGGTTCCATGAATGTCCATGAGGCACCAGTGTTGCTTTGCTACAATTTGAGCCTGCTAGTTTAGTCATTAGCTTATGTAAATCGTAGTAGATGTGGTGTTTTGTCCCTTTGCAAATATCATCCCAGTCTTTGATCTCAGCAGGGTGTAAAAGCATTACCTCACCACTATAAAAAACAGGTGACCCTTTCCTCTCGTCTGCCCCACTTCGCTGTTCACTGCTGAGCCTTCTTTGCTGCCTTGGACACTGTGGGACTAGGAAGAATGATTGACAGGAAATCAACAGTGACTGTCACTCCAAGTTCCCTCCCACCATGTTTCCTGTTCTGCAAGTTGGAGCCAGAGCAAGAAACGGTCGCTGGTTTTGAGTCAAGAATTTGATTTTTAGCCAATTTGATTTTCAGTCCCTAATGGAATCAGACCCAGAATTTGCAAAGATCCCTCAGGCTCTTAGGCCAGATTTCAAGGCAAAATAGTTCAAGAAAGAATTTGAAGGCAGGAGGTATCCCCAGGGGTCTCTACCCTTCCAGCCAAAGGCTGAGAACACTTGAGTGTGAGTTCAGTGATTTGGCAAGTGCCACCAGTGGAGATTTCTGAGACTCCCCTGTCATTCCTCTTGTTGCAGGCAAAGCAGTTCAGTCTGCAATTGTTGGTAATTTGTTTGCTTAGAGAAATGTTTTCATGCTGGGGTGAGAGAGATAGTGCAGGGGTTAAAGCATCTGTCTTACATGCAGCCAACCTCAATTCTGTCCCGGGCACTGCTTATGTCCCCCCAAGCACTCCCAGGAGAGACCCCTGAAAAAAGAGCCAGGAGTAAATCCTGAGCACCCCAAACCCAAACATAAATACATTCAGTTAGAATGCCTTGATGCCACTCCTTTCCCTTATTCTGCTCACCTTTGCATTATTTGCCATGTTGGATAAACTGCAAATTTTCAATTAATAGAAATATCCTCTGCCCCAAAGTTTAATAAACCTTGACAGAATCTTAGAGTGTAGATGTTTGGGGAATATCGAAACCCTTTCTCCTCAGGAGAGACGTGAAGGAAACAAGCAGGGCGCCTGTGCATCTGGCTTGGTCTCTGGCATTTGCTTTTCTCTGCCACCTCTCAGACTCCACCACCAGTGCTCCTCTCAGCCCTTCCCAGACCAGGTACCTTCACACTCCTGCACTTCAGCTGATCTCCTCTTCCAGGCACAGAATCCTGATGTCTCAGATTCCACTGATAGACCTAACTTGTTGCAATTTCATTCCACCATTCGAAATAATTATTAACCTACTTTTTACCAACGACACAAGGAAAACCATTCCCCACACAGGTCTGGGATACCACCATTTTCCAAATGTCCCCTTGCCTTCTGAACTCAGAAACCCAGTAACAAACCTGGGTTTGCTTGCTGAACAGTTCTGAGCCCCCCAGCCTACTTGAATCCTACGGTACCCCTGGGAAAATTCCCCGGGAGCTCTAAGTATAACTAGGGCCTGGACTACACCACTCTGAAGGAAGCTGTTGACATGTAAAACAAGTGAAATTTCATTTTAGACTTTAATGAGAATGTTTCTATAAAATCTGTCCAGGGCCAGGAAGATAATTCAGGGTTAAGGTGCTTGTCTTGCATCTGACTGACCCAGGTTCAGTCCCTGGAACCCTGCATAGCTCCCCCAGCCCCTCCATGAGCGACCCAGATGTAAGCCCTAAGCACCTCCAAAAACACATCTGTCTGATGAGGACTCAGGAAATGGGGGTGATATTGAAGCCCCCCTGGAGAAGCTTCTCTGCCTCTCTCCCAAGCGCAGCCCAGGCAATGCCACACGCCCATGGGCTCCATTTTCCTGACTCACTGCTGGACATTGCTCCCAGCCTCCTTAGCAGCAGGACGGAGCCTGCAGGAGTGCTGACGAGCAGAATGGGCAGGAGTGATGGGACAGTCACGCTAGTCAAGCCTCTCCCACTCTCCCCTGCCTGTCACTCTGCTCACCAGCTCTGGCCAAGAAGATGGCAGAGCCCGTGACAGCAGGAGCACTGAGCCCTGGATGTGCCTGGGCCTGTGCTGGCAGGAGCACTGAGCCCTGGATGCGCCTGGGCCCGTGAGGGCAGGAGCACCGGGCCCTGGATGCGCCTGGGCCCGTGAGGGCAGGAGCACCGAGCCCTGGATGCGCCTGGGCCCGTGAGGGCAGGAGCACCGGGCCCTGGATGCGCCTGGGCCCGTGAGGGCAGGAGCACCGAGCCCTGGATGCGCCTGGGCCCGTGCCGGCAGGAGCACCGGGCCCTGGATGCACCTGGGCCCCAGGCCTCAGCCAGCCTGTGGAGTCCGGCCATGGATCACACAGTGGCTCTTCTTGAGGTGCTCTGGGTGTATCACTGCACCTGAGCTCAGCCAAAGGCCTGGAACTCGTGCCATGTCACCCCCGGTCAGGACAGAGAGGTGGCCAGCCAGCCAGTGCTGAGCCACGGGGGGTATGTGAGGCTGAGGGCGCCTGCTGAGGGAGCCAGGCCTAGGGCCCACACCTTGTATTTATTCTGTGCAGCCATGGCCAGCCCTGAGCGCTCCAGACAAGAGATGTGGAGATGTGGGAACATCGTCTCCCCAAAGGTCCCAAACCCCATGGGCTGCCCCACCCAGCCTGCTCAGCCCAGGGGAGAGCTTGTCTTGCTCCACTTGGCACAACGCCACGGTGCCCACACACGCCTCAGCTCACTGCAGCGCAGCAGCCGAGATTTTAGATGCAAACACAGGTGCAGAGACACCACAACCTGCAGTGCAGGAAAACGAGAGAAGGAAATGAGGGGTTAAGAGGCCATCACCCCTCCAGAGCTGATACCCCGGGGACCCAACGAGGATGAGCACGATAGTCTCACTCCTCAGTGGCCTTAGAATCACATGTCTAGGGAAGGGGAGGGAGCACAAGCAGACAGAACCCCGGCTCAAGATTACAGAAACTACGATGCCAAAGAAAGAGAGAAATGGGGGCTGTAAGTGGAGGACCGGCAGTCACACAGGGCCAGGGGTCAGAGCCACGGGTGCTTCTGTGGTGTAGAGACAAATACCTGTATATAGTTAAGCCACCAGGCCCCACACAGTTGAGAGCATGAGACCCAAGCTGCAATCACTGAGCTTAAAAATACACCTGTCGGGGCTGGAGCCATAGCACAGCGGGTAGGGCATTTGCCTTGCACACGGCTGACCCAGGTTCGATTCCCAGCATCCCACATGGTCCCCTGAGCATCACTGGGAGTAATTCCTGAGTGCAGAGCCAGGAGTAACCCCTGTGCATATCCAGGTGTGACCCAAAAAGCAAAAAAAAAAAAAAAATACACCTGTCAAGGAGCCAGAGCCATAGTACAGCAGGTGTATGTATCCAACCTGAGTTTGACACCCAGCACCCCACAGTGGTACCCCAAGCCCTTTCAGGAGTCATTCCTGAGTACAGAACCAGAAGTAAGCCCTGAGCACCACAACGTGTGACCCAAACCAAAAAAACTTTTATATATATATAAAATATATATAATATATGTTAAATATATATTTTCTGATGTGAAATATATATGTACATATATATTTCAAGTATTTAGGTTTAGATTTGTGGATGCAAGGGTATGGGAGTCACTCATGATGGGAATGCAACCAGGAAACCATCTGCCTGAAAATCAATTGTGAACAAGTTTCTTAATTTCAGTGTCCACATTTTATAGAGCAATTAATAAAAGAAAGGATTGCAATTAATTTGAAGGAAAAAACTACAGGATCGCTCTGGTCAGACTGGTTGGAGGGGCCCTTACGCATCCCTGGTGCGGGCTGTGCGCCAAGCAGAGGGAGCTAGAAGGGCCTCTCGCGCAGCAGAGACCAGCCTGGAAACACAGACCGCGCATGTGTACATGTGCCAGTGGTGTGCATTGGTTCAAGTGTATGTGTGCATGTGTGCAAATATATGTGTGCATGCTCTACTCCCTGTGACACTTTTCCACCATCGCTGGAAGTGAGTTGGAGGAGGTGAAGGTGATAGGCAAGGAGGCCAGCTGCAAGCAAGCTGTTAGCAAGCCTGTATGGCTCCAAAGGCATGGGCAGGAAGGAACATACTGCTCAGTCTTTGTGATCCACTATTTCACAGGCTGGACAAAGCCCAGGTGTCTGTCAGCAGTAGAATTGTGGCACGTCACCTTTGGCCATTGAAAACCTGCAATTCTGATCCTTGGAACCAAGCCCACAGGAAAATCTTGAAAACATTATCAGAAACAAAATGATTCTGTCACAGAGTTGAGGCCCTGAGATTCCATTCGACCCAATTTGGAAGGAAGCAATGGTGATTTGAAAAAAAGAAAAATCAACCTTGTTGCCTTTGGGAGTGAAGAGTGACAAAGAAGGGTACAGGGAACCATCTAGAATCACGGGGATGCTGCGTTAAGACCTGCATTGAGAGACATTGCATTACAATGAGTGCCATCAAACTGTGCACTAGTATTTCCATGGGGTACTGAATCTAGCTTACCCCATCCTCACCCCCAAAAAGCAGGTCACAAACGAGAACTCTGATTCATAATGTGCCCGTGGAAGCAGTGACTGACAACAGTCACTTCCTGTGCAATACGATGGAGAGCAGGTGAGTGACAGGATCGAGAGGAGGAGACAGGGAATGAAGCAAAAGCAGCCCCAGGTGAACCATAGAATCAAAGTACAGGGATGTGAGTTTGAAAGTGCTCGTTGAATTAGAGCTCATTGAACAAGCATTGAATAAATGCATACGTGAAAACTCGGCAATCAAATACTAAGGGTGAAGAGGTCCTTGGATGTCAGCATCAGTGGTTGGCGGCTGCAACAAGGGGACATGGAGAGTCTACGGGGAAAGCGACTTGATCCAGGTTATCAAAGAGTCAGGACGTGAGGCAAGCTGTGGAGGAGCGAGATGTGGGTGGCGGAGGACACCCAGTGGGGTGGGTGACGTAAGAGACACACCTGGGGCGAGCCTGGTGTGGGGAGAGGGGATGACGGGCATCGGGGTGATGCCTGGCTCCTGAGCTGAGTTACTACCACTCTGCAGCCAAATTCCTGAACTGTCAACACTGAACCTTGGGTGTCGCATGGTAGGACACTCACCTCCCTGAGGTCCCCCCTTTCCTGTTGGGTCATCCGCTGGGGGTGGGGTTGCTGCCTGTCTCTGTCAGACCCAGATCGTTTCAGGGTGTCAACACCCCGGGGTCGGTTCCTGGAGAAGCTGGTGCTGTCCTGAGCGACGGGCTCTCCCGCTCTGCTCCGTATGAAGCGTCTTACACCAGGACAGAGCACAGGCGTTGGCTGTAGCCTGGCTTTGATTCCTGGCAACACGGCTCCCCGAGCACTGCCACGCAGCCCAGAGGCCCGCAGCACTGCTGGGCGGGGCAGACCCACGTGTCCCTGGCACTGCAGGGACTGGGCAGCACCATATTCTCCAGCCCTTGTGCTGAACTAAGGACCCGCTCAGCCAAGAAGCACTGAGAGTCACTGGTAAGGCGCCTGACCCTCCCGAGCACTTGTGGGAGCACTTCTCCCTCAGCCTCCAAAAGAAAGTGAAAAGGAAACCCAGAGTTTGCAAGACCTGAAGACCCCAGACGGAGCCCCACCAGGACCATCCTCCCGGCACAGAGCCAAGAGCAGCCCCTGAGCACAGCCCGGCGTGAGGAGGCCTGGTGTGGTCACCAGCACTCGGGGCTCTTACGTGACGCCTGCTGTTCGCCGGTGATATGCATAAATGGGACTCAGTGCCAAGACGCAGAAGCAGGAAACCCAAAGGCGTGCCCGGGAGTAGAGGAAAACCCTCCGGAAGATGGCGGGTATATATAGGCCCACGTGCTGTACAGTTCTGTAGCTTTTCTTTTCTTCTTTCTGAAAGAGAAGCACGGCCTGGCTCTGGAGAGGGGTCCCAGCTCCCTCGGCACGGTGACGCCCCCAGTGTATTCCAGTGAAACCGTGTGTAGCATTGCTCGTTAGTCCCGGTTAGGGAACATGCTGGAAGCAGTCTGGCCCACCTCTCCACAGCACAGTCTGAACCTGAAGATCGAGAACTAGTGGGCTCAGGAGAGGGGCCTTTGGAGAGGCGAGACGATGACCGCAAGCCTCCCTGGGTCATTTGATGGCCACGGGCACCGTGGGGAGAAGCTGCTGCATCGATCACCCCTTCACCTCCAGGGAGGCCACCTAAGCCGGAGAACAGACACTGCTGTGTCAGGCTCGAGGTCACATTCCACTGTGCCTGCCAGGCCATGTGCTTGGCCCTTGGCGAGTGGAGTTTGTCTGGACCAGAACCTCAAGGGGTTGAAGGGGAAGAAGAACCTGGGGCCAGAGAGATAGGCCATGGTAGGCACTTGCCCGGCTGACCCAGATTCAATCCTCGGCATCCCATACGGTCCCCAGCGCACCTCCACGAGTGACCCCTGAGCTCAGGGCCAGGAAGAAGCTCTGAGCACCACCATGTGTAACCCCAAAACTGGAATTTTAAAAAAAATAATGCTTCCACATCTGCTGGAGTTAGTCCAAGGACAGACAGAGCCTGGGCACCCCGAGGCCAGTCTCTGGGCTCAACTGACCTATGTGAGTTCATCCCTAGAGGACATCCTGCTGCTGCTGTCATCCTCCAGAGCAGAACCACATTCCAGACACACATCAGCACCGGGAGGTTCCTGCAGCCAAGCAGAGAAGCAGTGGAGGCGCAGGAGACAGAACCGGGAGCTAGGAAGCTACACGCTGACGGTGAAGCCAAGACAGCAGATGCCCGCCTGAGAAATGGGTTCCCGAGCAGCCGAGAGTCGCAGAGACACAGCTGACTGCTTGTGAATAGAGGTGCCACGGCCAGACGGGGCTCCTGGAGGTGGCCCCACGCATGGTCACTGGGTTATTTCTGAAGCTTCTCCCTCCAGGCTTGCACAGCCCGTGGGGAGTTCCTGAAACCGGCTGGTGGAGGGTGTGGAGCTGGAACAGGATTTGTGTGAAACCTCCTCAGTACCAACACTGTAGCTCACAGTGCTTCAATAAGAGAAAGTGGGGCTAGAGTGACAGTAATGGGTAGGGTGTTGGCCGACCCAGGTTCAATCCCCAGCACCCTACATGGTTCCCTGAGCACCACCAGGAATAATTCACAGGAGCAGGGCCAGGAGTAACCCCTGAGCATCACAGGGTGTGCCACCCCCCAAAAAAAGGAGGAGGAGGAGGAGGAGGAGAAAGAGGAGGAGAAGAAGGAGAAGAAGGAGAAGGAGAAGAAGGAGAAGGAGAAGGAGAAAAGGAGAAGGAGAAGAAGAAGAAGAAGAAGAAGAAGAAGAAGAAGAAGAAGAAGAAGAAGAAGAAGAAGAAGAAGAAGAAGAAGGAGGAGGAGGAGGAGGAGGAGGAGGAGGAGGAGGAGGAGGAGGAGGAGGAGGAGGAGGAGGAGGAGGAGGAGGAGGAGGAGAAGGAGAAGGAGAAGGAGAAGGAGAAGGAGAAGGAGAAGGAGAAGGAGAAGGAGAAGGAGAAGGAGAAGGAGAAGGAGGAGGAGGAGGAGGAGGAGGAGGAGAAGAAGATGATGATGATGATGATTTTGGTGGAAGAAAGGTCACAGTGGCAGTGGGATTGGTGTATGCCTCAAAAAACTCTATTATGAACAACATTGTAAATCACGGTATCTTAATAAAGATAAAGTTAAAGAAAAATAAAATTAAAAATGGAATGAAGAGAAGCTGAAAGCAGGGAACAGGTTCTCATGGTCTAAGTGGTGATAGTACGCCAACATACGTGTCAGCACACACATAGGAAGTGCTTGGCAATAAGACGTGAGGATCAGATGTAATCAGAGTTCATCTCCATGTGACTACCGGAAGACCATACACACCTTAGTTCATGCTCTGCACATCCTTGTGTCAAGCCAAAACCACTCTCCTTGGCCTTGTAGGCACAGAGAAGAATGCCGGGAGATTCTCCGTATAACGAGAAGGCCTGAAGTCACTGAAAACCAAAATAAACCTGGGGGACGAGTGAGAGGGTTCCACGGGCCAGCACAAAACACGATGCTCGTCCTGCCCCTGCCTGGAGACTCACACTGCTTCCCTCCCTCCTCCCTCCACACATGAAAAGGGGACACTGGGCACACACCGAGTGGCCCCCTCAGCCCAGGCCGCCGCCTGCTCACAAGGGGCTCGAGGCGAGGTGGCACTGTGGCACTGTCGTCCTGTTGTTCATTGATTTGCTTGAGCGGGCACCAGTAACGTCTCCATTGTGAGACTTGTTGGCAAGCTACCCGTGGTGTATTCGATACGCCAAAAGAGAGGCGAGGTATGAAAACTAAAACGATGTATGTAAGCTACCAGCTGGGGCCACCCAACGTGTCGGCGTGGCCAAGTGGGCCAGGAAATAAGGCAGGAAGTCGAACTTGTCTGATTTAAAAAGAGCGGGTAGGAATTTGCTTGCAACCTGGATGTGCCGCGGCATCCATCTGACCTTTCCTTAGCAACGGACCCACTGGGCACAGCCAGAGGTGCCGCTCTGACCGGCTCTACCGTGGTGAATCACGCCGCTCACCAGGGCACAGTGGCCAACGGGCACTCCCGGTGCTTCCCTCGCTGTGGCTCGTGCTCGGACGCACCGGAGAGCAGGGGCTGGAGCAAGGCCTGCACGCTGCTGCCAGCCCTGTTTCTGGGCTAACTCTGCCCCTGGCAAGCAGGCTGTGGAGCCCAGGCATAGGCGGAGGGGCGCACCCCGTCTCCACCCCCAGGACCCCAATCCCGAGGGACTGTCACTGCAGGCTGTGAGCCTAGATAGAGCAACTCGGCAGGACCCCAAGTCCCTGGGCAGGCAGATGCCAAGTGGGCATGGGGCATTGCCCCTGCAGCCTCCCAGTGAGTCACGACGAGGAGGGACGGGGCAGGCGTTGGGGGCCAGGCAGGGGAGGTGGCTGTGATCCCCCTGCTGGCCGCAGATGTCACACACAGGGACCGAGAGGGGCAGGGAAGCGCTGAGCCAGCCCCGCCCACCCGCAGAGCAGCCCCAGGCCCCAGGTCTGAGCCCTTCCTGGGTCCCACTGCTTTTCAGACAGCTGCCGTGCTCAGACAGGGGCTTCCGTGGCACCCTGAGGCCCCGCCTGCTCGTCAGAGACCCCTGAGCAGGGGTCTCTGCAGTCCACCTGCATGGGGGATCGCAGCAGGAGCCAATGCAGGGGCCCAAGGCGGGGGTGTGGACAGAAGTCTCCACCACCCCCGCTCTGAGGCTGCCAGGAACCCGGGTCAGTCACGGGGACCACTTGCCTGCGGGATGAGGACAGTTGTTCCCTCACACAACTGCACAGACCCGGGGCTTCAGGTCTCACTTTACTGGTCCAGCCCTCTGCAGAGATGCACAAACTCTCGGCTGCCCCCCTCCCCTCCCCACCCCTCCACCCCCGTGAAGCTTGACTTGATTCGGGCGAATTCCAGAGCTGTATTCAGACCCATGGGCTGGGCAGGGGCCAGGCTGGGCCCACACGGCCACTAAAAATGCCTGTTGGGTCCGTCCCAGCCCAGAGCGGCACAAACTGACATTCCTGTCGTTGCTCACAGGGGCCCAGGGCCGGCTCTCTGGGCAGCTGCTTCCCAGGGCAGCCTCCGGCCCCACCCGGCCTGGGTGCATTCCTCACACCCAAATCACAAGCCTGAGTGCGGCGGCCCGGCCGCGGGGGGCTGGGTGGCGCTGTGGCCTCGCCAGCGTGTGCCAGGGACAGGGATGGGGGCAGAGACACTGCCATGGCCACATTCCCGGGCTGCCAGAGCGCGGTCACCTCGGGGATCCGGCCCAGGCGTGCGGTCTCACAACTCACTCTCCTGCCGGAAAACAAGCGAAAGACCCTCCCCAGGGGGGGTCCCGGCCCAGCAGGAGCAGCCAGCCCCGCCCAGAGCAGGGGGGCCCCACTGCCCACTGCCAGGCAGCCCGGACCCCTGCCCTCGGCAGCTCCTGCCCCTTCCTCCGCAGCCAGCCGCCCCGCCCCTCGCCAGGCCCCTGGAGCCAAGGGCAGGACCTGCAAGCCCCGCCCACACAAGGACCACCCTCCCCTCCGCACCCCCACCCCCGTCTCCCAGGTCTTGGCCTGACACTGGGGGGGAGGGGCGGGGGGGCGAGGAGCAGGTCACACCCCTCTGAGAAAAGTCCTGAGACAAGACAAGGCCTTGGCAGCCCCCTGCAAACTCCTTTGTCAAAGACAGGCTGGTCGGGTGCCCCTGGGGTGGGGGCCCGTGAGCTGCTCAGGAACTGCATCATGTCCCTGGGGTGGGGGCCCGTGAGCTGCTCAGGAACTGCATCATGTCCCGCGGTCCCATGTCACTCTGGGGAGGACACACGCCCCTGAGAGCAGGGTGGGTGTGGACAAGGGGCCAGATCAGGAGCCAGAATTCCAACCTGACTGTGGTCACGGCCAGCAGGCCCTGGGCTGGCCCCCCAGCTGGACACGGAGCTGCAGACCCTCTCAGAGCAGCAGCCCAGGAGGGAAGGGGCCAAGAGGGCAGGTTAGAGTCCTACAACATGAGGAAGTGTGTGTTGGGGGCGGGGGCAGGGGGCTGTCACTCTGGAATCCAGACTGGGCCTGCCCACGGGAAGGGCCCCCAGCCAACCTGCTGCTGCTGACCCCAGACTCCAGACACCCAGCCACGGGGGCTGCGAGTCGGCCAGGCCAGGGCTGGGGCAGGGGGCTGCGAGTCGGCCAGGCCGGGGCTGGGGCAGGGGGCTGCAGGCAGGCGGCCCCTCCTCCTCTCGGCCAGGGCCCACCTGAGACTCCGCTTTGAAGTGCGGCTGCAGACAGGCGCGTAGCCCAGGGAGAGGTTAGACGTGACTCTTGATTAGCCTTTTATCAGAGCCCAGAGGAAGGAGTTGAAAGCAGACTCTGGGGCTTTCAAAGGAAGCGGCAAGACCAGGAGGGGAAGGGAAGCTGCCTGTGGCCTTGAAAGGCAGCAAACAAATGTCTCAAGTCCCGCGGCCCCGGGCCCACGTCCCAGCCTGTGATGTGGGGTTCAGGCCTCAGCCCGACGAGGCGCTGGGCCCTGCCCTCTCCAGGGGGCTGTGGTTTCCTCTGGATCCCATTAGGAATCTCGTCAGAAAAGCAAACGGCAGGTGCCTGCCTGGGCCGCCTGCCACAGGGCCCCTGGCGCTCAGGAGAGCGGGCCTGGAGAGGCTGGGGTGGGGGGGGGGGCGAGCACACAGCCACCCTCACGGGCAGAGTGAGGGTCCCGGGAAGTTGGGGGCAGTCGGCGGGAGCTTCTGTTTTTTTCTTCTTCTTGTCGGAGAGACCCTCCGGGCTGGGGAACCCGCCACAGTGCAGCCCAGAGCCCCCAGCTAATGCATGAGAGGGGCAGGGGGCTGGTGGACACCCCCAACACACACACACACACACACTGTTTATACACAAACTCACACTCACACTTTCACACACATGCTACAGTAACACTCAAGCAAACTTACACACACACACACACACTCAGTCACACAGACATCACATACAGACACATTCACATGCAGACACACTCAAATACACATTCACGCATCACACTCATACACACATCACTCATTCATACACAGACTCACAAACACACACGGACACACATACATTCACCAACCGTGCATACACTCACACATGCTCATATAGAAACATGCTCATTCACTCATACGTGCGCACACACTCACCTACAATCATACACACTCACACGTTTTCATATACACTCACATGCACTCTCACAAATACACTCACTCAGTCACACACGTCCACATCTGCACACACTCATACACCCATACATACACACTCACACTCCGCTCACACACGCATTCACACGTGCACACACACTCCTACAATCATACACACACATTCTCATAGACACACTCATATGCACTTCAGCAGACACACATGCACTCTCACACAGGCACACATGCATGTACACTCACTCACACTCTCACACGCTCCCACTGACCTCACCCTCCCTTCAGGAGCCCCCGTGGCAACGAACTTCACCTAACAGCAAAGTGACCCACTCAGCCAGGCGGGCAGCAGCTAGGCCCCTCAGTGCCGCCGCCACCTTCACTTCCAGAACTCTGGGGAGCGGGAGCCCCGCCCCACTCGGCACCGCCCTCAAGGGCCTGTGCCCACCTTCCAGCCTCTGCTGCTGTGGGTTCAGTGGTGAGGGACCTCAAACAAGGGGGCTCCAGGGTCCCCGAGCAGAATGTCCACAGGTCTCCTCCACAGGGAAGCAGGTGCGAGAAGTTCGGTTTTCATGACCTCTGAAGATGAAAGTACTAACAGTAGGCATTGCTTCACTTTGTCTCTTCTCTCGGGCACGCGGAGACCTACTGGCATGCCGGGCAAAGAAGGTGCCTCATAGACCAGCATTCTCAGAGGGGCCAGGCTGCACAGGTGCCCAGGGGGACGACTGGAGATGAGTGCAAGAGTGCCCGGGCAGCGGCGGCCTGACAGCTCGAGTCCCTGGTGCCTGCCCTGACCAGCGGCAGGCCCAGAGGCTGATTGAAGGAGGAGCCCACATTGGCATCATTCTGAAAGGCCTCCCGAGAGGCTGTCTCAGGCACGGCTGGCTCTGGGCAAGCCCTGGCTCCACGTCAACCAGGCGCCACGGCTGCAGATGGCAAAGACTCCTGGGTGCCCCCACTCAGCCTCGGGGCACTGGGCTGCACTCCCGGGAATAAGGCTCCTGTGAATGAGGGTGCACACATGCCCTTTGACCTTTCTCTCTTTGGCTTTTAGTTTGGGAGCTGCATCCGGTGTTGCTCAGGGATCACTTCTGGCAGTGCTAAGGATCAAACTTGGGTTGGCCACATGCAAGGCCAGCGCCTTTCTCCCTGTACTGTCTCTCTGGCTCCACACCCAAATGTTTTTACTGCACTTAGAATTTAAGGAAAAAGTTTTTTTTTTTTCAGAATCAGAGTGATAGTACAGCCGGTAGGGCATTTGCCAAGCATACGGCCAACCGGGTACAATCCCCAGCATCCCACATGGTCCCCCAAGCATTTCCAGTAGTGATCGCTGAGTGCAGAGCCAGGAGTAACCCCTGAGCATTGCTGGGTGTGTCTCTTCACCGCTCCAAATTTTTTTTTTCTTCTAGCACAGCGGGTAGGGTGTTTGCCTTACATGCGGCCAACCTGGGTTCGATTCCTCCTTCCTTCTTGGAGAGCCCGGTAAGCTACGGAGAGTATTCCGCCGGCATGGCAGAACCTGGCAAGCTACCCATGGCATACTCAATATGCCAAAAACAGTAACAACAAGTCTCACAATGGAGACATTACTGGTGCCCACTCGAGCAAATCGATGAACAACAGGACAACAGTGCTACAGTGCTACAGTGCTTCTCCAGAAATCAGGAGAGGGTAGCATCTAAAATAGAAGTCAGATGATCCAGAGCTGCGGCAGGAGAAATGGACCCTCTGCTCCTAAAGACTTTGAGAGGTCTTCTAACCCATTTTGGCACCCAGAGCAGCTTCTTACAGCTATGCATCTTGACTGTGAACTGAGCTACAACCTCGTGCCGCCTGGGGAGGGATTTTCCCTCTCTGCCTTGTTTTTCTGAGCAAAAATGGCAGCGGCGGCAGCATCCACATGGCAAGAGCCACCCTCTAAGACCCCCAACCTGGAGGTAGGACTTTTTTAGTGATGTAGCCTGTAGGTGGTCCTGGGAAGGGGGGGTGTTACCGGCACGCCCTCCGCCCAGATATGATCCAGAGCTGCAGCTCGAGAAACGGATCCTCTGCTCCTAAAGACTTTGATCAAGAGGTCTTCTGACCCATTTTGGCACCCAGAGCGGCTTCTTGCAGCTATGCATCTAGACTGTGAACTGAGCTAAAATATCAGAAACCCAAAACCGCGTGACCATGACAGCAGCAAACCCAGAGTCTTCACTCTCAGCAATGAAAAGAAATTATTAAATGATGCCTTTTCAGCAGGCCTGATTGTTGGGGGAAAATTCCAAACAATAATAGTGAGTTCTCTATTGAAATATTGAATGTGTTCAAAGTATAGAGAGAATAAAGTGAAGATCATTAGCTACTTAGGTGGGAGGTGAGTGGGAGGAGGGTATATTGGGGTTCTTGGTGGTGGAACATGTGCACTGGTGAAGGGATGGGGGTTTGATCATTATATGACTGAGACTTAAACCTGAAAACTTTGTAATATTTTTCACAGTGATTCAATAAAATAAAAACTTAAAAAAATAAAAAAATAAAGTGTTCATAAAGCAAAAATAAATAAATAAATAAATAAATAATAAAATAGAAGTCAGCACATCGAGTGGCTTCAGCCAGATGGACATGTTTCGTGCTGAGACCTCACTTCTGCTCACTTCCCCAGGACCCCTGGACAAAGGCCAGCGTAAGCCCCATTTCTCACCCAATCACAACCCAAGCCCAGCCGTTCTCTCGCAAGGTAGGAAGTGACCAATCCGGCAACACAGCTGTGGTGGGGGACAGGCGGTGGCCCGCCGCCCCCCCCCCCCAAGGCAGGAATCCATGCCGCTTACCCCATGTGGTCCCCAGGGCCCGGCCACAGCCTGTGTGGCTCGAGGTGTCCGCAGAGGGAGTCTGCTCTCCTCCCTGCCTGCCGCCATCCTCGACAGGCACTGCCCAGGCCGGAAGTGGCCCCCTGCTCTGTGGGTCCGTGGGACAGACCCCCATGGTGACCCTGCAAAGGCAGCACTCTGGTCTCCTTTCCTCTCCAGGACCTTGTCAATGAGTCGCTGGCCCGTGTGGAAGATGGACGCCATGCGGGGCAGAGACCACCCTGGGACCACCCTGCCCTGGAACCCCTGCACAGCTGGGGGACTGAGGGGCCCTGGCCTGAAGAGCGCCCCTCTCCAGCCCCCCTTCCCGAAACGCCTGTCACTGACTCTGGAGGACAGAGGGTGGTCTGTGGGAGACGGGGGGATGCACAGCCCCCGCGGCCTGCTCCCTCAGGTGTCCCTCAGATGGCGGGGCCCGGCCGCACCAAGTGAGCACCACACCGGTTAGCCTGGGAGCGTGCGGGGAGACACCCTTTAAGGCGCACTCGGGGCTCCCTGGAGGCCCTGGGGCGGGGCAGGGCCGGGACGGGGGACGGCGAGCACACGCGTCCCCGAGGGCCTATGAAGACCCTGAAGATCAGGCCCAGGCTGGCGTGCGGCTCAGGGTCCGAGCTCCCTGCACTCGCTTCCTGGGTGCTGACCAGGTGTCCGGACTACCGTTCCCCAGACACTCTCCCGCGAGGCGAGCAGGGAGACGGCTCTGCAGGCGTGGGCACAGACTCTGAAGAGGGTTTGTGTTGACACCTGTCTACACAGGGTCGAGGCCCGCAAACACCACCATGAAGGCCAACAGGAAGCACCTTTCATGCCACAGGCCTCCAGGATGCTGAGACGTGTCTCTGGGCCAGAGCATTTCAGGGCCCCCGGGGCAGAAGAATCGGGCCGCACCAGGACGGGGGTGGCGGGAGCTTGCTTGTGCCTGGTGCGTGTCCAGAGTTAGTGGCGGCAGCGGGCACGGCACAACTACGGTGCATGTTATGCAGAAGAAGGGAGGGAGGGGGCCCCGCGTCCCCAAAGCTGCTGGGACACCCGTGACGTGCCAGCTCCCGCCTGGTGGGCCCAGTGCCCTGAACACCCCTCTCTGAGGACCGCCCCGAGAGCAGGTGCTTCCCCGGGAGCCTTGGAAGATGCAGCAGGAGACGACGGCAGGGCGGGGAGAAACGCAGCCGTGAGACTCGACAGACTGCGGGGACCCAAGCTGCGAGGGCCACTCGCTCAGCAGATGCCTCGCGCTGCGCGTGTGAGGGGAAGCTGTGGGGGGTCACCGTAGCAGGAGGGACGAGCCTGACCACACTCCCGCCCGGGCCTTTCGGTGCTCCGTGGACAACTCCAGCATCTCCCCAGAGCCACGTCCCCTCCGCGACAGCCCAGTAGCACCTGGAGTCCCATGTCCATCTCTGCAGGGCTGGGAGTAAAGTCCCAGAGACTGCGGGGGCCCTATCCGCCCCCTGGGCCACCTCCGGTGGCTGGTGGGTGGCTTCTGCAGCCACACACATGCACCCCACACACACCCACCCCCCAGCCAAGCTGCGTGTCCCACACAAGGAGGTCTGGGGCCTGGGGCCCGTCTCTCACCCAGCCCTGTGTGAGAGGCTGCAGGCTCAGCCCGGGGCCAAGGGCACCTGCCAAACCCAGGCCTCTTCAGCCTTCTCAGGACCCTGCCTCTTCCCAGCTCAATTCTGTTCCGCGCTGTTTGTTTTCTGTTTTAGGGGCCATACCTGGCAGAACTCAGGGCTTACCCCTGGCTCAGTGCTCAGGAATCACTCCTTGCAGTGCTCAGGGAGACATTTGGGGTGCCAGGGACTAAACCCAGGTCAGCCATGTGCAAGGCAAGCGCCCTCCCCGCTATACTGCCTCTCCAGCCCCAAGTACCCTTCGAACCTCAGTACACATCCACCCATCCAAGGCCAGGAAGGGCGCCCTGAGCCTCCTGTCCTGCCAGAAAACCTCAGGGGTCAGAATAACAAGGAGGAAGTACCCTCAGCTCATCCCAGGGTGGATGTGGGCTGCAGTGAGGGGGTGGGGGTGCCAGTTGGGGGGTCATTTTTCAGATAATTTGAATAAAGAAGACACCCACGAGCGAAGGTGCATGTGATAGCCATCTGCCCGGTGGAAGAGCAGAGCCGATTCCGACTGGGCTGGGCCTGTACCCGGGGCCAGCACCCGGGGCCAGCCCTGCTGGCAGGGGCACGGGGCAGCCGGAAGACCCTCCTTCTCCCCCCGTCCCCCACAGACACTTGTGTGAACCTCGCAGCAGCTCAGATAAGAAAGGATGTGGTCACCGCTTTGGAGACTATCAGGGAAAACAAACTGAGTGAAAAATAAGCAGTGCCGCGGTTTCCTCGAAACAGGCTCCCGTGCGTGGGCCCGCGCCCCCTCGCCTCCTGCTCTCCCCCTGGCATTTGCACAGCCCCTCGAGGTCGTGACTCGGGGTTTCTCCCTTCTTTCCCCAGGACTTACCGCGAACCGGAAGCAGCAAGAGGTAGAAACTCGTACTCGTGACCACACCGAGGGCCCGGGCCTCTGTCCCCGCCCCCATGGGCAGCCCCCAGACGGACAGCAGCAGCGGGGCAGACCTCCAGCTCCTCTGGCTCCTCGGCTGCATGTCCTGCCCTGCATGGGGACCAGGAGACCCTCCGGCGGCAGCACCTTGCCGTGGCACCGCGCCCCGCCCCACCCACTTCCTGAAGCACCGGTGTCCCCCAGCCGTGTTGGCCCCAGCCCCGCTGCGCGTCCCAGAGTCTCCAGCACCTCCAGGTGTGTCCCAGCAGGACCATAGACGCTTACCCCCCCCCCCACCCGCAGGCAGCTCCCCGGCCGGCAGGGAAGGTCTCACTCTCAGAAGCCGGGAGGGGTGAGGCCAGACGCGCCCAGAGCGGGACCCAGGGATCGAAAGGCAAAAGGGACATGAATGATGAGAAAAGGACACGACTAGGCAAAAGGGACCAAACACAGGCCTAAGGGCAGGGCAGGGGCTCCCTGTGCTGCACTCACAGAGGCCAGAGAGGGGCCAGAGAGACTGCACAGTGGGTAGGACCCACAACTGGGGTTCGAGCCTGGTACCCCGCGGGATTTCCCCAGGTTCACCAAAAGTGACCCCTGAGCTCAAGAGGCCTAAACCTGAACCAAAACCAAAGCAAATAAGAGATGCCAGAGAGGGACACTGAAGTTCCTCAGGCTCCCGGGAGCTGTGAGTCTGGCTCAGGGCAGGTGGGCCGGGGGTGGGCGGGGCCCTGCTTCCTGCGCAGGCCAGCGGCCCCACGCTCCGAGCAGTGAGCTCTGGTCCCAGTGCCAACGCCCCTTGCCAGGGCCACCGGAACCCCCAGGCCTGCCCCTGCCCCTGGACTGTCACCAGGTGCCTGGGGGGACACGGTCCCATCCGGAAGAGGAGCTGGCAGTGGCAGGGAAGCTGGGGGTCAGCCCTGGGGGCGTGGAAGCAGGTGGGCAGAGCTGACAGCTCTGCTCCCGGAGCTCGGGGTCTGCGATGACCCTGGCCCCCGCACCGCTCACCCCAAAGGCACACATGGGGGGATCTGCTGAGCCCAGAGAGGTCCCACGCAGCAACGGAAACGCAGCAAACTCTCTCCTTCTCCCACCCCCCTCCCCAACGCAAAGTTCAAGTTGGGAAAGACCTTTCAGAATGGAACAGTTGCATAAGTATGGGATTAGCTGTGCTTGATTATAAATAAAGGAAAAGGAACGCGTGGGGAAAGTCTAGTATGTACAACACCTGCCCCTCCCCCACCCGCAAGACTCCGCCCCAGCCCTGCTTCTTGGTGGTGGCATTTCAACCCTCCTCGAGTTTCCATCTCCATCCATTCCAACCTGGCTCCTGGGCATTATCACCTCCATGTCCAGCTTCTATGGCCAGGCCTGGCTCTTCCTGGCTGTGGGAACCGGCTTTGGCATGTCGGACTCTGGATGTTAGTTAAGCAAGTGATGGAACAACCGTCCTCTCTCAACAGCCTCCGAGTTCCTCTTCCAGCTTCATCACTGTGTCCATGTTTGTGAAAGGGAAAGCCACGGACAAGGAGGTCGGGGCACTGCCCAGCTCAGCATAGCACCAGGGACCAAAATAACATGTAAGTCCAGGTCCATTAAATTCTGTCTATGCTTTCACTCAAGCAACCTCTCATACCCTTGACAAAAAAAAAAAAAAAGACCAAAACTTCAGAAGGATCAGCAGGTCCAGAAAGAGAAGGGGCTTGGGGAGGGGGTGTCCCTTGTCATCAGGGGGTGAGGGAGATGCTTGTTCTTTTATAGGCAACCGGGAGTCACAGATACCAAAGCACTGATGGGTAAAGTTGTATGCCACCTTGTACGTCACCTCCATCACTCCTCCTTTATGACCCTTTTTTTTTCATGCAATCATTTCCTGACCTGTGATGGGCCAGGAGTAACAAGCAGCTGGCATTGCCTGTCTGCACAGAGCTCCGAGGAGAACGGCGTGCCAGCCAGCCAGCCATGGCAGGAGGGAACTTGGTGCAAAACCTGTACCAAGAGCCAAGGTGCAGGGAGGAAGCTCAGGTCTCAGGAAGTCAGCAGCCCGAAAGAGGGCAGCGTGTGCGGCGTAGGCGACACCAGCAATCCAGATGGTGGGCAGGATGGCGGGGTAGGTCCCAGGGAGGAGGGCTGGAGGGAGAGGGCTGCACCTCGTGTCTGACAGGTGCCCAGCCCAGCGGGCAGCAGCCAATGCCAGGGTGCTCCTGCCATCGCTCCCTAGGAGGCCGTGGAAGGGCCAGTTCCTGCAGGAGTAGGATGGAGGGTCTCGGGTCCCTCCTGCTGCAGACAGGGGTCCCAGGCTGGCTCCCCAGCAGGCTGACGCCAGCAGTGACGCTGCCACTGGGGCTGTGCTGAGCTTCTTGGAACCCCAATCCTGGCCTCAGGGAGCTCCCATGGGCACGGATACCTTTAAAGTCACAGTTAAAACCGTCCATCCTGTGGGCTGTTATGATTACAGAATGTTCTTGTAGCCTACAAGAAACTTGGGGGGTGGTTAATTTCACAGCTGTGGGCTGCATCACTTTCTGGGATACAGAGCAACTGAGGTAAGGAAGGGAGAGGGGCGGGGAGTCTGGTTTTACTGGGGCTGAGGGAGGGAAGAAGTGCAGATTCTGCAGGCTTCCTATCCTTGGCGTCTCTGAACCCAAACAGTGGGAATGTGAGTGTGGGAAGAGAGAGCACCTGGAAAGTGGCTCCAGGGTGGGGGAGGAGCCTCTAACCCCCACCCCGGCACTACAAAAACAAACAGCAGGGGCAATGTTTGGGAAGAGACACAGGAGGAGGAAGAAGGAAGCGGCAGGTCAGTGGCTACTGGTCAGTGATCTTAATCCGCAGAGAGCAGCACAACAGAGAAAGTCCGACATGGCCTTATCTGGTCCCCTGCTGGCCACCGTGGGAGAGATTCCCCCTGGGCCCAGGCCGCTGCCCAGGAGCTGAAGTCAGCCACTCGCTTGACAGAAAGACAGTTGGGGAGTCAGAGCAATTGTACAGTGGGTGGGGGCGCTTGCCTTGCACATGGCCAACCTGGGTCTGACCCTCCGCATCTCATCTGCTCCCCAGAGCCCCGCCAGGAGTGATCCCTGAGTGCAGAGCCCTGAGCACCCCCGGGTGTGGCCCAAAAACAAAACAAACAAACAAGCAAAGAAACCACAAAGAAAAGTGCCTGGTGCAAACCTTCCTTACCGGGAGCCCAGCAGCTCCCTGGAGCCGGCCCCAGGCCTGTGCCCACGGGACAGGAGGAGACGCAGGGCAGGGCCGCCGTCAGGAGTGGGGCCCGTGGACGCCGGAGCCTGTATGTGGGCCAGTGGGCTGGACGGTGGGGAGGAGCCGGGTCCCGCAGAGTGCTCGGGAGAGGGAGCCCGCACTGCCCTCCTCTCCCTCCACTCCTCGGGGACTCAGGGGCTGGCGTGCAACCCACAGACATGTGTGCCAGGCCAGGCGGCCCGGGGGGCCTGCAAACACCCGCCAGCACCTGGCACTCCACCCAGCTGCCAGCACAGAGTGGCTTTGGCTTCACTGGTCTCCCAAATCATCCACATCCCCCGCACACTGCTGCCTGGACCCCCTCCAGGGGCTGGGACCCCCGACCAGGACACACTCTTAAGGAGCCCTCCATGTGTCTGGGCCTCTTCCCTGAAGAGCCAGCAGCACTGGGGACTGCCCTGCCCTGAGGTGCAGAGTGCTCGTTGCCACGGGCTGACGCCGCTTCCCAGAGAGACGGACGGGGCGGGAGGAGGTTGGAGGGCAGCGGTCAGCTCTCCAGTCTCACACTTACAGGGTTTGGGGACCCAGTAAGAAAATAATGTGATGAATGGCGAGACAGTTCAGCAGGCGCACAATGCCTTGCATGTGGGCAACCCTGGTTTGATCTCTGGCACCCCACAAGGTCCCCTAAGCCCCACCAGGAATGGTCCCCGAGTGCAGAGCCAGGAGAAAAGAGTGAGCACTGCTGGGTGAGAGGCAAAAATCAAAAAGCAAATCTAAAATAAAGAACTGAACAAGAAGTTGGAGTTATCGGTCAGGAGTTGATTTGGAAGACACTGATCTGGGTAGGTACAAGCCCTGGACGGGACTGGGGTCCCCCGAAATGAACCCCCCAGTCCCTAGTGTTGGTTCTGAAGATAGGCACGGCCCTGCTCTGTTTGAGGTGATGGGGGCTCGAGGGGGGCCCAGACACCTGAGGGCCCTCCAGGAGCAGGAATAAGGCCGCAGGGACCTACATCCCCGACTTCAAGAACACAAACTCTCCCCTCCATCTGCAGAAGCTGGGAGAAGGGCCCTGCCCTCCAGTATCTGGACGGGACCCTCACCCAAAGGCACCTCAGACTCCCAACAGAGGGCAGATGCGACTGCTCAGGGCCCCCACCCTGGGCAAACTGTGGCAATACGTTGGTGCTGGTTTGTGCCATGCATGTGGCAATGAACCCAGAAACCTCGGGCTCCACTGCCTTATGAGCTGGAGGAGAAGGCAGCTGGGATGGAGAAGGGGTCACTCAGTCAGTGATGGTTGGAGGGATGGCTCGGGATGGGAGATGTGTGCTGAAAGTAGGTAAAGAACCAGACATGATGGCCTCTCGTACCCGTATTGTAAACCGTAATGCACAAAAGTAGAGAGAGAGTAAGAGGGAAACTGTCTGCCATAGAGGCAGGGGAAGCGGGGGGACGGGGTTGGGGGAAAGATATGGGGACATTGGTGGTGGAAAATGTGCACTGGTGGAGGGATGGGTTGTTCATTGTATGACTGAAACTCAAACATGAAAGCTTTGCAACTGTAGCTCACGATGATTCCATTTTTAAAACATTTTAAATTTAAAAAAAAATTTTAAACCTAAGGCTCCAGGACATGCCTGCAGGCTAACCCCCAGGGCAGGACACACAGCCTGACGTGTCCGGGCGGGGGTGCACCTGCCTCATGCACGCGAGGCTCCCCAGAGGACTACGACCAGCTGTGCCCCCAGCCAGCCTGTCCCTCAGCTAGCACTGAGATGGTCAGCGCCGCGTCTGTGTGGAGCTGGGTGCCCTCTGAGCCGTGTGTCCTGAAAGTGCGGTGCCAACATGAACATCCCAGCATCCCTCGAGCCCGTCAGGGGCCTCCACCACAGCCTTCCTCCTCCAGACGGGAAAGAAGCCTGGGAGAGGGCGGGCAGGCTGAGTTTCATACCTCTCTCCCACTTCCGGTCTGAGGGGAACTGCAGATTCTACGTGTCCCGTTCACCCCTGGCATCAACCTCTCGATGCTCAGAGGCAGGCAAACAGCCAAGCAACCAAACCGTAAATGGACTCACTCTTGATTTTCTCTGAGCACAAGCAAACCAATATCGTGGCACTTCTGGTTACTCACCTTGCAAGAAGCACTGTAGCACTGTCTTCCCATTGTTCATCTATTAGCTCGAGCAGGCACCAGTAACGTCTCCATTGTGCGACTTGTCACTGTTTTTGACATATCAAATATGCTACGGGAGCTTGCCAGGCTCTGCCATGCAGGCGGGAGACACTGGGTAGCTTGCCGAGCTCTCCGAGAGGGACGGAGGAATCAAGCCCAGGCCAACCGCGTGCGAGACAAACGCCCTACCGCTGTGCTATTGCTCCAGTCCTGCAGGAAACAGCCACTGATGGATGCCAGGCTCCCTCGTGGAAGCTTGGGGAACTTCAAGCGGAATACAGGCTTGGTTCTCCTCCAGGGTGGTCTGAGCAGATGGTCACTGACAGAGTCATCTCCAAAAGCCAAAGAATGTCGTGCCTCGGTCCCGCATGCTCACGGGGCTGCTCGTGGACCGAATCCCTTGGCAGGTCCCGCCTGCCCGCACCCACCTTGGGGTCCTGTCTCCTCGGGAGCTGTGTGGCCCAGGCAATCACCCAAAAAGAAACTAAAACGGAAAGGGGGCCCGGAGCAATAGTACAATGGGTAGGGCACTTGCCTTGTACACAGCCGACCCGGGTTCGATTCCCAGCATCCCATAGGGTCCCCCGAGCTCCACCAGGAGTAATTCCTGAGTGCAGAGCCAAGAGTAAACACTGAGCATCGCTGCGTGTGGCTCAAAAAAGGAAAGAGAGAAGGAAGGAAGGAAGGAAGGAAGGAAGGAAGGAAGGAAGGAAGGAAGGAAGGAAGGAAGGAAGGAAGGAAGGAAGGAAGGAAGGGAGGGAGGGAGGAAGGGAAGGAAGGAAGGAAGGAAAAGGCAGTGAAAGAGAAAGGCTGTCCATTTTTTTAATCAATTTTTCTTTAGCCAGCGGAATTAACTAGTCAGTGGAAGTACTGTGTTTCCACGAGTGTTTCTTTGCATCTGACCATCACATTTAAAACATGAATCAGCTCCAATAAGAAGCTGATGGAGGGGGCTGGAGGGATAGCACAGCGGGGAGGGCGTTTGCCTTGCACGTGGCCAACCCGGGTTTGATTCCTAGCATCCCATATGGTCCTCCGGGCACCGCCAGGGGTAAATCCTGAGCACAGAGCCAGAAGTAACCCCTGAGCATCGCTGGGTGTGACCCAAAAAGCAAAAAAAAAAAAAAAAAAAAGCTGATGGAGAAAGCAAATTTGGGTCCTGGAGGGAACAGGCCTGTGGGGTGCTGGACCCCCGGGCCCTGGTAGGCGTGCACGGGCCTGAGGTCAGCAGGCCACACTGGCCACAAGCCCCTTTCCCTGGTGCCACACAGGAAGATCTTCATGAGACATCCTGCTTCAGGTTTGGAGAGCTAGGACAGCAGGTCGGGGGCTAGCCCGGGCACACGGCTGACCCAGGCCCCATCTCCAGAGCCCCCTAGGGTCCCCCAGGCCCACCAGGAGTGATCCTGAGCACAGAGCAAGGAACAAGCCCTGTGCACTGCCAGGTGTGGCCCAAAATCCAAAAATCAATTAACTAAATTTTAAAATAAAATTTAAAAATATTTTTAAGTTCTGCTGTGGACACGAGAGCTTCGCACCTGGTCACTGAGGCCCCGAGGCGAGCTGAGTGGCGGGTCCCACGGTGCCCAGCGAGGAAACCGCCACGTGGTTCCCAGACACAAAGGCCAGGCCCAGAGGACTCTGGGGCCATGTTTAGAATGCGGGTTTCTCTTCCCCAGGAGCTCTGACTCTCTCCTTACTGGAGAGTCTCCTCCAGCTTCCGGGATCAGAACTCAAAAGACAGGGGCCAGAGCCACAGGGCAGCGGGCAGTGCTGGCTTGCACCCAGCGACCCGAGTTCCAACCCCGGTGCCTTATGTGGTCCTCCAAGACCCACCAGGAATGATTCCTGAGCTCAAAGCCAGGAGTAAGCCCTGAGTACCACCAGGTGTGGCCAAACACACACACACACACACACACACACACACACGGATCCCCAGTGAGAGACTTTCTGCTGTCAGAACCCCCAGTAGGTAGATTCTGCAGGAATCTTCTCGCTCCCTTGCCGGTTGAACAGAAGTCACAAAACTCCTTCACAGCTTCCACCACGAACAAGAACTTTGGCCAGACCACCTCTGCCTCTCCCCCTCCCAGGGTCCTTCTGGGAATTCCCTCTGCAGTGCCACATCCGCTCTGTGTGTGGAGAACCAGAAAGGGAGAACCATAAACAAAACATGACCTAGAGACCCGAAAGGAGCCAGATCTTCAAAAGACACCGAATTATTCTTCTTCTTCCAAAAGCCCCGAGGATTAGCAGGATTGTCTGAACAACCAATTCCTAGGGAGGGGCTGGAGAGAAGAAGGATTTGCCTCTTGACTCTGCATACCTCACAGGCATGTAACACAGGCCTTTTCCCCCACAAAGAATCGCTGCTTTCCAAAGAAGGCCCTGGTTTCCTGTTGAGTGCATCTGCCAGCAACAAACCAATCTTCGAAGTCGCTGGCCCAGAACCCCTTCCCGACTTTCTTCATCGGGGCCCACCCCAAAGCCAGCCTCCCCGGCTCACACGCGTCCTTGGTGCCTTGCACTTCCTGCTCCCGTTCCCTCCCTGTCTGTCTTCCAAGAAGGGGCAGACACAATGGGGTTCCAGGACAGCAAGCCAGGTCTGTCTCTCTCAGAGACGCAATAGGAATTGAAAGGAAATCATTGCAAGCTGCCTTTGCAACGTTTCCATGACCAAAAGGGGTTTGCGAAGCCGGGGACTGTTGGAGCAGGCTGGCCTGGCCCCTGAGTCATGCCTGGGGAAGAATTATTTATAGACCAGGACGCTTTGTTTGTACACTTGCCTATTTCCTGGGCCGAGTCCTTCCTCCACCTGCACAGTAAAAGTGGCTCATCAAAACAGAATTATTTCTTCCTTTTCAACTTTCCCTGAAAGCACAAAGAAGAGGAAAGGGCGAATACAAAAGATATTTCAGCTAAAGGGTTTTTTTTTTCCCTCTCCAACTAAAAGCTTATCCAAGTGCTGCTTCCTTAAGCCCCAGAAGGAAAAAATTCTGTAGCCCTTTGTATGATGATTAGCGACATGGTGCTTGGGCCCACACCCCCTCCCTGCTGCCCTGGGGCTTCTCAAGGCTGCCTCAGGCAGGTGTAGGATGTGTGAAAGCTTAGAACCCACCACTGCCCTTGGGTGGGGCCCTAGGGCCTGGCCCTGCTGTTGTGCTTGTCCACACTGGGTCTCTAAAGTGTTGCTTCTGCTGTGGATGCAAGTCTGAGGCCCATAGGACTGGAAGGTGTGGGGGAGGGGCTGTGTGTTCTCTGATCAACGCACCCTTTCCTCTCAGTAGCTTACAAGTCACTGGGGCCACAGGTTTGCAGGCAGCCTTCAGTCCCAGCAGTCTGAGGGGCTATACCATATGGGAGGTGACTGGGGGGAGGAGAAGCAACCCCATGGGGGAGGGAGGGTGTAGGGCCAAGCAACTGGCACACCCCTTGGTGGCTGGGTCTCACCATGGAGCTCAGGAGCACTGCAAGATCAATGTTGGCCAGACACTTGCAGACTGATGAAGTGGACCTGCCGAGTCGGGTTTGAAAGCGAGGTTAAAACCACTTCACTGAGTACGTGGAGACAGCGTTGTCATGGGAACCTCCAGGCAGAGAGCTGTGGAGACCAAGACTAGGTTGTTCCATGTTATCCAACAGGCACCACGGCCCCATCGGCTGCCTCCGGAGATCCATGCATCCACAGACTAGTGCTGCTTCTGTGCAGCTGGGTCTGGGGTGATGGTAAACGTACTGACCATCAACAGCACGTTTGCCTGGTCTTACTCTAAAACGCATAGCATGGCCACCACTTACACAGCATTTACATTGCATGGCGTATCCTAAGGCGCCCAGAAGTCGCTTACACGGGAGGAAGTGTGCAGTTATGCCATCGCTACGCCGTTTCATGTAAGGGCGTTAACAGCCCAGCATACAATGAAGATGCAACAAATTTCCAAAGATCAAGGGTTGAAAGCACCGATACTGGGAGTTTCATAGTTGCAATAAGTCCTCTTCCAGTGTGTGGCTTTTGGACTCACCAGGAACACTCTAGACCCAGCTAGCCTTGGAGGGGGCTGGCTGCTGCCACGGCCAGAGTGAGGAACCACCCAGGGCACTGGGCCCGGGAGCCACTCCTCACGGCCAGGAGGAGCATTTTCGTTCTCTGAGGAACTGCGAAGTCTTCCCGTAAACCATTCCCAGGGGGGCCGGCAGGGGACAAATGTTCTGGTGTTGACAGACGGGCAGGTTCGGGGTAAACAGTGTCCTTCCCACTGACACCCACCAGGCCCCTGACCACAGAGAGTGGTGTGATCACCAGCTCCTGCTGCTTAACCAAACTGTACAAACGCCCAACCCGCTGCATAAACAGTGCAGCGCTGGGGGCCGGGGTGCACCGGCCTTCTCACGAGACTGCAGGAAGCAGGGGTGGCCAGAGTTTACAGAAGCAGAATGTCCCCCGCCACGTGGGAGCTTGGTCTTCTGAAAGGTTCTCCAGATGCTTCTGTTCTCCCGGGCATTGAACCCCATGCAGCGTAGAATAAAAGTTTGTGCTCCAGGCTCGGAAGGCTCTCTGATTTCCATTTGCCCTGGGACTAGTCGTTAAAAACAACAAAATGAAGATTCCTAATTCTGTACATATACTCACATGCCACTCACACACACACACACATGAGACATACACACATCACAGGCCACCCAAATGCATGTGTCCATCATATACATGGACATATATACCAAGCAAAGACACACACCACACGGTATGTGCAAACTATATGCACACAGCATCTGCACACGGCAATGCACAATCACACACAGTATACACACATTGCGTGTTAGAGTCGTTAGGAAGTGAGGCCTCCAACATGCATTCTCACAACCAAACCCTGCAGTGTGGCTCTCTGCTTCCAAATAAGCCAGTTTTTGCACTTGTATTCATTTTTTGGTTTGGGGGGCATTCCTTGAAGTGTTCACGACTTATTCCTGGCTCTGGGCTCAGGAATCATTCCTGGCAGGGCTCAGGGGACTTTATGTGGTACTGGGGATAGAACCTGGGTGAACCACATAAAAGGCAAGCGTCTTCCCCCGCTGTACTATCACTCCAGTCCCCAGACCTTTAAACCAGAGACTTAGAGACAGCCTTTTAGACAGTAACCACAGTATATCTAACTGTCCAGCCGTCCTGCTCCCTGCAATGCTGCAATGAGGCTGGAAATTCGGACAGTCTCACTGTGAGTCTCATTGCGTGATCCCAGCCCTGCCCCCATCTCAAGCGATGCTCATGCTTCCTAATGAGGAAAGGAGAAGCTGATGATCTTGGGAACGCGGGAAGCCAGGAACATGCCCAGCAGGATGAGGTCAGGGTCCTGGAGATGAGCTCACTGGGGCCGAGCGCCAGTGCGGGCTCTGCAGGCATTATCAGGGCCTCGGGACAGCCACGGGCAGCGCCACCCAGTCCCACATGCCTCTCCTCCTGCAGACAAAAACCTGTGTCAAGGCAGAGACTGATAACGTGGTGATGTAATGAAAACTCCCTGACAAGACTCCTCCACTGATGCTACCGAAGGTCTCTCCTGGCCAGCTGTGCTCAAGGAGGGACCCACCCACCCACCCAGGAGCAGGCAGACAAACTCCCTAGCATCAGAAGACCCAACCACCAGGTTTCCGGCAGGGCAAAGCCATGGTGGGGGAAAGAGCAGCCAACGCAGGTTACTCAGGGAAAGGGGCACCAGTGGGTCTGTTTGCTCAGCACTCTGAACCCTCCTGCCATTCTGGGAGAAAAATTGGGCTTTCTCTGGAAGAACGAGGCTCATGGGTATCTTTGGAAATGCAATTTCTTCTTATAATATTGGTTCCCGCATCCCAAGGCATTCTGGAGAGAGGACAGAGCACTTGGCGATATTGGCTAAGAAGCACGTGCAGACAATGACCATAGATTCTTTTAAACACTTCCATGACTTCCATTCTGCAAATATTGTTTCCAAAGCTAGCCCAGAATTGTTCCACCTTTCTCAATGAACTTGAGCTTCTCCCAGATGTCACCTCAAAGTAATGCAGTAGTGAAGTCATGAACTAAGTTTGAGAAAAGGAGATTGGGGGTGTGGCTCATAGGAGAGCAGCTGTCTTGCTGGCATGAGGCTGTGAGCGTAATCCCAGGCCCCAATACTTCTGGTGCCAAGTACGATCCCTGCCATCACCAGCACCACCCCACTCAGCCACCACAAGTGCACAATCTGCATCCTGTGTACAACAACCAAGTGTGTGACCACCCAGACCCACAACAAGGGGTGAGGGATGAATCCAAGAAGCTGCAGGTAGAATCTGTCTGTGGAGGGGGCACACAGATTTGAGTAGCGTATTAGTCACTGCAAGTGTTATCCAATGCTAACTATTCTAGGAATGCTTGTATACTTGCCTGTTTAGTCAAAAAATACAAAGGCCATTGTTCTGGCTTTCCATTCTGAAAAAGAGCAACTGAAATTCTGTGGTGTCTATGGAATGAGCGCCAGGAAGCTGGCCTTTGAGTCAACTGACGGACCCATGACAGGGGTTTGACTCTAAATGGGCCTGGGGCGGTGGGTGGTTAGTGATCCACTCGTGCATTCATTGCCTTAAAGTGCCAGGAAAACTGGCCAATGCTTCTCCGTCTATCGGTTCTCTTAGGCTTTTCAGCAATAAACAAGCGCATTGTTAAAGAGTAAATTCGTTCTACTTCCAGACTAGAAATGCATCCCCTTTCATATGCACCCCACCTTTCTGGGCATTCTTGACCCCACTTTACTCCAGTCAGCTGGAGAGAATCTTTTCCAGTCTTTCCCCGAAGATTGGAAAGGTGCGATGTTGTGAATGTGGGCGGTTGTTTTGAGGTTCTTGTTCTTCTTATTTAGCAAGGTAGCCAATAATGTTTCATTTGTATCTTAGTGGGGTGGGGATGGGAAGCCTTGCCTTTACTAAGAGAAAAAAGCACTGTTTTCCAGCCACCATGACTCACTCACTGGTGGAAGTAGGTAATGTAAAATACCTACCAGTGAACATGCGTTAGCTGGTGGTACCTGTCGATCCCCAAGAAAGGTGACCAGTAGTGGGAAGCTCTTGCAATTACACTCAGGTTGGGTCCCTGACGGGAGTCAACATCCATATCTCAGACAGGGACTACTCAGCTCCAAAGGGAGTGGAGCAGCAGAGAGGACCCTAGAGTGTGTCTTGGTCTCACACTGAGAGGGAAAAGCCCACTGTGAACCATAGTCCCTGAAAGAAAGAGCCTCAGAGCCTTGGGACTCTGAGAAACCCAGCTAGACCCCAGGCTACCGATGAGCTGGTCACAGAAGACAGTGTCTTGTCGTAGAAGATGCCCTGGTTAGAATGTCCACAGTGACTAGCGCAGGAGCTGGACGGGGCACCCTGACACCAGCGTAGACCCAGAACTCCCAGCTGGACGCCAGGTGAGGGTGAATAGCTGCCACGGGCAGGACCAACCCCAACCACAGGGGCCGTAGGCAGACAGCAGAGTTCTTGCATAATCCCCAGGAGGCTTTTGGATGAGCGGGTGGAAAATCATCTGGAGAGGGAGATGAAAATGCCCATCAGTTTGGCCTTTGGGGATGCAGCCTTGAAGATATTATGGTAGTAATTGTACGCCAAGAAAACCTACTCCATCCCTTAAAATATACCACAGATCCCTTTCCATATTGGTTATATAGAGAGGCAGCTCAATCCTCAAACCAACGTGTTCCTCCTCCACCTTAGACTTAGCATATTCCATAAGTCAATTCATTTCCTAATCCTTATGACTTCCTTAAGGTTCTTCCCTAATTATTTCCCCATATAGATCAGCTATATAAAGATTTCTTGAACACAAGTTTCTTAGGGACAAGTGCAATTATTTCCAAAGAACAGAATTCTAAAACTGGAATTACTAGGCAAACAAGAATTCTGTTAAGTATTGACAAATTATCCTCTATGCATAGAATGGGCATAAAAATGCTCAGTTGCCTTAACCAAATCTTGCTGCAGTGACTTTTTTGACATTGACTTGTGAGACAATGCTCTATGAACCGTGTTTTCATCATTCAACCCAAATGTCTGATGCATTTCTCCCTTCTTTTCAATCATTTAGTGAAGACATGCAGTTTTCTTTTTAGAGGCATATTAGTTTCTTAGGGTTGCATTTAACTAAGAACCACAGGCTGGGCAATTTAATAACAAATTCTCTTCTCCCAGTACTGGGTACAGGAAGTGTATGATCAAGGAATTGGCTGGGAAGGTTCTTCCAGAGGCTGAGAGAAACTTTTGTTCCTGGACTCGAGTTTGCTGGCAACCTTGGGTGTGTAGAAGCATCATTCTGTCTCTGTCTCACCTCTGCAGGAGGCTCTCCCTGTGTGTTCTTTATGTGACCCCTGACCACATCTTCACTAGTTACAACTATGATGTCTGAGTTTGCATTCTGAAGTTCTGGGGTGCAGGGATTTCAATAACTGAGTTGTCAGTCAGAGGACTACAATTCAACTCTAAGAATAGGTATCACAAGTGTTTTTTTTATATTCCATAAAAATATATCTTCAGTGTTAATAATAATGTGAATAGGACATTTTATTAAATTATATTATCCTGTTGCTGACAGAAATGTAATTATTCTTATCTTGGATTGAACTCCATAATTTACTCTCTCGGTTCAAATTAGTTTGATTATCTTGGACTTTTCACAGGCCAATAACTAAAGTGTCATGTGTCCTTTTAAAATATTTAAATGCCTTCTGTCCCCTACCTCTGTTTTTGCTGGGATCTCATAAACCAAATTGAATGGCTACGTTTATGGTAAGTAGACAAGTATTTTTTTTCTGACAATGAAATACTTTCCATCTTTCATCTTTAAATATGATAGTTACTCTCTGTCTAAGGTACACACTTTTAACACTTTTTGGGGGGAGTGGGGAAGGGTGGGTTTAGGCCACACTTGGCAGTGCTCAGAGCCTATTCCTACTTCTGTGCTCAGAAGTGACCCCTGGATGTGCTTGGGAGGACCACATGGGGTGCAAGGGACTCGAACCAGGGTCAGTGGGATGCAAGGCAAGTGCCTTACCACCATACTATCTCCCTGGCCCCTTTTTTTTAAGTTTATACATATAGATATTGGCTTTCTTGCAGGGTAACTGGAAGTAGAGATTGCTCTAAGTCATCCCACAAAGTCCTGGCCATTCCTATTGGGACCGAAATGTCTCTGGATTTGGGATATTTTCCTCCTGAGCCAGCTTCTTTGTCGAGGAATTCTCCAGTGTCTTTGGAGGGAGCAGAGGACGACCCTGGTACCCTCACTCCTTCCCACATCTGGGAGCCCAGCAGACAGAGCACAGGCTTCTCCCGCTCCTTGTGAACTTTCCTCTCCTGCTTTCCCAGGCTGAGTCTGGACTCTGAAGTTCCTTTATATGATTTCTGCAAATTCCGACTTAACCAAGGTCCAGGGAGACCCAGAGGGGCTGCCCTGCCATTTGGTTCTACCCAATTTTACTCCCAAGAGAAATTTTGCCTTTCATAGCGATATGTAAAGCATTCTCTGCTTTTACTTGCCTGGAAAATAGTTGTTTTTGTTTGTTTGTTTGTTTGTTTGTTTTGCTTTTTGGGTCACACCCAGCGATGTTCAGGGGTTACTCCTGGCTCTGCACTCAGGAATTACTCCTGGCGGTGCTTGGGGGACCATATGGGGTGCCGGGGATCGAACCCGGGTCGGCCACATGCAAGGCAAACGCCCTACCCGCTGTGCTATCGCTCCGGCCCCTGAAAAATAGTTTAAATGGTGTGGGAGGTGTTCTCCGTCGGGTCAGATGAGTTTATAACTCTGCATAATTCATTTCATGCAGGTAGAACCTAGACCAAACTTTTTATGTCTTCATCAACTCTGGTTAATTCAGAATTCTCCCCATTCTTGAAGTAATTTGATGAATTTATTTCCTGAGAAACTTTTAGCCCTGCTTGGATTTCCAAGTTAATTTGCTTCTTTCAGGCCTTTCTTTCTTTCTCACTTGCTGACATATGTCATATGAAAATGTATTTTCTGGAGCTCAAGTGAAAATACATTGGGTAGAACAGTTGGCTTGCCTTGCATATGGCCAACTCAGGTTTTATCTCAGACACCTTATAGGGTACCCCAAGCTCTCCCAGGAGTGATCCCTGAGCACCACATGCTATGCTCCACCCCCCATAAAAGCATTTTCCAAGAACCGTACCTGGAATTCCTAGATCTTACATACTGGTTGTGTTTTTCACTCCTTTTTTGATGCTTGAAAACTTTTGGATTCGTGGCTGAGTTTCCTTATTTCCTTCGTCTTGGTCTTCCTTCTTGCCTTTCATAACACCATGAAGTTTGCTTCCTAGTTTGAAGGCTGTTCTCCTGTTGCTCTAGTGAGATCCTGGTTCAAACTCTTTCTTTGGAGCCAGAGTGATAATACAGCAAGTAGGGCATTTTGTTTTTCATGCAGTTGACCTGGGCTCAATCCCCTGTACCACATGTGGTCCCTCAAGCCCACTAGGAGTGACCCTGAGTACTGTGACTCCCCCCAAAATAAGAAAATATTTTCGTCATATATTTCTTGTTCATTGTCTTCACATTGCCCCCATTGGGTCACTCTGATCCCCTGCATTCACTCTGCTCCATGAGCGGCCCAGATTGTTCACTTCTAAGCACACTGGACTTAGCTATGCCTCCCTCCCAACACCCCTCCCACACCTTCAGAGAAACTAAGGGCAGTGGTGCCTCTAGTTCTCCTCCTGCTTAGATAGTCTAAGTCCAAAGGAATATTCATGGCACAGGCATCATGGTCCCAATGAGCCATCAGAGCAGGACCGGGGCCTGACTGTCCTCAGGACCTATCCCTGAGACACGTGAGGCCGAGCTGCAGCCCTCTCAGAAGCCCCAGCCCTGAGTCACCCCCAGACACAGCAAATTAGAGTCCCCAAGAGAAAGTCTGTGGGGAGGGCAGAGGCGGGGCATGCTGCATGGGAGGCAGTGCCCAGGCTGAGTGACCTTCCGTCGCCCAGAGCCGCTGGTCTGAACTGGCCGGGACCCTCCTGGCTCCCTGACCCTGTGCAGTGCCCCCGGTTCTGATAACCCAGCTCCACCTCCCCGACGGTGCTGCCGGGGCTCTGGTCCACACCAGAGCACCCCCTGAGGGCTGTTTTTGCAGCTTGCACTATAAAGCCTCTGGACTCGAGATTGATTTAGGAGCGAGGCCGCAGTTTCTGGGAAATGCGATCAGACGCCGCTCCCTTGCCCACCGGCCCTTGCATCCTGACACCTCCTAAATGCCTCTGTTTATGGCCCCTCGGCTCCCTCCCTGCTTTGTCACTGTCAAGCGGCAGTCAGGCCTTCCTGGATTCTTGCTCTGGAAGGAGCTCCCGGTGCCGAGACTGCCCGGGGGTCTGCAAGCCCCTCAGAGCCCGACCTCTGGGCCCAGTTCTCCCGTCTCCCCTCCACACCCCATCTGTCTTTCCGCCCAGAAGGCTATCGCCTTTCCCAGCCAGCCCTTCTCTGCCGAGCATCTCTGGGCCCTGGTGCTGGGCACTCAGACGCTGCTGTGTGGCCACAGAAGCCGGCCGCTCTCCACGGGCCTGTGACAGCCTTGGCTTCGGGAGGGGATTGCTTGGGTTGCTCCATGAGGATTTCTTAACTTCCCTGGGCGTGCCCTCCAGACTCCAGCAGACCGGTGCGTCT